>NC_057861.1:248857068-249177977 GCF_019393635.1 Dromiciops gliroides
TGGATTTGAACTCAGGTACTCCTGAATCCAAGGCCGATGCTTTATCCACTGCGCCACCTAGCTGCCCCGAGAACATTTTCTATCATGAGTTCTTTGGAATTGTCTTGGAAAAGGATCTTATTTTAAGGTATTACATATCACGGTCTGATCTTGGTTAAATTGCTTAGTCTTTTGGTTAAAGGTTATTGTTTTGATTTTTTAAAAAGATGTTTTCACCGCTTTCATGACTAACATTTTCAAAAGAGTTTATCAAGACAGCTTCTGAAAGCAAGAGAAATATATCCCCTTTTTCATTCCTTAAACCTATAAATTATAATCCAGTAATTTTACTTGGTATTGGCCAAATTTAAGTAACTTTTCACTAAGATTTTTTTTCCTTATAACTTTGAGCAGTTGAGCAGTGGCTACTTTAAAATTTAATATAAAAATGAAACCTCAATTTTTTATTAAATAATAAATTGTGATGTAACTAATTACCAGTACTTTGCTAGTCTGTAAGTGCTAGTCATTCTTGTGTGCCTTTTAGCCTTCAGTGAAAATTGAGTAAAGGCCAAAAAAGGTTTTACTACTATAAAAAACAAAAACTGATATTCTATTTCTTGCCCTCTTTAAAAATTGTATGTATTCTTTTTTACATGATTAGGCATTTGAAAGTTAGTTTGGACAAATGAACTTACAGGATCCTATATTTTGAAAATTGTGTATATAACCATAGCATAATCTCCAAGATTTAAGACACTCAGAATTCTGTCTTGTTTTATCTTCATAGGTTTTGTATACAAGTAATGAAAATGATCAGATCTTTCAAAAAGGGCATTTATTGCGACAAAAGCGAGAGTGGATCACATCCCCTGTGGCCCTTCGGGAAGGGGAGGACCTCTCAAAGAAGAACCCAATTGCCAAAGTAAGTCTAATAAACAAGATAAAAAGTGCATGTGCTACTGGGTATGCACGAATTGTGTGGCAGAACTCTCCCTTGTAACATCTCTACTCATTCAAAGGAAATTTTTCCTTTGTAAAACTTCTTACCTAAAAATAAAAAGGGTTTTTTTTAAATTTATTAATGTATTCGATCTGTCATTTTTCTGCCAGATACACTCTGATGTTTCCCAGGAAAGCCACATGAAAATCACCTATCGTTACACTGGACAAGGGATTACAGAACCACCGTTTGGTATATTTGTCTTTGATCAAAATACTGGTGAATTAAATGTTACCAAGATTCTTGACCGAGAAGAAGTCCCAATGTTTATAGTAAGTGGGATTATTTTGCATTTGTTTTAATTACCTGCAACCTGTTTGTTTTAATGTTGTGAGATTTGTTACCTTAATTTTCAAGTCACCTTTTATTTTGACTTAACATGAAATATTTTGTTCCTTATTTAATTGTGCAATGTAATATCAGCTAACAGGCTATGCTTTGGATGAGAGGGGGAACAATGTGGAAAGGCCACTAGAGTTGCGAATTAAGGTTCTGGATATAAATGATAATGAGCCTGTGTTCACCCAAGATGTCTTTGTTGGGTCTGTTGAAGAACTAAGTACACCAAGTAAGTTCTTACTATTTTACTAACGAACATATAAAGTAATTTTAAAGTATCTTTAAGTGAGTGTACTTTTAACCCTCGTAATCTTTTTGGAATAAAAAAACTACCACAAGTATAAATACTTAAAAAATAAAATTATTCTAGGTTAAGAACAATCTTTCTTTTGAAAAGCTCAAAAGGCTTTATATAAGATATATGTACATGTGCGTGTGTGTGTGTGTGTGTGTGTGTGTGTGTGTGTGCACACATGGGGTGGTGGGGGTAATAGGTATAACATATACAAATTTTAAAGATAAAAAAACAGAAGCATGTCTCTTCTAATACAACATGCAAGTAAAGAATCATTTTCCTTTGGTTTATATTCACACATTTGGCAACTCCAGCCTGACTTTTAAAGTCAAACTAAAGCCCATATAAAGTATAAAACTATGGAAAGAAGAGTTTGAATGAAGTGGAAAATATTTTTGTTCTGTTTCCAGATACACTTGTAATGAAAATTAGTGCCACAGATGCTGATGAGCCAGGTCATATCAATTCCCAAATTTCTTACAAGATTGTCTCTCAGGATCCTCCCCAGCCTTTTGTTTTCTTCCTTGATAAAGACAAAGGAGAGATTCGAACTACAACCTTTCTTCTGGATAGAGAGGTAAAATAGTACTTTCATATTCTTGTTTCAACTCTCCCTGGCCTTGAAATTCTAATGTGTATTTTAGTTACCTTCTCCATTTAAAATTTTAATTTCACCTTCATTTCTCTACTTTGCTTTATTATTACACCTACTAAAAGAGTTGATTAATCAGCATTTACTAAGTAGTCAACATGTACCAAGCATTATGGATAACAGTAAAAGGCAAAAAACCCATCCCTTTCTTCAAGAAGCTCACAATCTAATGAGGGAGATGACATGGAAAAAAGTATAAGTTCAGGCTCTTTGTAGTAGTATAAATGAAGCATAATCTCAGGTAGAAGGTTCCTCTGACTCCAGAACCAGTGATCTTTCTACTCTAACATAGGCTCCATTATAAAAGCACAAAGATGTGGTTTCTTCTGAAAACAGTCAAAAACAGATGATAATAAGCCTGTAGAGTCAGAGAGGGGGAGAGGGAAAACTAATAGGTTATTTAATCCAATCCTTTGATTTTTTTTCAAAAATGGAAACTGAGGCTCAAGGAGGTTAAGTGACTTGTCCAAAACACAGCTAGTAATTGACAGCCCAGAGATGAAACCCACATAAATCCTGTGTTTCTTCCATGACACCAGAAACTCAGATTTGTATAAAGTAATTGACTTTAATTGATGGTTATTTTTCACTGCTAAAACAGAAACAAAGCCACTACAGTCTGATTGTTGCAGCAACTGATGGAAATGGACAAAAAACAGACAAGCCAGTGAATCAAGCCAGAGTACAGATTAACATTTTAGATGTCAATGACAATATACCTGTGGCTGAATTTGAGACAGTGAGTATTTGTATATGTGTTTGTATACTAATGTAATCTTACTATAACAAAATACTTTCTGCTTTACATTAAGTTGAACTGAATGAAAAATAATTAACTCAAAGCAATATGTCCATCTGTTGTAGTATGAGCAAACAATCGAAGAAAATCAAGCAAATGTGGAAGTCATGCGTATAAAAGTAACCGACTTGGATGAAATAGGCACAGATAATTGGCTGGCAAATTTTACGTTTCTTTCTGGAAATGAAGGGGGTTATTTCCATGTACAAACAGATACTCAAACCAATGAAGGAATTGTGACCCTTATTAAGGTAGGTATTCCAAGTTTCAAAAGGTTGGGAAATGTTGATTGAATATTTAAGTTGAAAATAATGACTCCTCCCATTAGCTCCAGGGCTTGAGGATTTTAGTAAAAGTAAAAAGACATCTTTTTTCTTTCTTTTACAGGAATTGGATTATGAATTACTGAAGTCTCTTGACTTGAAGATCATCGTCACCAACAAAGCACCATTTCACAAATCAATTAGAAATAAGTTTGAAGTAAAACCCATTCCTATCAAGGTCAAAGTGAAAAACGTCGTGGAAGGTGTTTATTTTAAAAGCAAAAAAATCATGATCCAAACCAGTGAATACATGGACAGGTCAGAAATAGGTAGAACTATTGGAAAATTTGAAGCCTATGATGAGGACACTGGACGAGTAGCCCAAGTAACGTAAGATATTTGTTAACATTTTTTCTCTTTATAAGTTGTTTCTAACTTTCCTTAATATTATGATGGATTTTGGAGACCCCCATCAGTCTCCAGGCCCTACTCTTTGTATTCCTCAAAGAAGGAACCTCTTTCTGAAAGCTTCATGGAATCTCTGAGTTGGAAGAGGTTTTAGGGAGGACAGATTCCAAGTAATACTCACATAAGAATACCTTCTCTCACATTCCTGAAAAATAGCTCAACTTACCCTGGTTTAGAGACCTCCAAGGATGGGGAAAACTCTCCACTGTTTCCTGAAGCCATCCATTTCACCTTCAGTAATCATTTGTTAAGTTCCTACTAAGTAGGCCAGGCAGTGGGCTAATCTCTAACCTCAAACAGTGCTGATTATTAGACTGTTTTTCCCAGTATTGAGCATAAATCTGACCCTCTGCTGCTTCTGCTTATTTCACCTAGCTCTGCCCTCTGGGGCTAAACAGAACATAGGTGCTTAGGTCAACCTGAATACCTTCCATTTGCCCTTTCTAATACAATCTCTAGGCTTCTCCTTGTCCTGGTTGCCCTGCTCAGGATGTGTTCCATTTCTCAGTGACCTTCTTAAAATGTGGTGCCCAGAGCTGAATACAATATTCTGGATATATTTGTACCAAATCATCATACTGTGGGATTATTACCTTACTAGTTCTAGTCACCATGTCTCCTTCATTCTAAGAGAAATTGTAATCAGTTACTGCTTCCCTTAGCAATATGTGTGTGTATGTGTGTACATGTGTGCACAGAAGCATATACACATTACATAAGAAACAGATTTTGGAATCCTAGAATTGGAAGGGAAAGGATCTCAATATTTGAGAGTTAGAAGGGACCCCAGCAGCCATCTACTTCAATCCATACCTAGAGGAAATAACCACATGCCTGACAAGTGGCCATCTAGCCTGTTCTTGAAGACTTCCACTGACAGAGAACCCGTCCCTTTTTTTTTTTTTAGTGAGGCGATTGGGGTTAAGTGACTTGCCCAGGGTCACACAGCTAGTAAGTGTTAAGTGTCTGAGGTCATATCTGAACTCAGGTCCTCCTGACTCCAGGGCCGGTGCTCTATCCACTGCGCCATCTAGCTGCCCCAAACCCGTCCCTTTTTTAACCAAACAACCAATACATATTTATTAAGCACCTACTATGCTCTAGGCTCTGCCATAAGTACTAGGAATACAAAGAACAGAAAAAGACACCCCCTGTACTCAAGGAGTTCACAATCTTATGAGGGAGACTACATGTGCACAAATATATACAAACAAGCTATACACAGGATAAATAGGAAATAATAAATAGAAGGAAGGTACTAAAAGTAAGAGGGCTTAGGGAAAACTTCCTATAGAAGATGAGAAGCTAGGACTTAAAGGAAGACAGGCCATTCCATTTATGGAAAGCCATAGTCCTTAGGAAGTTTTTTCCTGACATCATTTAAAGTAGGCTCTTCCATCTTTTCTATATAAAGAGAATGGTCAGTTTGTTCACAACCAAATAATTTTTATTTGTAATCTCTGAACAGGTATGCCAAAGGAGAAGATATCGACAACTGGATCACAGTGGATTCAGTCACATCTGAAATCAAACTTGCTAAAATTCCTGATTATGAATCTAAATATGTCATTAATGGCACTTACATTGCAAAGATCTTGGCTATAACTAACGGTAAGGCTTTAAATAATCACATCATTACATGTTTTTAATATTCAAACCTGCTTTCTGAATTTTATGTAGATGGAAGATAATCTTCCAAGTGCATATAATATTGGCTCTATTCACTTAGAGCATGATAAAAAGTCTCAAGTGATCTGAATAAGAGTAGCATGTGTTTAAAGATGTGATTGTGAGATTCTCTCCATTGTTATACCTGATTGTAAAGAAAAATCATAATATAGACCTTTTTCAAGATTTTTAACCAGTGCCCACTTGTGTCCCCTCAGATTTTCCTAGAAAGACAGTCACTGGTACCATTGAAATCATGGTAAGAGATTTTAATGACAACTGTCCAGAACTCGTAAATCCAGTACAAACTATATGTGATGATTCAGAATATGTAAATGTTACTGCTAAGGACCTGGATGGTCATCCAAATAGTTCTCCTTTCAGCTTTTCAGTCATTGACAACCCGCCTGGAATGGCAGAGAATTGGTACTTTGGACACCAGGAAGGTAAGCATAATCAGAAAGTCCTATTACATTTTTTTAAGTGAGGCAATTGGGGTTAAGTGACTTGCCCAGGGTCAGTGTTAAGTGTCTGAGGTCAGATTTGAACTCAGGTACTCCTGACTCCACTGTGCCACCTAGCTGCCCCCAAGTCCTATTACATTTTGATAATTCCAGCTCCCTTTTTCATCTGTAAAGTAGACTCATTTTTTTTTCATATTTCCCTAAATATTAGATTCTGAACATTAAGATGAGACTCTGCAGCTCCATATATCTATTTGGATATAACTTTTCAGACAAAAGAATTAACTTCTCTTTTGTAGCTATACAGAGTGGTTACCTTCATCCCAGTGTTATAAAGTGAGATGATCATTGTAAATTGCTTTGCAAACCTTAAAGCACTTATATAAATGCTAGCCATAATTAGTAGTGGAAAGGGTAGCTACAGAAAGTAATATATCCTAGGGTTGTTTTAAGTATAAAATGAGAAAATATTTATAAAGCACTTTGCAGACCTTAAAGTGCTATATAAATGCTAGCTGTTGCTAGTAGTAGTGGGAAGGATGGGGAGCGCTCGCATCCTGATGATTGCAGTCTTCTCAACATCCCTCTTGAGTTACCTGTGACTCAATTGAGACTCTGAGTAGATACCAAAGGTCAGAAATCACCCACTCTTTCTAGGCCTAAAAGCTGTTGTGATTATCTTTGATAGGGTTTTAGGGATGTATGAGTGAAGGTGTCAAAATGTTCACTTTTTCTTAAATGTAGACAGTGGTCAGATGAGGAACTCAATTTTCTCTAAGTCTTGTATTGAAACCCATCTCAAGTATATAGTAATGATGTGAATTAAAGGTTGAAATGTCATTATGGCAAAATCACATGGTAATTTTGTGGTCAAGGAATAATAAAATCTATATTATGGTAAAATACATGGATTATATATACAATACTATCTACTGTGTGGAAGACCCTATAGGTGTTCTAGGGGATGTATAAATTATTAGTTCATGGACCTTAAAATCTAATAGCAGAGATAAAGTATGTAGACATTTAAATAGGGCTGCAAAGTTTACAAAGATCTTTTCATGCATTATATTATTTAATCTTCACCCCAAAAAAAGGAAAAAAACCTGGGAGATGCAGGTGCTACAAGTATTATTTTCCTCTCATTTTACACATTAGGAATCTGAAACTCAGAAAGGATATGTGACTTTCCCAAAATGCATAGCTAATAACTGTCAAAGGTGCCATTTGAACCCAGATCTCTCCTGATGTCAAGTACAAGTACCAAGTGTAACTGAAAAATTGCTTTAAACATGAAAGAAATAGAATCCTTAAGGAGTCCAGAAGAGGGAATAGCAATTTCAAGTTGTGTAATCAGGGAAAGCATGACAGAGGAGGCAGCATCATGAGAGGTATAGTGACACAATAGGGAAAGAAACATTGGACTTGTCACACAGACTGGCATCCCAGGGTTGTTTTGAAAGGCAAAAGAAATAGTGAAAATCTCATTTTGCCCAAATAGGTCATTTTTGACTCTGATGCTATTTTAATCCTTCCCTACTAAACTGTATGACTTACATGTAGAAACTCATTAGGTAAGGGCAGACATAAAAATTAAGACTATGAATGGAACAAAATATTTTTAGGAGCTGGAAAACATTCCCGTTATTAATCATTCTCATCCCACCCACTTTCTCCCCTTTGTATACCCCAGGTACAAGTGCATGGTTGATACCAAAAGAATTGAAAGTAGGCAGAAGTGAAATCTACCTGTCAATTAGTGATAATCAAGGTTTAAGCTGTCCTGAAAAGCAGATCCTTACATTGACAGTTTGCAGCTGTGTGAGTGGTAGTGGCTGCATTGAACCACTGTTTGACTCCTATGTGGGGCTGGGATCTGGAGCAATTGGGCTCATGATTTTCGCACTTCTTCTGTTGCTACGTAAGTATTAAAATAGCCTCTCTTTATTGATTTTGCAATATTTAAGAACCTTGACAAGTAACTCATGATTTGACCACTGGGTCAGCAGACATCTTGGGTGCCTGCCTTCTGCTGCACCAAGACATTACTGCATTTTGATCCCAATCTTTTCATTGCTTATAATGGTCTTACAGAGATAGATAGATAGATAGATAGACAGACAGACAGACAGACAGACATATATGTGCATGTATTTTCTGCCAGCTCTTTTACATTAAAAAAGAATTGAGAAAGATGTGTGGAAATTTATTTTGATTTGGGGACCCTACCTTTGGGCTGAGATTAAAAAGCCTTAGGCCCTCAGGGTCTTTTCTGTGTGGGAGGTGCTCCCTCCCCCTCTGCTTCAGCTGAGCCAAAAAGCCCAATGGGCTGTACAAGACAGCTGTGGGGAGGGATCCCCAGCTCCTTCCACCCTGAGCAGATCTATCCGAGAGATCCTGGGCTCATCCAGGCTGGGTTCTGGCGTAGCCCGTGCCGAGGTCCCAGGCGCGGAGCAGGGGCACAGGCCCCTGGAGCCCTGGGTGTGGTACCCATGGGAAGCTCGAGTGTGCTCCCCCACCAGCTGTAGCCCTGACTGGCGGATTAGCTTGATGTGTATGGGGGAGCAAAAAGCCCCGAGATTTGGGTGAAGAGAAGTAAGATATATATATATATATATATATATATATATATATATATATATATATATATATACAGACCTGGGAGTTAGACAGCAGGAGGAGGCCGAAGGACAAGATCATCAGGGGGGCTGACAAGACAAATGGAACAGAGAAGGACACTGGAGCACTAGGAGAACAGAAGGAGAGGTCAGTGAGAGAGAAACACGGGTTCAGCAGTGGCAGTAAGGAGAGGAAAGTTAGAAGCAGGGGGATAGACAAAGTGAAAGAGGCTAGGAGTTAGAATAAAGGAGCTGACCAGTGAAAATGGAACATACCCTAAGGCAAGAGGTGGCAAAGGCCCTTATTGTATTAAAAGGGTTCCAGGCCCAGCAGGTAGAAAGAGACACCCGCAAGGCAGTCAGGTTGTACATTTTATTTCCCTGTATTCTTAATTTTAAATTGTATCTCATAAATAAACTCTGCTTTGATTATTTAGTTAAGAGGCTTCTTAATCTTTTGCTTATCAATTTTGGAGCAGTGTGGAGAAATTTTAAATGGCCCATACTAAGTTAATAGCAGTCAGATAGCCAGTTAGTCAAAAGTCCCCGGATTACTCCTCCAGTCAAATTAGCCCCCAAATTAGGCAAGTTAACAAAATGTTTTACAGATGGTAAGTTCACCAAGTCAGCAAAATAAATTAAAGCAGAGTTGGCTACCTGCCGTGGTTAGAATAAATGTTTCTACCTTTTGAAAAAAGAAAGTCATGATGAATCAATCAGCCAGTGTTAAGGCAGCCATCTTGGACTAAGAAATGGGTATTTCTGTTTCTGTCACAACTTCAAACTTGTTTGAATCTGCTCATCAATAATTATCATGACATTGATTTCTGTCTATGTAAAATAAAGAGATTATCTTTCCTTCTTCACTGAGAACCCAAACAAGATGGAAGTCTGTGTGACCTGAAACTGCCTAAGATGTGAAAATGCCCTATAATGAGATTCTTTAGGTGCTTCTCAGTTTGTGTGGAATCTAAGACAAGATATCACTAGCACCAAACTTTGCTCTCTAATGAAGCATAATAAGAAGATTCAGATGTAGTTTGCTTTGTTGTTTTTGTCTGTTTTTTCAAACTCAGAATATTTCTTCTTATGTTTTGAATCTTTTTTAAGAGAAGTTTGCCCATATTAGAGCTTTAAGACTTATTGAGCTTTAAGACCTATTGAGTTTTAAGACTTATCAGTGATCCTTAAAATTGATTGTGACATTAATTATTTTCAAATGTTATAAGCTAGAGCAAGAATTCTTAACCTGGGGTCCATGAGTTTGGTTTTTTAATCTGTTTTGATAAAGTATTTCAGTATGGCTGATTTATTTTGTACTCTATATACTTCATTTTATGCATTAAAAATTATTTGAGGAAAGATCCATAGGTTTGAAAAGACTCCCAGAAGGTCCCAAGACACTAAAAAGATTAAGATGCCCTGAACTAGAGCCTGAAATTAGAAGTGCCTTGTTGATGAATTTGTTGTTCAGTTATTTTTTCAGTCGTGTCCAACTCTTCATGACCCCATTTGAGGTTTTCCTGACAAATACAATGGAATGGTTTGCCATTTCCTTCTCCAAGTCATTTTATAGGTGAGGAAAGTGAGGCAAACAGGGTTAAGTGACTAGCCCAGGGTCACATAAGCTAATAAGTGTCTGAGGCCAGATTTGAACTCAGGGAGAAGAATTTTCCTGACTCTAGCCCCCATGCTCAATGTACTGTGTCACCTAACTTCCCATGTTGAGGAATACCATCTTTAAAACAGGGAAGAAACAGAAATATTGTATGACAGCTCCAGAATAAATGTCACTATGCTCCTTTAAAACACGCTTCTGTCTTAGACAATCTCCATAAAACTGAACCTGTCTCCTTTTACCCTTTGAGATGCTCTATGCGTCCAAGAGTGGTGGTGTCAAACTCAAGTAGAAATGGGAACCACTAAACCATACATAAGAATCCCTACCAGCTGTGTTGACTTAGAAAAACACACAGTCACATCATCCATGTCCTATTGTCTATTTATTTTGTTAAATCTACTTCTCAGTTACTTTTTAATCTTGTTTGGGCCCCACTCAGGAGTATTGTAGTCTTTAATGCAGCCAGCTAGCCACTTATTTGATACCTCTGACCAAGAGTCTGTAGTCTTTGCTTGAGCTCACAACAAAACAAATTACTGGGAGGAGGGACAAGATAAAGAGGAAAAACGTAGGCATGAGGCTTAGTGTCAGAAAGAAAGGCAGTGTGGGTCAGTCGAAAGACTGTTGTATTTAGAATCAGGGAGTGCAGCACTGGATGCACTATTTACCACCTGTGTAAACTTAAGAAATTCACATCCATGTCTGGACTTCAGTTTCCTCATCTATGAAATGAAGAGATTGGACCAGATATCCTCCCTTCCAGCTCTCAAGCTATGATATAGTTACAGGACAGAGTGAGAAATACACACCAAACCGATTTCCAAGCTTGAATTGAATGCATGATATTATTGGCCTATGGAAACTAATTTCTCCTCTCCTTAATTTTTCCTTCTCTCCAGTTATACCCCTCTTACTGCTTCTGTGCCACTGTGGAGGAGCAGGAGGAGGAGCAAAAGGCTTCACAGCTATACCTGGTACTGTAGAGATGTTGCATCCTTGGAACAATGAAGGGGCACCCCCCGAAGACAAGGTTTGTCTATTAGATGTTATAAAAACTATTTCCCTTTTGAATTTCAGTTGTACTGGAGAGCATTAGCCTGACATTTCAGACTTGTGAAGGGCCACCACAGAGAACGTTTGCATTAGGCTCTAGGACACAGTACCGTGAACATAATGAAGAGGAGAATCAGTCCAAATTAAGGCCCACCCCCTCACCAAGAATGTGTCCCGTTCCTTTCCAACACTGTCTCCTGCTCATTCCGCCCATATTCTCATGAGACCTAGGCTCTAACAACCACATATAGACCTTCCACTCCTCCTGAATCTCTCATGTGACTTAATTTGTTTGCATAGGTAGTGACATCTCTCCTGACCACAGATCATGGAGGGAATTTTGGAGCATCTGCTGGAGGAGGAAGTAGAACAGGAGTCCTGATAAGCAGTGAAACCTCTAGGAGGGAAAGTAGTTCAGGCCATCGGACTATGACTATGGTGGATGGAGGATGGGAAGAGCACAGAAGCCTTCTGACTAGTGCAACTAAAAGAACTGTAGGGGCTACTGGAGCCATGAGTGGTGTCACAACAGTAGGAGCAGCTGGAGCCATGGCTGGCACTATGACGATGGGGGCTTCTGGAGGCATGAGTGCTGCCACAATGGCGGGGGCAGCTGGAGCCATGGGGACTGCTGGAGCCAGGACAGCCACTGTTGCACTGAATGAAGAATTTCTGAGAAGCTACTTCAGTGATGTAAGGATCTGTTTGGGGATCATTTGTAGATGAATGTGGCAAGTTTATAAGAATAATCACAAACTTAAAATCAAATAGACGTTTGCTAATTCATTTTTTTTAAAATGGCTTTAGAAATTATGAGCAAAAATAGGTTTCAACCCATTATTACATGTTGTATTGTTCCAAACTCATATGTTTGATTTTACTATTAACGCAATAGTATATTTCACATAATTAAAATTATTCATGAGAAGTTTAAAGGGAATAAAAGGAGGGAAACTATTATTACTGGGGTTTTCCTTTTTAATTAATGGAAATGATGCTCAAATGCTACAAAGAGGTGGTGTTTTGTTGTTGTTGTTGTTGATTGAGTTTTGGGTATTTTCCCCAAATACACTCCCTCTTGGTAGTTGGGAGCTAGGGGCAGGGAAGCGGACAGGTTGCTTTCAGGAGTTTTGGGGTTCTTGAGAACAATGTCTGACTGTCCATGGTGCTTTGATTGAATTTATAGGCTTGGGGAAGGAACAAGAAGATCCAGGAGAGTTAAAAGGGGCCAAGAGATGGCTCTCTAGTTCTTTCTGCAAATTTAATTCTGCTCTATCATGTCTAAATGGTTATAAATTACACCCATTCTCCTGTTCCTACCTCCCCTTTCTTTTCGATATCCCCCCCCCCATTACTCAGAATAATGGATTGGTAAGGGTATGTTCATGGTTAGAAAATGAGAGGGGAGGAAATAAGCCTACTACGTTCCAGGCAGTGTGCTAAGCACTTGACATATATTGTTTCGTTTGATATATTAAGAAAATAGAAGAAATAGGGGGGAAAGGCATTTGTTTTTCTAAATTACCCAAAGATTTTGGGACCCCACTTACAATTTTTTCCTTTATTCTAAATTATGATAAACAGTTATTTGAAAGTAGCATTATTCCTAAACTATGTATGTTTTGATTCTCATTTCCTTTTTAGAAAGCTGCTTCCTATGCTGACAGTGATGAAATTCAAACAGGGAAAGACTGTCTTCTAGTTTATTCTCAGGAAGACACGCAGTCTCTTCATGGTTCTCTTGGCTGTTGCAGCTTCATCGAGGGAGACTGGGATGACCGTTACCTGGATGATTTGGGAATCAAGTTCAAGACACTAGCAGAAATATGCATGGGCCAAAAAATAGAGACAGATAATGAAACTGGCCTAAGGCACAAGCTTCCTGCTGAAGCTAGTAAGAATACACTTTCACATTCAGTTTATGAGCAGAATACTCTTCAGGCAGAAAAGTCCCACTCCTCCTCCTCTGGCATCAGTTTCCAGGCTCCAAAGTCTGTGAGTGAGTCAACTTCAGAGACTTTGACTCAGGAATTAGTCTCTGAAAGATCCTTATCTTCCAGGCAGGGACTGAAGGTGACAAGACCCCTCCCTGATCCATTGCCTACTGGTAATATTGTCATAACAGAAACATCCTATGCCACTGGCTCCACACTACCACCGAGTACTCTGGTCCTCAATGCCAACCAACCACAGAGCCTCATGGTCACAGAGAGGGTGTACGCTCCCGCCTCTAGTTTGGTAGACCAGCAGTTTGTCCAGCATCATGCCAATGAAAGCAATGTAGTGGTCACTGAACGTGTGATCCAGCCTAATGGCGGCATAGCTAGTAGCCTAGGAGGCATTCAGGATCTGCCCGATTCACACTATGTTGTAGTGAGGGAAAGAGAGAGGTTACTGGCCCCAAGCTCTAGCCTTCAGCCCATTCAGAGTGTCCCCAGTTTAGCAGTAGGACCGAATATGACCGTAACAGAAAGAGTGCTCGCACCCACCTCGAATCTGCAAACCTCAAAGACTGTGGTTTCTGGAGCTGGAACACTAGACCCCCTACAAAATTTAGATTTACAGGAATCTGTTCCATCTAATTCTGCCATTACCATGTCTTCTACCAGAGTCACCAAGCATAGCACTGTCCAGCATTCTTATTCATAAGACAGCAATGAGCCCTGTCTGCTCACAGAACTGACACAGGTCTCCAGTCACTTATAACTGGAAAACCGCTATATTGAGTTAGTGAGCAGAGGCCTGGACAGCAGGTTCCCTGTTTACTTCTCGGCCTGTGCTGCAGAAATACCTCATGACCTGCTGGGATCATGAAAATGATCCTGTTAATTTAAGTGGCCTAATAATTCATTTCACTTCAATTCAGCAAGCATGTTAATACATGCACTTAATAGCGCCTTCTCTGTACAAGGCATTATGCTATGCACTGAGGATACAAAGATAGGAAGAAAAAACCCATTCTTGCTCTGGAGGGCCTTCTGTGTTCTACTGAGGGTATAAATAATAATAATTATTATTGTTATTATAACTAACATTTATATAGCGCTCACTACGCACCAGGCATTGTGCTGAGCACTTTACAATTATTATCTAATTTGATCCTCACAACAACCCTGGGAGGTAGAGGCTACTATTATAAGCCTCATTTTACAGATGAGGATACTAAGGCTAGCAGAGGTTATGTAACTTGCCCAGCGTCACACAGCTAGTAAGGGTCTGAGGATGGATTTGAACTCAGGTGTTCCCGATTCCTGGCCTGGCTCTCTACCTGCCACCTAGCTGCCAACAAACAGTATAATTGGAGGAGGGAGATTGATTAGTTGCTAAATATGAAGATAATTACACAGATACATTCCACCTTCTATTCAGTAAACATGAAGTACTTAACATCTATTTAGGGAAAGAAGGGGATTCAGAGGCCATGTGGTTCACATAAACACACCCACCCATTCTACAAATCAGGAAAGAGGCTCAAGGAAGCTAAGTGACTTGTGGTGGGTCACACAAATAGTAGTCACCAGAGAGGGGATTTGAACTCAAGTTAGTCACCCTTTTCACTAAGTTTCAATATACCAGACCGGGCCCTGGGGTTACAAAAGTGAAATAAAATATGGTCCCCACCTTTGAGGAACTTATGGTCTAATGAGGAAGAAATTACCTACTAGAGAACATTGTTGAAAAGTAGAGTTCAGAAGTTATCCTATATCGGGCGAGCTTCTATTGTTTTATTCTCCTTTTCTCATCCCCATATGCTCTTTGGAGACCTCATATCTTATACTAGATTACCTACAACCTGTTTCTCCAAAGATTCCTAATCCAGGTTTACCTTATTCTCCCAAGTCTGCCGTTGTAGTTACCCAAAGTGTCTGACCCATCTGTGAGATGAATTGATTCGGGAGACTTCATCTGACCACACTGAATTTTGGACTTCACAAAAAGCACCACATATTTTCTTTTCCTCCCAGGTAGTCATTAAAAATCCTAACCACTCATTCTTTATGTTAATTTGGATTAATTCTCCTTTAGCCTGAAAGCAAATATATAGGATAGTTATTTTTAAACTAGGCCACTAAGACCCAATATAGCTAAGTCAGTAGACCTGTAGTATAATTATTTTCCTACACACATCCGTTTCCCCTGACCTAACTTCTCCAAATGCTGCCAGTGATACATGGAATTTGCTTCCCAGATCCAATGGCCAATTCCTGTGGAATTTGACAGGGTTCTCTCTAAAACTGTAAAGTTTTGGCTCGAAGAAATCTGACTTACTATCTATATGCTAGAAACTTTAAAAAGAGTTACACATTTGTACTTTTCCCTTTTAAAATTACTTAGGTCTTAATTAGGTCATACTTTTTACTTTGCCTGATGATTAAATTCAATTTTCTCTTTCTTAATTTCTGAAGACTCCGTTGCCAATGAAAACTTAGTTGAGTTGATTCAATTCCAGTTAAATTTATTAAGTGCCTATTGTGTATAGTTGAGGTCAACACTGTATTGATAATATATGTTTCAGAATATATGAATATGCATACATGTAAATATTTCTCGCGCAGAAAATATTTTGGTAACATAACATTAAAGACTTCTTAGATAGTTTCTGGGAAAATAACTTTTTAAATCCTCAATTAATAGTAGTTTTTGTTCCTGTATTCATTTAACATAAATGATTTTCCTGATACTTGTCATCTAGAGAATTCAATAGACTTCAGACACTCTTCTCATTCTTTTTAGCCAGATAAAAGTTGGTTTATGTTAGCTTTGATTTGCCACCTCATCCCTCTGCAGGAAAATGGGTATAAACGATTTGTTCATCATGATGAAGGCAAAGAAATGTCCCAAACGTAGAGAATTGGAATTTTTCCTATATATGACAAAATCTATCATGGCAAAATTCCTCCTCTTGCTTTTTTTAAAAAGTAGCTTATATCATAGAACTTTAGAACTAGAAAGAAGTTTTCTAATCCAACTCCCTCATGTTTACAGATGAGGAAATGGAGGACCCAATGTGTGAATTGTCTAAGATTACACAAATAGTAACAGAGGCAAGATTCAAACTCAGGTCTTCCTGACTTCTAATGCAGTGCTTTTCTCACTATGGTAGTATACATTTTTTTTTTACTCTTATAGCTTTCCCAGTGACTTTTTACCTAGTATCCCATGGATCTTTAATCTAATTTGTATGAGCACTCAAGTCTACTGGTGTAGACTGCAATTCTGCCAGTCAGTGGAAAAGTCTAATAAGTTGCTGTGACCAAAAATTTTCATCCCCTGGTATCCTAACCAGACTTAACTAACCTAGGCTAGGCCTCAGATGAGACTCAGTCTGATTCCATGCCCTGAGCTGAGGCCTTTCCACCTTAGAATGGATCTGCCAATGTTTGCATCCTATTGCTATAGCCTTTGAGAATACAAGGACACTTCCATGCCCCAATGAAGCATTAGCATACTTAGTGGCATTTTGCCAAAACTAGAACAGGAGCAAATTATGAGATGTAAATTTGAGATGTAAAGAAATTGGAGAAAAATCAAAGCTGGCTTAAGTAGAACTTGAGACATGAAAGGGCAAAAAATTAAAAATTTAAAAGTTTGAATAATTTGCATTCAGCCTGTATTTAGTATCATCACACTGGAGTAATCTTTCTTCATTCCTGAGGGGGTAGCTAGTTAGTTTTTACATTGTTCCTTTGGAAAATTATATTTCTATGTATTGTCATGAAAACTTTGAATAAAAAGACTATGGCATTGTTCTTTTCCCATGTTTTTTTTATTGTTCTGTGACATTTTAAATGAATGTGTTTGAGTTACAAGTGCCATACAGGTGATGCCCTGAAGACAAGGGTGAATTAGGCTTTCTCTTCTAAAGTCCCAGTTAGGTTACTATTTAGCTCTTTCTTTGGAAGGTCATTGTTCCATGATTCTGCAGAGCCAAAACCTCCTCTTTGTGTAAGTGGTGAAACTAGGGAAACCTGTTGAACTTGGCCAGGAGAGGCTGGGATCTCTCACCAAATAAATGAAATCACTATACAAATAAGGAAATGCTTTAGGGAGAAATATTGGTTTAAAAGGCAGAGAGGAGATATGAAGGTCAGGCTACTAATACATTGCTACTTTCATAGAGACACATTAACAGTTCTCTCAACTGGCATGTTGTGACATCTCTGCCCCATATACCATATACCACATACCATACTAGTGCATTAAAATGCATAAAACTTCCCAGATAACTAAAACCTCTTTCTAAAAGGAAAACAGTTTCTTTTTTTAAGTGAATCTTTTCCAATTTTTTTATAACATATACCAGGGCTTCTTAAATTTTTTCCACTTGAAACCCCTTTCCACCCAAGAAAGTTTTATGTGACTCTGGGTATATAAGATATATAAAATAGGTATACATAACCTTTTACTGTTGCCAAATTTTTCACGACCCCCACATTGTTATGCAACCCCATATGGGGTCATGACCCACAGTTTAACAAGCTTTGCCATATACTATACCAGTGCATTAACATGAATAGAACTTTTCAGATAATTGAAATCCCCTTCTAGGAGACAAAATAGTGTATTTTAAATCATTTTGAAGTAAATATTTAAATTGTATCGCATATCTCCCAGCTTCTTAAGAGTATTGTTTAATCCATTTAAGAATTAATTTTTAAAAATTTTTTTACTATTTAGAATTTTCCCCAAGTTACACGTAAAAAAACCCAAATTTTTTCACATTGATTTTTTTAAAACTTTGTGTTCCAAGTTTTCGTCCTCCCTCCTCAACCTTTCCTAAGAAATCAAGCAATTCAATATAAGTCATACATGTGCAGTCAATATAAGTCATACATGTGCAGTCATGCAAAACATCTTCCAGTTAGTCGGGTTGTGATAGAAAACAGACAAAATAACTTTAGAAAGAGCAACTAAAAAATAAAATTATACTTCAATCTGTATTCAGATACCATCAATTATTTCTCTGTTGAGGGTTTGCATTTTTCATATGTCCTTCTGATGGCATCCTGCTCATCATTTCTTTCAGTTACTATTGCTAATTGTATTACCCTCCATTCTATTCCTTCCCCTTGATATTTACTCTATTTTCTATCTTCTTTTACCCCATCCCTCCTCAAAAGTGTTTTGCTTTTTGCTGCCCCCTCCCCCAATCTTTCCTCCCTTCCTTCACCTCTCCCCTGACCCTTATCCCCTTCCCCTCCCACTTTCCTTCAGAGCAAAATATATTACTACACCCACTTGAGTGTTATTCCCTCTTTGAGCCAAATCTGATGAAAGTAAGGCTCACTCAGTCCCCTTCTCCTTCCCCATCTTCCCCTACACTCCCTAAGCTTTTTCTTGGTTTGTTTGTTTTTTTTTTATGTCAGCTACTTTACCACCTTCCACCTCTCCCTTTCCCTTTCTTCCAGTGCATTCCTCTTACTCCTTAACTTTATTTTAAACATGTCATCATGGGTCAGCGAGGTGACACAGTGGACAAAGTACCAGCCCTGGACCCAGGAGGTCCCAAGCCCAAATCTGGCCCCAGACATAAGCCACCCCACCCTGCCTGACCCACAAAAACACAAGGATAGGGGCAGCTAGATGGCGCAGTGGTTAAAGCACCAGCCCTGGATTCAGGAGTACCTGAGTTCAAATCTGACCTCAGACATTTGACACTAGCTGTGTGACCCTGGGCAAGTCACTTAACCCCCATTGCCTGCAAAAAAAAAAGAAAAAAAACCACAAGGATAAACAAAAAATAAATGCTTTCCAGATATCATCACTTCATATTCAATTAATACACCTGTGCTTTCTGATAATGAACCATGCCAACCACTTCTTGATAAAGAGGTGATGAACTCAAGGTAAGAAATAAAATACATTTTTGAACACAGACAAGGTGGGCGATTCTTTTCTTTGATTATACAAGGGCTTTTTCTCTTTTTAAACTGGGCAGGTGGAAGAATGAGCAGGCAACAGGGATAAAGAAGAAAGAAAGAGGGTCATTGAAGCATCTTTTAAAAATTCAGATAAAACAGACAAGCAGAATAGCTTTGAATGCTACAGGTCAAACTTAGCAACTTAAAAGCAAGCTGGACATAATAGAGATCTGCAGTTTCAGATACAACTCTCTTCTCTCCTATGAATATGGAAATGCCCATTTTATTTAGTATTTATTAAATTCAGAATAGAAAAAAATTTTAAACACATATTGAATGCCACTGAATTCTTAATGTCTTCATTTTGAATATCACATGGCATTATGCACTAACTGATTTCTCCCCTTCTGAGGTGGGTATGCCTGTTTTGATTGATATTGATTTTCCCCTACACTACTAAATGGCCCGAGAATTTTGTGGGGTTTTTTAGTGTCTTTTAGGGACTGGTTAAAAGCTAGGTGGCACAGTGGATAGAGCACTGGGCCTGGAGTCAGGAAGACCTGAGTTCAAATCTGGCATCAGACATTTCTTTTTTCCAATTATATGTAAAGAAGATTTTTAACATTCATTTTGTTGTTGTTGTTGTTGTTGTTGTTGTTGTTTTTGTTTTGTTTTGTTTTTTTAAGTGAGGCAATTGGGGTTAAGTGACTTGCCCAGGGTCACACAGCTAGTAAGTGTGTGTTGTGTCTGAGGCCGGATTTGAACTCAGGTACTCCTGACTCCAGGGCCAGTGCTCTATCCACTGCGCCACCTAGCCGCCCCTTTAACATTCATTTTTACAAAAATTTGAGCTCTAAATTTTTCTCCATTTCTCTTTCCCTCCCCTCCTATCTTCATTAAACTATAAGTAATTTGATAAAGGTCATATATATACAATATGTAAAACACATTTTCATTTTAGTCATAAAGAAGAAACTGACCAGAAAAACATACACACACACACACACACACACACACACAGAGTGAAAATAGTATGCTTCAATCTGCAGAGTCCATCAGTTCTTTATGTGGATGTGAAGAGCATTTTTCATCATGATTCCTCTGGAATTGTCTTAGGTCATTGTATTGCTGAGAAGAGCTAAGTCATTTGTAGTTGATCATTACACAATGTTCATGTTACTGTGTCCACTGTTCTCCTTGTTCTGCTCATTTCATTTTGCATTAGTTCATGTAAGTCTTTCCAGATTTTTCTGAAATCTGCTTGCTTGTCATTTCTTATAACACAAGAATATCCCATTACATTCATATACCACAATTTGTTCCCTCTATTTCCAATTTCTTGCCACCACAAAAAAGGACTGCTATAAAAATTTGTGTACAAATAGGTCCTTCTCCTTTTTTTTATGTCTTTGGGATATAGACCTAGCACCAGTATTGCTGGATCAAAGGGTAGTCACAGTTTGGTTGCCCTCTGGGCATAGTTCCAAATTGCTTTCCAGAATGGTTGGATCAGTTCATAACTCTACCCACAATGTATTAGTGTCCCACTTTTCCCACATCCCCTCCAATATCCATCATTTTTCTTTTCTGTCATAAGATATGGTATTGCTAAGTCACTTTCCTTTGCATTTTTCATTAATTCCATTGATATTCATGACTTTTTGTTCTTCTAGATGAATTGTTATTTTTTCTAGCTCTATCAACTAATTTTTGGTAGTTTGGTATGGTACTAAATAAGTAAATCAATATAGACAGAATTGTCATTTTTATTATTATGGCTTAGCTTACCAATGAGTAATTGACACTTTTCCAGTTGTTTAGATATGACTCTATTTGTGTGGAAAATGTTTTATAATTGTGTTCTATAGCTAGATACTACTTATCATTTTAAGGAAAGCTCCCATTCCTATTATTAAAGACACTAGAGAGCATAGAAATAAATGGAACTTACCTTAAAATTATAAGTAATATTTATCTAAAACCATCAGTAAGCATTATCCATCATAAGGATAAGCCAGAAGCTTTCCCAATAAGATAGGAGTGGAGCAAGGATGCCCATTATCACAGCTGTTATTCAGTATTGCACTAAAAATGTTAGCTATAGCAATTAGAGAAGAAAAAGAAATTGGAGGAATTAGAATAGGTAATGAGGAAACAAAATCATCATTCTTTGCAGATGATATGATGGTATACTTAGAGAATCCTAGAGAATCAACTAAAAAACTACTTGAAATAATTAACAACTTTAGCAAAGTTGTAGGATATAAAATAAACCCACATAAATCATCAGCATTTCTATATATTACCAACAAAGCCTAGTAGCAAGAGATAAATTCTATTTAAAGTAACAGTAAACAATATAAAATACTTGGGAGTCTGTCTGCCAAGACAAATCTGGGAACAAGATAGGAAATAATTCACTCTGACAAAAACTGCTATGAAAACTAGAAAATAATAGGGCACAAACTAGGTATAGACCAACATCTCATACCATATACCAAGATAAGGTCAAAAGGGGTACATGATTTAAGCATAAAGGGTGACACCATAAGCAAATTAGAAGAGCAAGGAATAATCTACCTGTCAGACTATGGAGAAGGGAAGAATTCATATTGAAACAAGAGAGAGAGAAGTGCAAAACAGATCATTTGGATTATATTAAATTAAAAACCTTTTGCACAAACAAAACCAATGTAACCAAGATTAGAAAGAAAGAAGGCAAACAATGTTTACAGCTGGTGTTTCTGAAAAAGGCCTCATTTCTCAACTGTATAGAGAACTGAGTCAAATGTATAAGAATACAAGTCATTCCCCAGTTGATAAATGGTCAAAGAATAAGAACATGCAATTTTTAGATAAAGAAATCAAAGTTATCTACAATCATATGAAGAAATGCTATAACTCACTATTGTTTAGAGAACTGCTAATTAAAACACCTGTCAGATTGGCTAATATGATAAAAAAAGAGAAAATCATAAATATTGGAGAGCATGTGGGAAAATTGGGATACTAATGCTTTGTTGGTAGTGTTGTGAATTGATCCAACCATTCTGGAGAACAATTTGGAACTATGCCCAAAGGGCAACCAAATGTGTATACCTTTTGATCCAGCAATACCACTAATAGGTCTGTATCGAAAAGAGGAGCATAAAAAAGGGAAAAGTACCTACATGTGCAAAAATATTTATAGAAGCTCTTTTTGTGGTAGCAAGAAATTGGAAACTGAGGGGATGTCCACCAATTGAGGAATGGCTGAACAAATTGTTGTATGTGGAATACTACTGTGCAATAAGAAATTGTGAGCAGGCAGATTTTAGAAAAACCCAGAAAGACTTGTACAAACTAATGAAAAGTAAAATGAACAGAATCAGGAGAACATTGTACACAGTATAGCAACATTGTGTGATGATCCACTATGATAGACTTAGCTCTTCTCAGCAACATAATGATTGAAGACAATTCCAAAGAACTCAAGATAGAAAATGCTGACTACATCCAGATAAAGAACTGATTGATTCTGAAAGCATACTTTTTGTTTTTTTGTTTGTTTGTTTGTTTAGTGAGGCAACTGGGGTTAAGTGACTTGCCCAGAGTCACACAGCTAGTAAGTATTAAGTGTCTGAGGCCGGATTTGAAGTCAGGTACTACTGACTCCAGGGCTGGTGCTCTATCCACTGCGCCATCTAGCTTCCCCAAGCATACTTTTTAAAAGTACTTTTTTGGTGTGGTTTTTCCTTTTGTGCTGTTTCTTTTTTCATAACTGTGACTAATATGGAAATATATTTTACATAATTGTACATATATAAATTATATGAAATCGCTTATCATTTTAGGTAGAAAGGAGGACAGGAATGAAGGGAGAAAAATTTGGAACTCAAAATCTTGTAAAAATGAATGCTAAAAATTGTCTTTACATATAATTGGGAAAAAATTTTAAACTATAAATAAAAATAAAAGCAAATCCCGGTGGGGGGATGGGGAAGAATGTTCACAATATTCCTTGGCTTACAATTGAGAACACTGCCTTATTCAGTAAAATTTTCACCAGCTCCTGATGAAAAGGCTGGCTGTGAGATGAAACAGTACTTCCAATCCTATAAAAGCCACCTCCTATCCACTGCTCACTGTTCTCATCAGAACTAGAAGAGACCTTATAAGCCATCTAATCCAACTTCACAAGGTCCCATTAGGATTCCTCACCATAACCCCCTTAGGAACTGGTAACCCAAGCTCCTCTTAAAACACTTCTAGAACAGCTATGTGGTGCAGTAGATAAAGCACGGCCCTGGATTCAGGAGGACCTGAGGTCAAATCTGGCCTCAGACACTTGACACTTACTAGTTCTGTGACCCTGGGCAAGTCATTTAACCCTCATTGTCCCACAAAAACAAAACAAAACACTTCTAGTGACATGGAGTTCATGAATTAGCCAGAAATCATTTTTTACACAGTTCCAATTGTTCCTTCAGATATCAGATGAAATCTGCCCCCTGTAACTTCCATGAACTGGTCCTAGCATTGCCTTCTGGAGATACATAGAATACAATCTAATCCTTCTTCTTCTTCTTTTTTTTTTAAGGGCAATTGGGGTTAAGTGACTTGACAGGGTCACACAGCTAGTAAGTGTCAAGTGTCTGAAGCCAGATTTGAACTCAGGTCCTCCTGAATCCAGGGCCGGTGCTCTATCCACTGTGCCACCTAGCTGCCCCCATCTAATCCTTCTTTTGCCTCATAGCCCTTCACATATCTAAAAATATTTTCCCCTATAAGTCTTCTGTTCATGAGGCTAAATGATCCTGTTCTTTGAACCATGTCTCTCTCATATAGCCTGACTTTTAGTCAGTCAACAAGCACTTATTAAGCATTTACTACCTGCTGGGCACTATGTAAGGCATTGCACTAAGCTCTGGGGATACAAAGAAAGGCAAAAGCAGCCCTTACATCAAGGAGTTCATATTTCTTGTTTTTGTTTTGGGTTTTTTTGAGGCAATTGGGGTTAAGTGACTTGCCCAGGGTCACATAGCTAGTAAGTGTTAAGTATCTCAGGCTGAATTTGAACTCAGGTACTCCTGAATCCAGAGCTGCCTCCAAGGAGCTCATATTTATAATGAGGGAGACAGCACCTTAAAAACTAGGTGCATCCAAGAGATATACATAACTGATGCAGGGTAATCAAGAAGGGAAGGCATTAGCAGCTAGAGGAACGAGGGAAGACCACTTGTAGAAGGTGGGATTTGAGCTGAGTTTTGGGAGAAGCCAGAAGGCAGAGGTGAGGAAGGAGAGCATTCCAGGCATGGGGAATGGTCAGCAAAAAAAGGCAAGATTGGGGGGCGGCTGGGTGGCGCAGTGGATGGAGCGTCAGCCTTGGATTCAGGACTACCTGGGTTCAGGTCCAGCCTCAGACATTTGACACTTACTGGCTGTGTGACCCTGGGCAAGTCACTTGGCCCCCATTGCCCTGCCAAAAAAAAACCTGAAGAAAAAAAAAAAAGGCAAGGCTTCAGGGGATGAAATGCTGTATGCACAGAACAAGAAGTAGGTCATTGTGCCTGGATTGTAGAGTATGTAGAGGGGATTAAGCTATAAAAAGACTGGAAAGGAAGGAGGGGGCTAGGTTATAAAGGTCTTTGGATGCCAAACAGGGTTTTACATTTGATCCTGGAGGTAATAGGGAGCTACTGGAGTTTATTGAGTAGGGTTATGACATGGTCAGACCTACATTTTAGCAAAGTCATTCTGGCAGTTGAGTGGAAAATTGATTGGAATAGGGAGAGATACATTGAAGCAGGAAGACTAGTCAGAAGTCTGTTGGAATAGTCCAAGTGAAAGATGATGGGGGCTTGAAATATGGCGGTGATTGCTTGAGTAGAGAGAAAGAGACTGTATGCAAGAGATATTATGATGTACAAGAGATGTACAAGTTACAAGTCTTGAAGGAGGTCAGGGGTTCTAAGAGATAGAGATAGAGATCATGAGAGAATATATTCTGGGCTATGGAAAATGGAATGTTGTGTATAAGAAGGCCCATTTGAATGGGAAATGGATAGTGGAGACATGTACAATAAAACCAGAAAGGAAAGAGTCAAGGAAATTGATAGTGGAAGACAAAATATAGTTGAATTGATTAATTATGAGGTCACTAATGTTAAGGGAAGAAAATAAGACCAGAGTAGAAGCAATGGGCTAGAAGAACTGGGAAGGACAGAGATTAGAAATTTTATGGGGGTTGGGGGGTGGGAGAAAAGATTTAAGAGGGATAAAGCAGAGAGATAGAAAGATAAGAGATTCTGATTAAAGAAAATTTTAGAGTTCAAAACTTTGGAATTCAAAATGGCAAACTTATGGATGATAGTGAGATTTAAGGTATGACCATCTTTGTGGGTAACTGGGGTACAATGACATTATAGATCATGGAATCTGAGAATGATGAACTGGGCATCTAGGTGGCTCAGTGGATAAAGCACCGGCCCTGGATTCAGGAGGACCTGAGTTCAAATCCGGCCTCAGACACTTAACAATTACTAGCTGTGTGACCCTGGGCAAGTCACTTAATCCTCATTGCCCTGGAAGAAAGAAAGAAAGAAAGAAAGAAAGAAAGAAAGAAAGAAAGAAAGAAAGAAAGAAAGAAAGAAAGAAAGAAAGAAAGAAAGAAAGAAAGAAAGAAAGAGAAAGGGAGAAAGAAAGAGAATGATGAAAAGAGAGGCTGTGGTATTTGAGGGAATCTCAAGATGTATATTGAAATCCCCAACTACCACTATTAGAACTATGCCTCACAGATATCAGAGAAAGAGGTAAATTGCCGATATGCACAAAAATGTTTATAGCAGATCTTTTTGTGGTGGCAAAGAGATGGAAAATAAAGGGAAGCCCCTCAACTAGAGAACAGCTGAACAAATTATAATATATGAATGTAAGGGAATAATATTGTGCTATAAGAAATATAGGGGATAGTTTCAGAAAAACCTGAGGATATTGGCATAAAATGGAACAGAGGAAAGTGAGCAGAACCAGGGAATAATAATAAAAATAACACTGTAAAACCAAACTTTGAAAGACTCAGGAACTTCAGTCAACTTAATGACCAGTCCTGATAGAAGGGGGAAGTTGACTCAAGTCCATTAGAATTTATTGCGTGGTTATTATGTACCAGCTAAGAGCTGGGGATACAAATACAAACTAAAGGAAAGACCTGTCTTCAAGAAGCTTACATTCTAAAGGAGTAAGATGACACATAAAAGGGAGCTGACAAGCAAGAAAGAGAGAAAAGATAGATGCCTGTGAGGGGGTAGGGAGGTGAAGTGTAGGGAGTCAGAAGCAGGAATAAAAGATGGCCGACCTGGAAGGGAGCTTCTGGGAGAGGGACTCACCAAATGGGAGAGGGAGTGGAAAGGGTGAGGGGTTGTTCCTGAGTTAAGATGGCCACAAGGATCAAGGAAACTTCCAGGGTGAGACGGTGCAAGAATTTGTTCTGCATGACCATGCAGATTTGTCACAGAGATTTTGATTTTCTATTTTTGCCCAGGATGGGGAGAGAGTAGAAAAAGCGAAAATAAATTTTTGTTCATTGGAAAAATAAAATGCCTTAAGTAAGCAAGAAAGGATTGGGTTGACAAGAATGACTATAAGCCAGGTAATAAATCCTAGAAAAAAGAAGGAGGGCAGCCTGGAGGTCAGTAAATGAGAACAATGAAGATCTGAAACAGATGGATGGATGCAGCAAACCTCACTGGGGAAAAGGACCTGCTAGTAGCAGAGGGAGTATTTGAAAGTGGCAGTGGGGAGTAAGGAATACATCTTCTCCACCTGACCCAATGTAACAGGGAGCATGAAGGAAGAAGCAACCAACACTGCAGAAGGCATCTAAGATTGTGACATTTTCTGGATGAACTCGGGTTTCCACAAGCACAAGAATATGGAACGAGGGTGAAAAGAAACGTCACAATGAATCAGGAGGAATGGTGTGGAGTGATAGGACCGAGCTGGTTAGGGACAAGAACAAGAAGAGGTTGCTGGGGAAGATGAAGTTTCACCCTGGGAGTTAGCAACTCTGAACCACCAGAATCAGACATTGGCTAGTCATAGTCCTGGAGGAATACTAATTGGTTGGGACTTTGAAGGTTTCTGTCATGCTGTAGGGAGGTGTTAGGGCCAATGACAGGATTATAGATTTAAATATGGAAGGGACTTCAGAAGTCATCTGGCCAAATGCCCTTATTTTACAGATGAGATATCCACTGAATTTAAATGATTTGCCCATGATTACATAGGTAGTAAGTAGCTGAGCCAGTATTTGAATCCAGGTGCTCTGACCTAAATCATGGAAAAGTGCCTTTTCCATCACATCAAATGCCCCCTTCTCTAAATTCTGAAGAACTAGGAATGCTGGTGGCAGGGAATTTGTGGCAAAGATCTGTCTCCCAAGAACGAGACTAAATTTATGGACAGTGCCTGCTTGGTATTTAAAACATATGGGAGCAAAGGGTAAAGAAACAGCTCTGTGTAAGACCTAGTGACTCCAGTCATATTCAAATTCAGGCTGGTGACCAGGGTCTTTTGGGGGGTGGAACTAAGCCTTTGTTTGAAGTCTCAGTGTTTTTATTCCTAGTCACAGGCTCTGAGGGCCTGAATGGACAGTTCTAGGCTTTTGTCTGATATCCTAGTCTTTCTAATCCCCAGAACGGTGCTTGAGTTCATATCCAAGGTCCACATTAAGACTTTGTCCATTTTGCTCCTTGACACACATATATGTACACAAAATATTTTTAGCACCATTATTCTTGTAAATTCAACTCATAAAACATCAAATTCTCCAAAGAATCACAATTACAAGTGGACCAATGGGGAAATGGACCAATAAATGGGAGGTATAAATAGACTACAGCATGATTTATGTGAAAAATAATTTAAGTGCAAAATGATTAACGTACCAAACGATTTATGTGCAAAAAGTTGCATAAGAGATATCACTCAGAAAATGCATTGTTTCTCTGCCTCTGCCTCAGCAAAAGACTGGCGAAATAGACTAAGGTCACTTTTACAATCAAAATTAAAATTAAAATTATCCTCCTCCTCAGATACCTCTGGAATGCAGAGGTGAGAATGTAGAACACATTATGTAGAACATCATAATTCCCATGGCCCCATGATGAAGAATAAAATCTGCCCTGGTCATAGCAAGCACATCCCAACAAGGTGCTCAGAATGACCTTTTAGCTGCATGCCATCTACCTTATGACCAGCAGATGGCACTCACATCACAATCAAGGAAGCAAGGTCAAATGATAAGATTTCCCAGAGGGAACATCTAATCAGCCCAGTATCTCCAGCACAGAGAAAAATACAAGCCGTGGTCATCTTTAGCGAATTATGCTCCTCACTCACAGAGTCTATCATCCTAAATGACTGTGTGAGAAATAAGCCCTACAATGCGAGAATCTCATAAAACTAGCTCTGCTCCATTAACAAAGAAAGGGTCTAACTTCTGAGGTCAGCTGACACTCAATACCTGACAAAATCACTGAAGAAAACTTGGATGTGGGTTAATTGTGCGTGGTTGTCGAGAAGGTCTTGACTTTTTCCAATACATTCATTCATTCGATATCTACCCTGTGCAAATAGGGCAACCAGGTGGTGCAGTGGATAGAGTGCCAAGCCTGGAGTCAGGAAGACTCATCTTCCTGAGTTCAAATGTGGTCTCAGACAATTACTCTCTTTGTGACCCTGGGAAAGTCACTTAACTCTGCTTGCCTCAGTTTCCTCATCTATAAAATTAGCTGGAGAAGGAAATGACAAACCACCCCAGTATCTTTGCCAGGAAAACCCCGAATGGGGTCACCAAGAGTTGGACATGACTGAAATGACTGAACAACAACAAATGTGCAAATAATATTCTTTAGCAGACTCTATCTTTAGGGTCATACAATGGTTTAAAAAGAGAAGAGAATACAAAATTCAAGGGAGGTCACTGTTTGTCGATTGTAAAAGAACATTTGATTCCTTAAAGCCATATACTTCAAAAGCATTTTCCCAAAGTGGTTCACATGCATGTATACAATCATTCAAAATAATAATAATACCAAATAGTTATATATCACTTACTATGTACCAGGCACCATGCTAAACGTTTTACAATTATTATCTCATTTGATCCTAACAACAACCTTGTGAGGTGGGTGCTATTTATTATCCCCATTTTATGCATGAGGAAAATGAAGCAAACAGCAGTTAAATGACTTGCCCAGGGTTACACAATTAGTCAGTTTCTGAGGCCACATTTTAAGTGAGGTCTTCATGATTTCAGACCAGCACTCTATCCATCTGGATATATACAATTCCTTGAAAGAGGCAATGACAGTGGGGGCAGCTAGGGGGCACAGTAGATAAAGCACTGGCCCTGGATTCAGGAGGACCTGAGTTCAAATTTGGCTTCAGACACTTGACACTTACTAGCTGTGTGACCCTGGGCAAATTACTTAACCCTCATTGACCCACAAAACAAACAAACAAATAAATAAACGAAGAGCCAATGTCAAAGGTAATTTTTCTTGATGTTCCTCTTAATATTAATATTAAACAAGGCATAAAACTGGAAGGCAAAGAGCACTTTACTTGTATTATTATTATTATTATTTTAGTGAGGAAATTGGGGTTAAGTGACTTGCCCAGGGTCACACAGCTAGTAAGTGTTAAGTGTCTGAAGCCAAATTTGAACTCAGGTCCTCCTGACTCCAGGGCCGGTGCTCTATCTACTGCGCCACCTAACTTCCCCGTATTAATTTTTTTTTAGTAAAAATGCCTTCACAGCAATCCTATGAAGAAGGTTTTACTATTATCCCTCTTAAGTGACTAGTCTTTAGTCACTCTGACATTAAATACTACTATTCACATGGAAAAATCAAGCAGGTGAAAAGTGCCTATTGTCTAGACATATACATTTGGATGGATAGCCAAATGAGCTGATCCATCACTGTATCTGTATCTTAGAAAATACTACAAATGGACAAGGAGTTGGGCCCAGAATGGAACTGAAGGAGAGTAGGCTGTTTTGCCTTTTGTGAAACTAAACAGTGCATTTATTAAACCCACACTTCTCCCTGAAATAAAGGCTCATCTTGAACACTTTTCTTCTGGTGATACTATATGCCTATGAACCATGGAAAACTACATTTTCTGAAAGACATAAAAACACACAGATAATAACCTATATCAAATTGCTTGCCTTCTCATTGAGAAGGCAAAGGTGGGAGGGAGGAAGGGAGAGAATTTGAAGCCAAATTAAAAAAAAAAACCTACAGATGCACACACAAGTATATTCAATAAATGGCAGACAGATTTTACATCTTCTTAACCAAAGAGCAGTTATTTATAATAGTGTAGGAACTAGAAGGAATCTTAGAGATCATATAATCCAATCTAATAATTTTGAGAATAGGATACTGAAATGTTTGCTCATGGTCCCTCAGTAACTAGTTGAATAGGAATTTGAATCCTGCTTCTCTTACTCCAATTCTAACCATCTTTTCCCTTCCATCATGTACTATTTTCCATTATTTTATTTTATTTATATATTAATATGATAGAAAGACTAAATAATACTTATTTATTGCCTTAAGAAGGCCCCTGCTACAAATCTCATGTGTAGACTAAGAAAGTGGAGAGGGATTTATTAACTTTTTCCTATTAACCCAATGAATTTATCAGATTGTCACCTTGGAAATCAGAGAGCTCCTGGCCAAGAGAGAATGACGTAATACCACAGGAAGGAATGGAGGCAATTAAGAGAAGGTTGGCAGCACCACATTGCTCTGGGGATGGAACGGAGTCAAAAGACAGGGAGAGGAACTTATTAAATGATGACAACAGTGAGATTTGCTAGCCAAATAGTCAAAGTAGTCTTAGTATTTTATAAACCCAAAGGCCCCAGCTATTGGTGTATGGACTCAATATTTGACAAAAAACTGCTGGGAAAACTAGAAAGCAGTCTACCAGAAATTAGATATAAACAAATTTCATGGTTACAAATGGTCAGCAACAACTCCACCCCTTCAACCCTGTCTCTTCACAGTAGGGTTGAAGTGTGGTAAAGTTTCTTAGTCCAGGGCCTTCATAAATCTATTAATATGCATACCTCTGGGAACTGCTCTCCAAATAACATGTTCCACTGTTTGGAGAATCTTTCTACAACATATATTAGACAATTGGGAATGCGTGGGTTGGGGGACAGAGAATGGGATTAGAAATCTAATAGTTTAATTTCAAATGTCAGAGCTTCAACATTTGGCCCTATTTTCTCTAACCCAACCTTCTCACAATTACGTTAGTTGAAGTAGAAGATGTGATGATCAGTTTTGCTCATTATGATCAACATATCAATCCCATCCAAATCAATTTAGCAGATCCTTATTATGCCCCAACTAGGTACAAGGCACTGATTTTGCTCTCCAGCTCTGGGTCTTTCTGGGACCCAGGGATAACTTGATAATGTCCTGCCCTTGCCCCTTTCCAAAATATGGCAAGCAATAAGGCCAACAAAATTATTTTTTAACATAACCTTTTCTCCAGGTTCACTGTGTGGAGGTGCTTACTTTCCATTTTTATATTTTCAATAGACATTTTGCTCTGATGCATTCTTTTCCTCTTCCTTTGATTTGAATTTTGTCTGCTCCATTTTTTTGACATTGCATTCTTTATTGCCTTTCAGAATATGATAATTTTTCCCCTAAAGAGGAAAGTAAAGAAGCAAAAAGTCTCATTTTTTTTTAATAAATTGCTGGAATAGTAGATTAGGGAATCCCATAGAGTCCAATAAGACATTCATAAATGTCTTTTATGGTATCCCTGTGAAAAAATTAAGAAATGTGGGCTGAATGATAGTTTTGCATTAGTATAAACATAAAATAAAAACTGTGACAGCAAAATCTACTTTATATGCAGAAATGCCAGTGTAATCCCACTCTCTCCTCATGCCTGGGGCAGTTTCCTGAAGAACAGGCCTGCCTGAGAGGAAGCTGACAGAGATGTGATTGATGATGGACTGACAGACCTCTGAGCCCATGAAGCTGCAGATCTGAGTACATGTAGAAGAGACTTATTCAGACTCAAGAGCAACTGCTAGGAGAAGCAGAAAGAGAATTAGAGAGGAATGAGAAGAGAAAAGTGTACCCTCCCAATCAATCAACAAGCATTTATTAAATGTTTGCTGTATACTAGGCAGTCTGTTAAGTATCCAGGATACAAAGAAAAAGCAAAACCAGGCCCTGCCCTCAAGGAGCTTATATTTTATAGGAAGGGACAACATATAAAAATCAGAACACACAAGATAAATACATAGTAGGTGGAAAGTAACCTTAGAGACATTGGCACTAACATCTGGGGGAACCAGGAAAGGGCTCTAAAGGAGAGTGAGATTAAGCTAAATCTTAACAGAAGCCAGATTCTAAGAGATGGGAAGAAGACAATCCCAGGCATGGGGAATAGTCAGTGAAAAGGCACAAGGATGGAAGATGGAGTGTATTGGTCAAAGAAAAAATAAATAAGTCAGTGTAGTTGGATCTTAGAGTATATGGAATGAAGTATAATGTAAGAAGACGAGAAGATTAAGAAATAGAACTTTAAATGCCAAACATTGGATTTTGTATTTAATCCCATATGTAATAGGGAACCACTGGAGTTCAGATGACATGGTCAGACCCATGCTTTAGAAAAATCTTTTGTCTAGAGGATAGATTGGAGTGGGGAAGTACTTGAGGCAGGGAGACTATATGAAGACTATTGCAGCAGTCTAGGTGAAAGGCAATGTAACAATTGGAATAACGCCACCTGCTGGAGACTTACTGTAGAAGAGTTCCACCCATGAAGTGAAGGTCTTTGAGGGCAAGACCAGGAGTCTTTTCTTTGGCGTCAGGAAGTGACGCGGCTAGTGGGAGGAGGAAGGAAGAGACTGACTCTCACTCTGGGGCTCTTTCCTTTGGACTCTGGTGGAGAGCGGAGCTAGAAATGTGCTCTCCCTTTAATAGATAGGAATCTAGGCCTTTCTCTCTCTCTTTACCAAATTCTTATTCTCCTTAATAAATGCTTAAAAGTCTAACTCTTGCTAAAGCTTATAATTTATTGGCGACCACTCATTAGATATTTTAGACAGTTTAGCTAGAATTTTAGCCCTTAACAGCAAAGAATTGGAAACTTAAAGGATGCCCATCAATTGGGGAAGGGCTGAACAGTTTAATGTATGTGATGGGGCTTGTATGATGTGGGATATGAGTGAGGTGAACAGAACCAGAAAAACAATTTATTCAATAACAATAATATAATAAAGACAGACAACTTTGAAAGACTTAGGAACTCTGATCAATTCAATGACCAACCAAAATTCTAGACTTATGATGAAATATACTACTCACCTCCTGATGAGAGAGTATGGATTCAGTATCTGTCTGTCTGTCTATCTGTGTCCCTCTCTCTATCTATCATCTATTTGTCTGTCTATCTGTGTGTATGTATACATGTATGTATGTATGTAGGCATGTACAGAGGGAGACAGACAGAGAGTCTACAATTTGGTTTTTTGATTACATCTTTATGGCAGGAGTTCCCTACCCTCCTTGCTTTTCTCACTGGGAGGGGGGAGAGAAAGAATGAGGATCTGAAAATAAAATAAAATTTAACTAAAAAAGGGGGAAAGTACAGATAAAAGGTTATAAAGCCATGAAGGAGTGTGGGGGCTATGTGAGTGGAGAACAGACATAGAGACATATGTGATGAAGAGGACAGACGTTTTAGGGGAAAGGATTAGAAGATTTGGTGATGGATTAGATATGTGGGGTGAGAGAGAGAAATTGGAGATGAAGCTGAGGCTGTGGAACTAAGTGACTAGAAGAATGACAGTATCCTTGACAGTAATTGGACAGAGGGGAAGAGGGGAAGGTTTGTGGGGAAAGATAATGAGTTCTGTTTTAGACATGTTGAGTTTGAGATACTTGCAGGATCTCCAATTCAAAATGTCCAATAGGAAGTTGACAGTGTGGGACTGGAGCTCAGAAAAAGGAATAAGGCTGGATATGTAGATCTGGAAATCATCAACATAGAGATAATTTGAACACATGGCAGCTGATGAGATACCATGAGATGATGAAAAGACAGGAGAGGTGATGAGATTGCCAAGTGGGAAAACATAAAGCACATGAGAAGAGGACCAGAACAGAGCCTTGAAGGACACCCACAATTAATGGGCATGAAGATCTAGCAAAGAATGAAAAGGAACTGACAGGCAGGTAGAAGGAAAACTAAAGGCAGTCATCAAAACCCAAAGGAGGAGAACGTGGTCAGCAATGGCAGATGCTATAGAGAAGTCAAGAATGAAGATTAAGAAGTCACTAGACTTGGCAATTTAAAGATCACTGGTAAATTTGGAGAGAGCAGTTCTAGTTGAACAATGGTTATCAGAAGACAGATTGCAGAAGATTTAGAAGAGCATAAAAAGAGAAAAAGTGGAAATTCAGAAATTTATATGGGTTTGGAGGGTTTTTTTTTTCCCCTTTTCACGGAGTTTAGCTGAGAAGCAGAAGAGAGACATAGGATGATAGCTAGAGGACATGGTAGGATCCAGCACAAAAGTTCATAACCTGGGATCCAGGTACTATGAATGGGTCCATGAAATTCAGGAAGCCCATAAACTCAGGTGGAAAAAAATTAGGCCTTTATTTTCACTAGCCTCTAAATAAAATTTAGCATTTTCTTCAACTATTTAAGAAACATTACTCTGAGACAAAGCCTAAGGGTTTATCATACTGCCAAAGGGGTCCATTATGCAAAAAAGTTAGGAACCACTGATCTAGTAAACTGTGGGGAGGGGGCAGATAGGTGGTGCAGTGGATAAAGCACCAGCCTTGGATTCAGAAGGACCTGAGTTCAAATCCGACCTCAGACACTTGACACTTACTAGCTGTGTGACCCTGGGCAAGTCACTTAATCCTCATTGCCCCAACCAAAAAAAAAAAAATTGTGGGGGTTTTGTTTGTTTTGTTTTGTTTTTAGAATGGAGACACTTATGCGTGTTTGATGGTAGCAAAAAAGGAACAAATAGATAGAGATTGAAGATTAGCTAGAGAATGGAAATGATAAAGTAAGCAATCTAGAGAATTTGAGAATGGATGGGATCAAAGGTTAATGTAGAGGGGTTAGCCTTTCCAAGTAGAAGGGCTGCTTCTTCCTCAGTCCTGTCCAACTCTTCATGACCCTTATTTGGAGTTTTTTTTTGACAAAAATAATGGAGTAGTTTGCCATTTCCTTGTCCAGCTCATTTTACAGACGAAGAGCTAAAGGAAACAGGGTTAAGTGACTTGCGGAGGGTCACACAGCTAGTAAATGTGTGAGGTCAGATTTGAACTTGGGAAGAAGAGTATTCCTCACTCTATCCACAGTGCCAACTACCTGCCCTCAGTGACTTGAATGGAGGAAATATTGAGAGGCTATCAGATGGATATCAAGAGGAGAGGAGAAAGGGGGATTTTCAGTGGATGCACTAATTTTTTTTTAGTAAAATATGAGAAAAGAAAAGTTGTAAGAGATTTGGAAAGAGAAGAAAAGGTTTATAAAAACTGCCATGGTAAGTAGGATAAAGAATCAATTTAGGAGGAAGAGATTACCATATAATAAATTACATTTGAAGTATAATGAAAAGTATAAATTATAAAATTACATTAATATTTAGAAAAATATTAATAGCTAAAATGAAACCATACATATAATGAATATATGAATTTGCAGTAAAGTTTCCTATATTTTGTTCCAAATATAAGAGTTTAAATTTTTTAAATTATTATTTCTGTATCATTTTTCAACAATTCATATTTGTGTGGGGGGTTTTTGTTTTACTGACTTTGCAACAGAAATCTTTGGCAGTGTTTAATACCAAATAAATGCAGATGCTTTAACATAGGTACATGTGTATTTCTAACCTGTTCAAGCTATAATTTTATCAGTAGGAGTGAGATTTGTAATTGCATTGGCTTAGCTATTTGTTCCAAGGATTACAGACTATATACCTGATAGACAGTTCTCCTTTTGATTTTTTTAACTGAGATAAAAATAAGTCACTCAAAAAATAACATGAACATAGCTGTTGAGCGATAGTTTAACAAAATGACAGCTGGATTTGTTTTTTGTGAGGCATTTGGGGTTAAGTGACTTGCTCAGGGTCACACAGCTAGTAAGTGTTAAGTGAGTCTGGATTTGAACTCAGGTCCTCCTGAATCCAGGGCCAATGTTCTATCCACTGTACCACCTAGCTGCCCCTGACAGCTGGATTTTAAGTGACGAGTATTTAATAAATGTAAATCATACTAATAACTCCTTTGTAAAGAAAAATAAGGAATGCAGTTTAAGAAAAATTTAGGAGGAGGAAGAGGATTGCCTTGCTCTAGAGAAGGCTCAATTGAGATTAGGTAGCATTAATTTATAGTAGATCCAATCAACACAGTTTCATTATTTCCTCCAGTTCAACAGCATGAGAGTGGAAGTAAAGGAGGCAAATGGTATAATCCAGGGTTGGGGTTTGGCAAAGAATGATTGGCAATAGCCCACTGGAACAAATGATTCAAGAATACAGAATAATATAGAGTTGAACTGGTTCACCAAAGAGTGATAAATGGGAAGGAAGGAGAGTGTAGACAGAAGAGAATTGATAACCTGGAGTAGTACTGAGGGATGGAGGGATTGGAGATTATGATGAAAATAAAAGTAGGTTTAGGAGGAGGGAGAAATAGAGAAAAATGGAAAGATAAAAGATCATGGTCCTATAAATGAAATTCAGGGTTCTTGGATGTGTGGGTGATGGCAAAGTCAAAGATATGACCATCCCTGAGATGGAATAGAGCAGTAAATTTTAGTAGTTGATGAGATTGAAAAACTTGGAAATTAGGATATTGGGGAAAATATTTACATGTATCCGAAGTCCTTCAGAATGAGGAAAGGAGTTGAGGTAGAGAGAAGTCTATAAACCAGGCACTGAACTAATTAATAAAGGAAGGGAAATGTCTTGGGGGTCGGTAGATAATAGATGCCAGAATCTAGATTAGGTGATAAATTTGAAAGGAATGAACCTCATGAGAGATTGCAGAATGATAGAAGTAGAAAGAGAGTCTGGAAACAGGATTGGAGAGTAAGGTCTTGGCTCACCGGTTATAACCCTATAACCATAAGGAACTGTAAGTTCCAAATGTCCCAATTTTAAATGAGAAGAACAAGATGAATCCTGGAATTATAGACTTAAATTTACCAAAAAAAAAAATTGTAAATGATTTATTAAACAAATGGTTTGTGAGCATTTAGAAAAGAAATCAAGGAGCCAACAAGGATTTATCAAGTTTTGTTTCAGTCAAAATGTGGAAGTAGTGAGAGAATATATTCTAGACTTGATACCAAGAGAACTTGGTCACCATAGAAACAATTGAAATCTTGGGGAAGAAGTGATCACTTCATGTTAAATCTGATTGTAGTGAAGGAAGGAAAAGCCCGGCATAGTCTAACATCCATTTTATTTATTTATTTATTTGTTTGTTTGTTTGTTTATTTGTTTGTTTGTTTATTTATTTATTTGTTTATTTTATTTTATTGGACAGGGCAATGAAGGTTAAGTGACTTGCCCAGGGTCACACAGCTAGTAAATTATACTAATAATTACTTTATAAATAAATATCGGATTTGAACTCAAGTACTCCTGAATCCAGGTCGGTGCTTTATCCACTGTGCCATCTAGCTGCCCCCTTTCCAGTCTTTTTACACCTTACTTTTGATCCAATGATACTAGATTCCTGGTTGTTGCACAAATAAGATGCTATCTCTCAGCTCTGGACAATTCCTCTGGCTGTTCCATGCCTGGAAGGTTCTCCTTCCTCATCTCTGCTTACTGGCTTTCCTGGTTTCCTTTAAGTCCCAGCTAAAATCCCAACTGTTAGAGGAAGCTTTTCCTAACCCCACTTAACTTCTCATGCCTTTCCTCTTTATTTTCTGTTCATACTGTATATCCAAGGTAGGTCAAAAGTCATGAATATTTAATAACTCCTTTATTTTTTGTTTTGAATTTACAGTATTGTAGCATCATATACAGTATATGTGGGAAATGAATTTACATTATGTGTGGATAAACCAAATCTTGTAAATGGTGAAAATGAAAAAATAAATTTAAAAAAGTTAATAAAACATCAGACCCCTAGGGGAGCAGCTAGGTGGCGCAATGGATAAAGCACCGGCCCTGGATTCAGGAGTACCTGAGTTCAAATCCGGCCTCAGACATGTCACACTTACAAGCTGTGTGACCCTGGGCAAGTCACTTAACCCCTATTGCCCTGCAAAAAAAAAAAAAAATCAGACCCCTTTGTGACTTTTGGCCCACCCTGTAGCTTGTTTGCTGTCTTCCCCCATTAGATTATGAGCTCCCTGAGAACAAGAATTGTCTTTTGCCTCTTTTTGTATCCTTAGTGCCTGGCATATAGCATCCACTTAATGTTTATAGATTGATTGATTGATTCTTTCTTTTATTATGTCCATGTGAACAGAAAATGCTTATTTTTTTTTTCAGATTTTCAGCTGTCTTAAATATATAGGCCTATAACAAGTTATTAAGGGAAGAAGCCAGGGATGTTTAAGATTGATGTCATAGTAGACAACTATGCTTTTGTCAGAAACATCACTAAGCTAAATGGGCCAATGAGCTGGCCCTACATGCTTTCTTCATCTTATCTTTACATCTGTGCAATGCTTTATACTTTTTAATAATAATAGCTGGCATTTATATTCTTACAACCCTACCTAGGAAGTAAATGTTATGATAACCTTCATTTTGTAGATGAAGAAACTGAGGCACAGAAAAGCTAAACTTTCACAGTCATTACTTACACTACTAGTAAGTTCCAGAAGCTGGATTCAAACTCAGGTCTTCCAGACTTTAAGTCCAACAATGTATACCCTAACTACTTTTAGAGTCAGACCTAGGCAGTTCCTCAACTCTGCCACTTAATAACTGTGGCAAGAGATCTCAACCTCCTCATTGTCTCCCTCTACGAAATGGGAAATCTGATACTTGTTCTTCTGACCTCACCAGGTTACTATGAGGAAACTGCTTTGCAAACGACAAAGCTCTCTAAAAACAAGCTATTGCCATTTAAATCAGGTGCTTCTCTGGACATCAATTTTGACATGATCCTGCTGGGCATTACCATCTGAATTTCAAGACTTGTCCACAATCATACTACTAATTTATGTAGCATGATTAAGACCAGAACCTAGACCCCTAGGCCACCAATTCACCACTGCTTAGAACTCTAAGGAGCAGCAGGTCTCTCTGTTCCTTTCTTATGCTTAAAATTACAGAATGTGCAGGTTTCCCCAGAGACTGCCAGACAAACAAACACTTGGCTTCACTTTAGGATAATGTGACTCTGATCTTGAAATGATGTCAAATATGCCAATCTTACTTTAAAGGAATAACAGCACCATAAAGAAAAGCAAGGGGGAGGGATGAGAGGGAGAGCAGAATTTATTTTTAAAATCCAAGATCAACATGAATATAAGAAGATCAATTCCCACCCTCACCCCCCCCCAAATATACAACCTTTTTCATAACTGAAAAGGAAGGAACGATATAGAAATTTCCATTCACCTGGGATTGCTAATCTTCTTTAGCCATCACTTAGCAACAGGACAACAAATGGAGGTCAGCAAGCCAGGCTGATTAACATTCCTCTCTTTATTCAATAGATCCATATTATTGCAAATCACTGCCAGGGACTTTAAATGCCAAAAAGAACATATACTTCTTGCCCAAAAGCACAAGTTTTATTTATTTATTTATTTGGCTAGAAAAGTATGCCCTATTTTGGGATGGCCAAACACACTAGAGCATTGGCCTGTGGTGGGATTGTAGTTCTTATCCTGCTATTGATTTACAGAGTAACCTTGAGAAAGTCATCGACCCTCTCTGGCTTCTCTGAACTTTATACATGGAAAGCAATGCAACTCTTGATGAAGAGGATAGTCTGTAAAGTGCCTTGGGAGCCTTAGAAAAAGGTTACACTAAGGTCAAGATAAAATTTTCCCAGTGAAATAAAAAAAAAGATATCTAATACGCAGAAGATGTTCAGAGAACCCATAAAAGACCTTGGGGAGATCAGCTATTCACTCCATCCTCTCACCATGAGCCAGCATACATTTAAATTGTTCCCAATGGATTTGAGTTGCCACCTAATTGTGTTATCATCCAGCATGTGATGTTGAGAGGTAGGGTTTCCAGGCAGATGGCACATAATAGACTTGGAATCAGGAAGTCTGGAGTTCAAATCCTACTTCATACACTACCACTTAACCTCTCCTAGACTCAGTTTCCTTATCTATAAAAGGGTGATAGCATTATCTGCAGTATTAGCCTCATAGTGTTGTTGTAAAAACAAATGAGATAATGTAGGTAAAATCACTTTGCAAAGCTCAGAGTAATATCAAATGAGAGTTTCTCAGTCTTGGATGTAAGCTCCAAGATCTGTCTCATGGACTCTCAGTGTTGAGATGAACCTTAGAGCCGATTTAATCTGCCCTTTATATCAGTAGAAATCTTCATAACATAATGTCTCTGACAAGTAGTCATCTTGACTAAACTTGAAGATGTCCAGTACTTTGAAACTCATTATTCTCACAGCAGTCAATTCTACTTTGGGATAGTTATTATAACTGGGAAGCTCTTCTTTACATGAAAATGAAATCTATCTCCCTGAAGCTTTCGTCCATTAGAACTGTCCAATAGGGTCAAGTGAAAAAAAGTCTCTTCCTATTCCTCTCTTTTCATAGAGTGGCTCTTCAACTGTCCAAAGACAGCTGTCACAACTCTTTTACATCTCTCAATATAGCCCCCACTCCCAGCCCCTACCCAAATGATCCATGTGTGTGAGAGTGTATGTGTGTGTGTGTGTGTGTGTGTGTGTGTGTGTGTGTGTGTGGTACTGAGCCCCTTGTGATCCTGACCATGTTCTTCTGAGAATTTTCCAGATTATCAAGGGCCTTCCTAAAATGTGGCACCAAATCTGGTTTGATCAGGAAAGCATCCAAAAAGAGCCATTACCTTCCCTTAATCTGGGCATCCTGACTCTTTTTTATTAATGTAAGCTAAGATCAAATTAGCTCCCATACGTCACACTGTTGACCTGCTAAAATTAAGCTTATAGTCTTTTGAAATCTCCAGATGTTTTTCACATGAACAATTGTTTAACCATAATCCTAACCCCACAGGCATTTGTGCAATGGATTTTTCAAACCTTAAAGTGTTGGATTTTACACTTATTGCTATTGAATCTCATATTCTTGCATTTAACACACTCCTCTAACCTGTAAAGATAAATTTTAATCCTGATTCTGTCAACCAGGATGTTAGATATTCCTCTTAGCTTCTTAATATCTTACATCTTAACATTCTCTAGCCATGTGATCTATGTCTTCATTGAAGTCACTGATAAAAATGGTAAATGTGACTAGGTCAAGGACAGAATTCTCTAACACTTTGCTAGAAACATGCCTCAAAGCGAACATCTGTATATTGATTGATACTTTTCTAGTTCAAGCCTCCAATGAGTTCTGAATCCACTTAAACCGCACTATTGTCCAGCCTACATCCAGAATGTTGTCTGCAGTGCCACTCTGAAGAAACTCCTAGCTTGTGGCCACACTATTCTGATTGGAGCCTTGCCTCTTCTGGACCATTCTTTTAGAAAGGCCTTAACCACACTTAACTCCATTCCCTGCCTCCCTACATTCTATTGATCCACTTGCCATCCACTTTGTCCCCACTCTGTAGCTATTCTTCCTCACTCCCCATCCCTCCCTAATATCAGTTCTGGAGCCAAAAACCATGATTAAATCACTCTGTCGTTGTTCCAAGAAGGATAATATTAAGGCGCACACTTTTATGGGTTGGTCACATTCACCAACCTTGTAACCTGCTCCTCTCAGTCAGCATCAGTTCATGTAGGCCTTCCAGGTTTCTCTGAACTCCTCCTGCTCATTGTTTCTTCCAGCACAGTAGTATTCCATTATATTCATATACCACAACTTGTTTAGCCATTCCCCTATTGATGGGCATTCCCTTGATTTCTAATTGTTTGCCACCACAAAGAGAGATGCTATAAATATTTTTGTACATGTGGGTCTTTTTCCCTTTTCTATGGTCTCTTTGGGGTTCAGACCTAGCAGTGGTACCACTGGGTCAAAGGGTATGAACAGTCCCATAGCCCTTTGGGCACAATTCTAAATTGCTCTCCAGAATGGTTGGATCAGTTCACAGCTCCACCAACAATGCATTAGTGTTCCAATTGTTCCACAGCTTCTCCAACATTTATTATTTTCCTTTTTTTTGTCATATTAGCCAATCTGATAGGTGTGAGGTGGTACCTCAGAGTTGTTTTAATTTGCATTTCTCTGATCAATAGTGATTTAGAGCATTTTTTCATATGGCAATAGATAGCTTTGATTTCTTCATCAGAAAACTGCCTGTTCATATCCTTTGACCATTTCTTAATTTGGGAATGACTTGCATTCTTATAAATTTGATTTAGTTCCCTATATATATTAGAAATGAGGCCTTTATCAGAAATGCTGGCTTTAAAAATTGTTTCCCAGTTTTCTGCCTCCCTTCTAATTTTGGCTACATGTTTCTGTTTGTACAAAAACTTTTTAATTTAATGTAATCAAGGTCTTCCATTTTGCATTTTATAATATTCTCCATCTCTTGTATGGATATAAATTGTTTTCCTCTCCATAGTTCTGAGAGGTAAACTATTCATTCCTTTCATAATTTATCTATGGTATCACCCTTTAAGTCTAAATATTGAACCCATTTTGACCTTATTTTTGTATAAGGTGTAAGATGTTGGTCTATGCCTAGTTTCTGGTGCTTGGTACATATTAAGCACTTAATAAATTATCTTTTATTTATTTACAAGGGTATCAGGAAGGACTTTGTCAAATTACTGTGTAGAAATGTAGACATTATATTGTTGCTATACCCCTAATCTATCAAAAATGAAAATACAGTTAGTCTGGCATGATTTAATGGTTCTTTCTGGCTAGCTGGATCTTACTGATCACTGCTTCCATTTCTAGAGGCTCACAAAGTATCTCTTTAATAATGACTTCTATAGTTGTTTTTGTTGTTGTTTTTCAGAAATGAAAGTTAAGGTCACCAGCCTTTTTGACCATTCCCATTTATTCAGATTCTTTCAATTTATTTCAACCACATCTCTGTAATTTCCCAGTTCAGAACTGCCTGCCTCTTCTACTGTGCCTCTAGAACTCATACTTAATAATTAATAAACCTCTTCATTTTAGACCACTTCCTTCCATGCTCTTTTTTCATTGTCTAGCCCTCTAGACTTAGATTCCACCAGATGATATTTCCTCTCTGTCCATCCTTTCTCATACTGGCTCCCTTTCTCTCATATCCCTAACTCACTGGTCCCAAAAGGCGAGTTTAGAATACTCCTTGCTCTCCAGTGAAGCTCCCAAATTTCCCCTCTAACACGATTACTTATAAGCCTTTGGCATTCACTCTATACCAATTTAGTACCCAGTCCAGGTCTTAGAATCTGTAATCTACCCATTCCCATTGTCCCTCTTTTCTCAATGAATTCATTGCCTGGCTCACAATATATGCCTTCAATCTTGGCCTCATGCAAAGGGATTTCAACATATAAGTTAATTTTCTCTCAAATATTCTCACCTTCTAATTCCTTAATCTACTTAAATCTAATGATTTTCCCTCAACTACAAACAGAGATGGTCATCTCTTCTATCTTGCCATCACTAACAAGTGTTCTACTTCCAAGAGAGGCAGGAAAGAAAAAGGAACAATGGGGTGGACCAAAAGTCATGATGTTTTAATAACTTATTGACAATTATTTTTCTTTATTTTTTGCCATTTATGAATTTAATTTTTCACATGTAATATAAATTAATTTCCTATATATCATATATCATGCCATAATATTATAAATTAAAAACACAAAATAAAAGTTATTAAATATTGAAACCCCTTCTTGACTTTTGGCCCATCCTGTAGTAAGCAAAACCCCAAAGGGAAATGGGTAACCAATTTGATGATGGGATAAGGGGTGAGAGGAAGAGTCATTAGGAGTAGGGTCATCTTTAAAAAAAGAATAAGGTAAATTAGCTGAAGGAGCATAGTACTATATTTATAGTTAGCAGAAGACAGAAAAAATCATAACTTGGGGAAAATCAATATTAGAGACAAATGGAGGAAAATATGAACATAATTCTCATAACTTTAAATAAATAGGTCAAACAATCAGATAAAACAAACAGAATGACAGATTGGATTAGAAAACAAAAAACCTGCAATCTGTTGCTTACAAAGAAAAACATGTTTTAAAAAACAGACATAACACAAAATAAAACCGACAGCATGAAAAAAATATAGTATGCTTCAAGTGGATACATAGAAACAGGTGTCATAAATCATACTATCTGACAAAACAAAAGCAAATATTCAAAAAGTAAAAAGGAACAAGGAAACTACATTATGGTGAAAGAAACCATAGACAACAAACTAATATAAATAATAAACTTATATACTCCAAATACTTTAGCATCCGAATTTATAAAGGAAAAATTAACATGGCTATAAGAGGCCATAAATAGTAATACAATAGGGACAAGAGAGTTTAATATCCCTCTCTGTTTTGAATAAGATTGATAGGAAGTAAAACAAAAGGGAAAATATGAAACTGAACAAATTGCTGGAAAAACCAGAGGTAAAAAAATTATGGGATCTGGGGCAGCTAGGTGGTGCAGTGGATAGAGCATTGGCCCTGGAGTCAGGAGTACCTGAGTTCAAATCCGGCCTCAGACACTTAACACTTACTAGCTGTGTGACCCTGGGCAAGTCACTTAACCCCAATTGCCTCACTAAAAAAAAAAAAAAATTATGGGATCTTCTAAATGGGATACCAAAAGAATATATATTTATATTTATGTGCATATATAATATTATATATAACATATATATGTATTATATATGTATACATATTTCTCAGGACCACATGGAACTTTTACCAAAATTGACCATGTATCAAGGCACAGAGATATTGCAAACAAATGTAAAAATGCAGAAATAGTTAATGCATTCTTTACAGACTATAACATAATAAAAATAGTCTTTTCTTTCAGAGACCAAAAGTTAAAGACACAGACCCAACTGAAGATTTAACATCAAGATACTGAATAATGAATGGGTCAAAGAATAAATCATAGAAATAATTAATAATTATGTGAAAGAAAATTATAATGATGAAGCAACACATCAAAATTTCTGAGCTACAACAAAAGCAGTTGGGGTGGATGGAGGAAAAGGGCAGGAATCATATTTCTGAAAATATAAATTAACAAAATAGAAAAAGAAAGGATTAGTAAATTGGATGTGCAATTAAAAAATTATAAGGCAACAAATAAACAGATTGAAATAAGCACAAAAGAGGACATATTAGAAGTTAGAGGAGAAATAGATAAATTGGAAACAAAACCCCATAGAAATAATAAAAAATTAAAAATGGTTCTTTAGGAGAAAAATAATAAAATTGATAAGCCTTAAACTAATCTGATTAAAAAGAAGAGAGCAAAAACTCAAATAAATAAAATACCAAATGAACAAAGTGAAATCACCACAAAACCAGAAGAAATAAAAAGAATATTCAAAACATATCATGCACCATTATATGCAAATAAAACTGAAAAGACAAAATAAATAAAGGAATGCCTTCAAAAATATAAAATACCCAAACTATCATAAGGCTATATAGAGATCTTAGATAACTCAGTCTCAAAATAGAAAATAGACCTAGCTGTAAAGAAAGTTGGATCTGGAGGTTAGCATCCAATAGCCACAAGGATGGGGCAACAACTATATAAATAAATCACATGGCTTGAGAACAAGAGAAAAAAAGTGTTAATGCTTACTTCAGTGGAGTATTTCAGTGTTTTCCAAGTTGAAATAAATATTGACAGGTCAATGGCATGGAAAAATGTAATTCATAGCATTTCAAATATAGTCCTCAAGAGCATGCAAATTCTGGTTCATGTGTAGCAAAGTTGTCAAGTTGGACTGTGATGGGAATTTCTGGGAATATATGACATATTTTTTCTTATGTAACCCCTATACCTTTCAAAATAAGGAAGAGAATGATTGCATGCCACATTCTAGATTAGAATAGTTAATGTCTGCAGGAAAGATTATCCAGTTCATTAATTAGAGTTATAGTCACGCTTCTGTTATCAGCTCTAATCCTATGTTTGTTTGAAATAAATCTCCCTGGCATTACTACCGTCACTTTTTAATGAATGATAATATATTTTAATTTCCATAAGTAGGTATGAATTCATTTCAGTCTTATATTACCCAATAAAAATGTAAGTTTAGCCAATATTTCTACACAATGTCAAGTGTTATTAAAGCATGTATCATGTAAACTAACAAATCATCATTCTTCATAATAGAAGATAAACACCACCCTGATATTTGATGCTTCCAAGCATTCTTTGATAGCTGCTGTGTTTGGACATAAAAGACATATACATGATTTATTCTAATAGTGTTATCTAGCTTGAAAGAATGTACACCAGTCCTTTCTATTTTGGCCATATGTGGATGCTCTTTTAATTTGCAGATATAGCAACTGAGGCAAGAACCTTTTACCATTTCCTGCTCTCTTGCCTTGTCTCAGGAACCACACACCCTGCCCTTATTGACCTCTCCCTCACCTCTCTGCCAAATCTCTGCCTCCTGCATGTCATATTGGTTCTTACTGTTATTTTCTAAAATTCCACAGGCTATTCCTTCGTATAAACATCATAGTCATAGGTACTAGCATTTATTAAATAGCTACTGTTTGCCAGGCACTGTGTTAAATATTGGAGATGCAAAGAAAGACAAAAAACAAACGACAACAAAAACCCCTGTCCCTGCTCTCAAGGAGCTCATAGTCTAATGGACTAGATAACATGCAAATAACCATGGAAAACAAGATGTACACAGAATAAACCGGGGGTAGACTAAGAGAGAAGGCACAAACATTGAGGACTAGCAAAGGCTTCTTGCAGAAGGTGGGGCTTTAGCTGAGACTTGAAAGAAGCCAAGGAAGCTGGGAGGTGGAGTTGAGCATAGGGAGAATTCCAGTAATGGGGAACAGTCAGTCAGAGTCAGGAGATAAAGTGCTCATGTTTTGAAGACAAGTATTTCAAGGATTGCAGAGCCTGTAGAGAGGAGTAAGATGAGTTTGGAAAGTCATCTGAATTGGTACATAAGTAAATACAGAAAAATGTACATGAAATAGTGGCGATCAAAGGGATCCCCTGAACTGCTGAAAGGAGACACCTCCCATGGAACTAGACCTGTGCTCTGCTCCCTTGCTGAAGGACATCAGTCTTGTTGAAGTGGTGCAACAACTCCTGATGGGTCAGCACTGATGGGTGTTGCATCCAGTGGCCAAGGAGTCTGAAAAAGCTGTCCATTTGATAGGCTATAAGAACTAAGAAGCAAATTATACATGGCTAAATATGTATACATTTCCAGTATTATATACTTTTTTGAGGAACCACCCCAGTGCCCTATGCAGGTGGGGTAAAAGCCTCAGCCCCAGCTCATAAGGACAGAAAAAACTGGGGAATGGCCCCACACTGTGTGCTATCTAGATAGCTGGCAATCAGTGATCCATTTATCATCTGTATTTATTCATCTCTCATCAATCTATGCATCTATCTACCTACCATCTATCCACCTATCCATTTATTTATCCATCTCTCTTTAGCTATCATCTATCTATATCTCTCCCAATGTATATTGATTTATCTCTCTATCTTCTCTCCACCTATTTATCTATCAGTATGCATATGTAGCCACATATGTGTCTGTGTATATATATAAATATTTATAAAAACATGGATCTATAATTGTGTGTATACAAAAACATATGGCACCCTAAGATTTTAGAAGTGAAATAGCCCTTAGATTTCATCTAGTGTGACACTTTCATTTCTCAAGTGAAGAAACAACTCCAGACAAGTAAAGACTTACCTGAGATCATGCAGAGGCAGAATCAGGCCTGGAGCCTGGTGTCCTGACTCAAAATCTAGAACCCTTTCCACTACAGCTTGACTGACACTGCTTCTAGAACCAGTTCAAAAAAAGTCAGTCTGGAAACCTCTTTTTAATTTATAACAAAGGTGGGAACAAACCAACTTGGTAACAACAACCAGGTAAAAGGGTTTACAAAGCAAAGTGAAAAAGGTTTTTATCAGATAGTTTTGAAGCCATACCTTCATTCTTCAGACTTAACCAGGACTATTGAAAATAATCTTTTAAAGTCCCATTGACGTAAAATAATACCATCTGGTTATGTAAGGAAGTGCTTTGTATTGCACAGTTCCTTCCAATTGTGTGAGAAGAAAGGCAAATGTGAAAAGAAAGAGAAAAGAAATAATCATTACCTAGCAGTGGTTCATCACAGTCTCTGGAACACAGGTGGACTCTCAATAGATACTTGATCGATTGATTGGTGGTGGTGGCAATATACTATCCTGAACTGGTAGTGGGGTTTATCACTCCCTCTCACTGGCCTTGAGTCGATTTTTACTCCTTCCCAGACACTTCCTAGGTTTCTCCTCTTAGGAAAGACTTTCCAGTTTTTGCCTTGGCCTTTGCAAGGTTTTGTTTTCGTTTGATACCAGCCACTGGAATACAATGGAAAAGGGAAATGATCAAATCCCACCTCCCAACTCTCATACCAGTTCCAGCTCAACATAGCCACCCCCAGACAAATTACTGACTCATTACTTAAGAAGATACAGATCTAGGTTTCTCTCTTTGCTTTAGGGAGTTGTAAAATTGAATCAATACATCTTTTTCTATAGGCTGGAGTCCCCAGCAAGGAAAGCTACTCTGACAAATATGTATGTATGTATATGTACAAATAAATAGATGTACATACATATGCAGTTGCCTACATATACATATAATAGTTATAAAATCTATTTCTCTCTTGTCCCGACATCTCATCCACCTTGTCTTTTTCTCCTCCATTTAAGTAATAAGTAATATAAAGGCTAATCCCATTTATCTTACAGCTGCTTTTAAAGATGAGGTTAAAAAAAGATAAATAAACTTTAAAGAAATGGATACATTTCAAGAACATACAGATCCTCTCCCAAGAAGACAGTGACAGTGGAAGAGGGAGGAGTGTAAGGAGGAATCAATCACTAGTTATAAGTCTGTCCCTCTACTGAAATCAGCAAAAACAGCCTTTGTTCAAACATGCCTTGTGTTCCCAGAGTCTAAACTGATGACTTTATTGCTACAACTCCACTGTCACTTCCATAAGAAATATAAGAATGCATCTCTATCCTTTCTTTGCAGCAGGAGGGGACTATGGGTATTGAACACTACATACACTATTAGACTTTACTTGAAGTGTTCTTTAGTTGTGCTTACCTTTTCCCCCTTTTTTATTGTTATACGGAATGGCTCTCTGTATGTATATTACCTATGTCATCTTCCCTGTAGCCATCTTACTGCCTGAATCAAAGACCATGCCCAGATGGTATTAATGGTTTCATCTCCAGAACAGTAACAAATGTCCCCAGAGGCTTGCATATTAAACTTTCTACTAACTATAATTATTCTTTGATTCTTCTTTGCTTAATATTGCCTTTCTATGTGAGAATAAAACAGTGTGATTTATTCCTGATTCATGTTTGTACTCTAGGAAGCTTTTTAACTTCTACTTTTTTCCTCATCTGAGGAGGGACAGACTAGAAAAGACTAGACTATTTTAGACTAGAGTCAAAAATAGATTTTTTTTTCAGAAATCTGAGGTGAGGGTAGAATTGGAACACTGGGGAGCCTAGTTCCTCTACCTCATTCCTCTGTAGAGGATACAGGCAACCTAGATTCTCACAATAACCTCATCACATAAGTGCTGTCGTTGTCTGAGGCTAAACTAGATTAAGTGATTTCCCCAAAGTCATTCAGCTAGTAACTTTCTGAGGTGGGATTTGAATTCAAATCTTCCTGCCTCTCAGTTCAGCACTCAATCCTTTGCTACCCAGCCTAACAGAAAATGAGCCTTCCTCCATACCAGGCTAAGCAAAAGATTGAATTGACAACCATTATGCAATAAAATTTAAATTGGTTTTTGCTGATGGAAAACAATGCTCACAGAAATCCCTAGGAAATCCCAAAACCTTGTTTGAGACTTTACTTTGAATCTTTTGTTCCAACATATTCCAATTTTCATATATGAAAACTGAATTGCTCTCCTTTCTATCTGTTCCCCATCTGTGGAGTGAGATGAAGGTGAAAAATACAGTCAAATTCATGAATTTAAATCTCAGCTCTCCTTTCTGGAACCAGATGGGCTGTGGAAGAGCCAAGGGAAAGATCACAGGGTACTCCATTGGTTAACATTCCCAGTTAACATTTGTCCATCAATGACTTCTTGTTGGGTCCTTTCACTGACCAGTTTAAATTTTATAGTTTATACTATCATCCAGTCTACATTTCTTCTTCATCTTGTTCACAAGAATGGCATGCAGGACTTTGCCAATTGCCTGGGTGAAATCCAAGTATACTATATCTATAGCCTCCCCATCTACCACTACTCATAGTCTAGTAACCTATTTCAGAAAAGGAAATAACGTGGATTTGGCATCAGTTGCTTTCAATGAAGTCATGCTGGCTCTTACTGAGAAATGTTTTTCCTTTCTAATGCTATATATACAAGCCATTCTTTTAATAATACACTCCAGAATTTTACCAGGAATAGAAATCAAGTTCTCAGGCCTGTAATTTGAAGACTTTGCCCTTTTCCCATTTTGAAAATCAAAGACCTTGCCCATCTCCAGTCCTGCAGCTTCTCTCTCATTCTTTGTGACTTTTCCAAGATCAATAGCAGTCGTTCAACAACCAAACCTGGCAGTTATTTTAGTCCTATACGATGTAATTCATCTGGTGAAGCCTTCCACTCAATGGGTACAACTAGGTGCTTTTCTTACCAGCTCTTTGTTTATCTTTACCATCAATTCCCAATTTGCCCCTTTCTCCTCTTCTTACTAATCTGATGTTCATTCTCTCCAGGAGAGAAATCAGGAGCAAAATATGATACTTTAATCATGCTCTACTGATCATATGAGCCACACAACAACCCTGTGAGGTAAGTATAGGTCTTGCTATCCTTATTTTTAGAGATGAAGAAACTGAGGCCCATAGATTTATTCATGATTATACAATTAGTAAGAGTGAAACATGACTCTCTCCTTACTCCAGGTACAATAATCTTTTGTACTGTGTGACTTTGCCTCTCATATAAAAGTTGAATTGCCTACTACCCTACACTCAAGCAGCAATCCTTGGCAGTCATTCATTAACAGCCTCAGTTGTTTCTGAGGCTTAGCAGTCCTGACACTATACTTACAGGTCTGCGCTATTCTTATATTTACCCTCAGTTACATCTTTGTTTCCATCTTTTATATATGTCTTTTTAAAAATCAAAATTAGTCACTGGCCCCAAAAAAGAAATGAGAAAAACATACCTTTCTCCTTCCTTTGCAGAGGAACATGGGTGTGGAACATTGTATATATTATCAAATTAGACTGGGGCAGCTAGGTGTCGCAGTGGATAGAATATCAGCCCTGGATTCAGGAGGACCTGAATTCAAATATGACTTCAGACACTTGACACTAGCTGTGTGACCCTGGGCAAGTCACTTAACCCCAATTGCCTCACCAAAAAAAAAAAAAAGAAAGAAAAATTAAAACTGACATACTGGTGAGTTTTGCCTAACTGCTTCCCCCACCCCTTTCTTTTATTTTTTGTTACAAGGCTCACTGAGTAAGAGGACAGACACATTCAGATATGAAATGATGTAAATATATAATATCACTCATTTAAAAATTTTTTTTAAAATAAAGTAAGGTGAAAATTGATTGATGAATTTACAATTCATTCCTATTTTTAGAAAAAGACCTATTTCAGATTGTTCACATTGCAGCCCCTTACATCAGTCAGACAAAAAATATTGATAAAGCACCTACCATATGACAGGGACTGTGCTGAGCACTGAAGATACAAAGAAAGGCAAAAACAGGAAACAAAAACCAGTCCCAGCTCTCAAAGAGCTTACAGTGACATAATCTGTGTTTCACTCAAACTGTGCCCCATTCTCATGCTTTGGTCTCCCATGCCTGGGCCATTTCTCTTGCTATATACCACATACCTTTGGTGAACTCTTCCCATTCTCCTACTTCATCTTTGAAATGCTTCCTCTCCTTTAAAGCCCAACCCAGCTGTTAACTCTCCATAAAGCTTTCCCTAATGTCACATCACCACCTCCAACCCTGCTTTACTAAGCTGGAAGTGATATCTCTCTACACCTACACAAACTTCTCAGAGTTCTTTGCTTAAACTTCTCCTTTGCCCATAGTAGCATTCTCCTTTGCATTGTGTGTTTGTGTGTGACTTATCTCACATTAGTCTATAAGTTCCTTGGGAGTAGGGTTTGTATTACAGTGGCAGCTAGGTAGCACAATAGATAGTTTGCTGGTCCTGGAGTCCAGGAGTTCAGCCTCAGACACCGTGTGACCCTGAGCAAGTCACTTAAACCTGTTTGCCTCGATTTCCTCATCTGTAGAATGAACTAGAGAAGGAAACGGCATACCATGCTAGTATTTTAGCCAAGAAAACCCCAAACTGGTTCATGAAGAGTCTGACACGATTGAAAATGATTGAACAGAGAGCCTAGAACTTTTCACATAATGGATATTCAAATGTCTGTTGAATTATTTTAGTGACCTGGGCTACATAGTGCTCTGTCCTATCACAAGACCACTAAATAAGAGGCAGTGTAATAGTGTGAAAAATGATTATTTGTAACCAATATCTTGGGAAGATTCAGAGCTCCCTCTTTACTAAGGCTTGTGTTAACTTCTACCTTCCCTACTGATGAGATTTGGACTTACTCTATTGCACTAAACCATATTCAAGTAGAAGCTATTGTGCTTCAATCAGCTTGGGTGGGCTCTACATTCTTTCTAAGATATCTCTTTAGGGCAGCTAAGTGGTACAGTGGATAGAGCACTGGCCCTAAAGTTGGGAGGACCTGAGTTCAAATCTCCCTTTAGATACTTATTAGCTGTGTGTCACTTAGCCCCAATTGCTTTAAATATCAGGGTCCTTCTCCAGTCATCCTGATATATATCTTGCCACTAAATTCAGATGGCTCTTCTGAGAAACAGGTGCTGACCACCTTCTTATTTTGATAAGTTCTTTCAGAGGCAATTTTGGTGTTACAAAATCTTTTTATTACTTTTTCATGAGAATGGGCACCCACAGTAAAAACAATCAGTGATTAGGAATGCTAAGAGTGTGCAGTTGGTATTTATCCTAAGCCCTAACACAGTAAGTCCCTCCCCTGAGTCACCATAGGTCAGTTACCTTGGGTTCACAATCTTCCCAGAAGAGCTCTAACTAAATTCTCCTTGATATGTTACCCCTCCTATCCACATACACCTTCATGCAACCCATGCTCAAAAATAGGGTAGAGATTTTAGGCATGGGAGGAGAAGTTAATATTAATAAGTCTATTAAGCAAGCTCAGTAGTGACTAGAATTGAACTTTTACCTACTTTTACTAAGCACCAGCGAGAGTCAGTTCAAGCTGGTTTTTACCAGTTCTGAAACTCTGAAAAACTTACTTTTTCCACATTCTCAAGTTGACATAATTTACTAGATAATATTGCCTTGCTGTTCCTTATATGGGCATGCTTCTCCCTGAGAAGAGTCCACTACTTTAATAGGTTATCAATGTATCTCACGGCTCTGAAAGAGAGATTGAAGTTGATAACTTTGCACAACCCTCCCTCACTTAAATCCAATTCACTGAAAGTCATGACATTACCTCAAACAAAGGGCAGACAACAACAACAATGTCTCTTTGACCAAGATTTGAGTGAACTAAGTCATGTATCCCAAGGCCTCATTTTAATATAACCCACCTCTGATCATGCCAGCCAATTAGATTTGATTGCTATTTGATAACCCAACTACTGTTTGAAAGGGTATATAAACTGTGAGTCCACTGCTATTTTGATCTTTGGTCAGAGAGAGACACCCAGTGCCCATCCTTTTTTTAACGACCTACTGGCCTTCTTAATAAAATGATTAAATTACCCAGAAACTATGTCTTTCATATTTTTAATCATCACAATAGAGTGGAAACAGCACTGGTTCTTGAGACAGAGGCATTGTGTTTGAACCCTGCCTCTCATATTGCCTGTATAACTTTGGACAAGGGGTTTAACCTCCCTGGGCTTCATTTTCCTCACCTGCAAATTGAGGGAAATTAACTACATGGTTTCTAAGTTCTCTTTCAGTTTTATATTCAGAATTCTATTATAGGAGTGAGAGGGTCTCAATAAAGTTTGAAAAGCTAATTTTGCAACTTGTTGGATGATAGAAAGTATGCCTGACTAGGAGCCAAGAGACCTGGGTTCAAGCCCTGGCTCTTACAATTAATATCTGAGTGCCCTGAGCCCCATTTTCCTCATCTGAAAAATAAGGATATTAATATTCATATTAGTTCACTTATTGTGAGGGAAAAGCTTTATAAGCCGGAATGTGCCATAGAAATGTGAGCTGTTCTTGTTGCCTGGGTAGCTGTGGAACATTGTGACCAAGTACCCTTGTCATGAACTCCAAATGAGACAGAAATCAATTCTCTGTGTTCTGGCATTCAACTCATCACAAGAGGAACTTTTGGATCTATGAATGCCTGGAGGCCTGAGGGTAAAGGTCAGCTGCTCCTTGTCACTGATGAACAAACCACCAGCCCTGGTAAATTTGCTAAATGCTACAACATCAGGCATTCTAGAAATGCTGGAATAGACAGGTATCTAAAGTCTATACGTAGACTATGAAAAAAAAGATAGCTTAAAAAGCCAGTAACATTGATATTTAATGCATCATTTAAGTGAGATTGTTCACAAATCAGTGAAATCAGTGTTTGTATGGCTTGGTGCAAGGGCAGGGGGGGGGGGGCGGTGCAGGGGTGAGTGTTGAAGTCAGGAGACCAGGATTGCATCATGCTTCTGATGTTTCCTAGGCCATGAGAGCTGTACTTCCTACCTCCTAGGGTAGCTGAAAGAAAAAGCATTTAGTAAACGTTAGTCCTCTAAAATTATGCCAGTGATGAGGTCTGGTAGTTCAATACACTGCTGCAGATCTGTCATCCAGTCTGATGACATATCACAGTATTAATAGTAACACAAAGGCTGTTTTCCTCCTTGGCTCTCAGTACCACCACTGTTTCTACTAAACAGTTCATTGTGTTATTGACATTCTGCACAGTGAGTACCACAAAAATCAATGAGATCTCTAGTAGGATGACATGGGAATTTATTCAACTCAGTACTTTAAACTGGGAAGCAGAGACCTATCAAGTGAAAGAAAACCATAGATTAAAAATTTCTCCCCCACCTAGGTATTTTCCTGCAACAGAGTTAGCATTCAGGAGTAAAATGCAATGGGTTTTAAACTGACCCTCAGGGAAATGTGACTAATCAATTTGCTCTCCAAAACAACAGGGAACTGAGCAAAGTACACATCTGACCAAGAAGGGCTAGGCCTGCAATTGTCTATACAGAGTATCCAAAATAAAGCCAGACAGAGCCAAGATTGGTCACGAGTAGGCATTTAGTTTCAAGTATGGCTAACAAATAAAGCAGTCCTGGCAATCTCTTCACCTATCCTCTCCTGACTTTTGCCTTTACCAATCAGCTGGGAATAAATCATATCCCCTCCCCACAAAAAACACTTAGCAGAAAATGGGAGGGCAGAGGAGGTGTGGTGATAGCCCTAGCATGGAACAGGGGAGTTATAGTCATTGCTGACAGACTCCAGGGAGCAGTAGCCATGACTTTGAACAATTTCATTCAGCAAACATTCACTTATTTATCCACCCATTCACTCATTCAACAACTATCATTAGTTCACTCACTATAAACAAAATACTGTGTTAGGTAGTAGAGGAGATACAAAAATAATGAACACAGAGACTTTTCCCACATGAAACTGATAGTCGCCATCCACTCCCTCCTTGACATCTTGTTCCCATTCCTTCCACCACAGTACTGAAACTATCCTCTCTGGCTTTCCCCAGACCACTAATATTCCTATACTTAAAACCAACTGCAGGGGCAGCTAGACGGCGCAGTGGTTAAAGCACTGGCCTACCTGAGTTCAAATCCGACCTCAGACACTTGACACTTACTAGCTGTGTGACCCTGAGCAAGTCACTTAACCCCCATTGCCTGCAAAAAAAAAAAAAAAAACCAACAACTGCAGCATCTGATACTATTGACCACCCCTTAATGGCCTCTCCCCTTTATCTGACTGTGGTTTATGAACGCAGATTGAACCATACTGTTTCTACTTTTAGGCTGTTTTTTTTTCCTTGTTTTTTGAGGTTTTTTCCACGTGCTCTGACTCTTCTTTCACAATATCACTAATGCAAAAATATGTTTAATGTAATTACACGTATATAACCTCAAAAAGACAAACAAAAAAACAAAACAAACAAAAAAGATGTAATAAGATGGTATATGTAAAGTGCTTTGTAAGATGTTATATAAACATTAGGTAAAATTAACAGTTGCCAAATCCTGCCCGTTCTAGTCCTGCATTTGCTTTCATCCATCCCCTTCTCCATACTGCAACAACTTCCATTTAGGCTCCTATTCAGGCTTCCTTCAAGCCCCAACTAAGATCCCATCCCAATCTTTCCCTACACCTCCTAATTCTAGTGCCTTTCTTCTCTCAATTTGCCCACTATATAGCTTGTTTCTACTTATCTATTTGCCTGCTATCTCCCCCATTAGATCGTAAGCCTCTTCAGGGCAGAGAATATCTTTTGCTTCTTTTATATCCCTAGTGCTTACCACAGTGCCTGGCACATGTGTTTATTGACTGACTGATTATATCTTCTCAGCTGACCTATCGCAATAGCCTAATAACTGGTCTGTCTGCCTCTAGTCTATTCTTCTCCCAATCTATCTTCACACATTTGCCCAAGTAATATATTCTTCTGATATGTGGGAAAATTGGAACACTAATGCAATGTTGGTGGAGCTGTGAACTGATCCAACCATTCTGGGGAGCAATTTGGAACCATGCCCAAAAGGCTTTAAAACTGTGCATACCCTTTGACCCAGTAATACCACTACTAGGTCTATATTCCAAAGAGATCATAAAAAAGGGAAAAGGACCCACATGTACAAAATATTTCATAGCTGCTCTTTTTGTGTTGGCAAAGAATTGGAAATTGAGGGGATGCCCATCAGTTGGGGAATGGCTAAACAAGTTGTGTATATGAATGTAATGAAATACTATTGTGCTGTAAGAAATGATAAGCAGATGGATTTCAGAAAAACCTGGAAAGATTTACATGAATTGATGCTGAGTGAAATGAACAGAACCAAGAGAACATTGTACACCATGTCAACAACATTTTGTGATGATCAACTGTGACAGACTTAACTCTTCCCAGCAATACAATGATCCAAGACAATGCCAAAAGACAGGGTAGAAAATGCTCTCCACATTCAGAAAAAAGAACTATGGAGTCTGAATGCAGACTGAAGCATACTATTTTCATTTTTGTTGTTGCTTTTTTGTTATTCTTGTTTATTCTTTCTTGGGTTTTTTTCTTTTGTTCTGATTAATGTGGAAATATGTTTAACATGATTGTAATGTATAACCTATATCAAATTGCTTTTTGGCCTCCCAAGAAGTTAGGGAAGAAAGGGTGGGAGAAAAATTTGGAACTCAAAAAATATCTTTACATGTAATTGAGAAAAATTTTAAATTTAAATTAAAAGAAAAAGAAAGAAAATATATTCTTCTGCTGTCTAGCCTCTATTCAGAATCTTTCAGTGACTAGCCTTTGAAATTTAATTGAATTCAACAAGTTTTTATCAATTAGCTACTATGTAGCTATAGGCAGGGATCTGGCAAAGTGAATACGGCTTAGAGTCAGGAAGTCCTGAATTCAAATCCAGCCTCACATACTTACCAGCTATGTGACCCTGGCAAATCACTCATACTCTGGTTGCCTCAGTTTCCTCAACTGAAAAATTGGGATAATAATAGCACCTATCTCCCAAGGTTGTTGGGAGGATCAAATGAAATAATATTTGTGAAGCATTTAGCTTTGTGTTCCTGGCATATACTTTTTTTTTTTGGTCAGGCAATTGGGGTTAAGTGACTTGCCCAGGGTCACACAGCTAGTAAGTGTTAAGTGTCTGAGGCTGGATTTGAACTCAGGTCCTCCTGACTCCAGGGCCAGTGCTCTATCCACTGCACCACCTAGCATATACTTAAGAAATGTTTTTTTCCCCTTACTTCCTCTTTCCTATGTGCAAAGGTTGTGCTCAGGACAAAAGGGGGGAAAAATGTTCCCTAATTTCAAGAAGCTTATATTCTACTGGTGTATACAACATGTAAACAAACATGTGAGTTAAGCTGAGAAAATCTGGAGAGAGAGATAGAGAGACAGAGACAGAGAGACAGAGACAAAGAGAGAGCATGCTGGTAATTTGAGGAACAGGAAAGACTTCCTGTAGGTTGTGGTAAATAAAGACCAAGTACATTATTAACGCTTGATCCTGACAATCAAGGCCCTCTGTGATCTGCTTCCAACATTTCGTTACAGCCTTATCTCATATTCTTCCTTCTAACAAAATATACATTCAAACCAAACTGGACTCTGGTCTCTCCTCTATCCTTTACTGTCCCATCTCCATGCCTTTTGTTCACATTGTCAACTATGTCTGGATCAGTGTTCTCCTCCCCTCATCCATCTCTTGCTCCTGAAGTCCCTCCCTCCTTCCAGGTCCATCTCAGCTACTGTGTTTTTGCTGAAACCCACCCCAAACTATCCTCCACCTCTCCTCTGGTTTAAAAACTATCCTTCCTTTCTCATATTTTACTTAGAACTTTGGCTGGACCTCTCCTTTGCACTCATCACACTACCCCCTTGTAATTAATCTGCATGTAACTTTTTTGTGGTCTGGACTCATGATTCCATCATGTGTAAGGAGCTCCCAGGTGAGAAAACTCCCTCTACTAATGCAGATAAACAGCTATTCTGCAGTTCATAGATATAGAGTTGCCTTGGACACCGTGCAAATGTGTCAGAAGCAGGATTTGAACCTAGGTCACACTGACTCAAAATCCATCTCTTCATTCACTTTATCATAGCTTCCTTTAAATAGAATGTATCTATAACTTTCTCCCCTCCCCTTTAAATTATAAAGTGCTTGATTGCTAAGTCTGTGTTCTATATCTGTCTTTGTATCCTTAGTCACTGTGAGGTAGATACAAAGGTGGGGGAGACATTCTGTAGAATCTGCTCTCTCTGGAGGTGTGCCTGAAACATGTTTCTCAGTTATCATGCCTTCATCCTGGCCCTGCAAAAGAAGAGGTTTGTTTCAGTATTCAGAGATGTATGACTGCTTTCATGGGTCACTTTTTTTTTTTTTTTGCTGAGGCAATTGGGGTTAAGTGACTTGCCCAACGTCACACAGCTAGTAAGTGTCAAGTGTCTGAGGTAGGATTTGAACTCAGGTCCTCCTGAATCCAGGGCCAGTGCTCTATCCACTGCGCCACCTAGCTGCCCCTCATGGGTCACTTTAACAGTTTTTTCTTAAAAAAAAAAAAAAAACTAAGCTGGACTTTGCTGTTATACACTCCGTATTACTCAGGATTTCTGTAGCTGCATACAAGGGATAAACTCTAAGAATAATAAGGACATTTAGATGGTATTTTATAGACATTTTCTCATTTGGCCCTCACAATAATCCAAGGAGATACATACTAAAGATATTATTAAACTAAGGTTCAGAGGAGTTAAGCAATTTGATGATGCTCATACCTAATAAGTGCTGGAGTCCAGATTCACCTGGCTCCAGATTTATCCAGACTCCAGATCCAAAACTCTTCTTAACTTTTTTGTGTGTTTCATGGACCCCCCTTGGGAGGCTGATAAAATATATAGACCCTTTCTTCAAGTAATGCTTTAAAGTAGTTGGAGGAAATGTCAAATTTCAACTAGCGGTTAGTGAAAATAAGGACATGATTTTTGTACTCTCCCACTTCACATCCCCCAAATTTATTTATGAACCCCTTAGTGGTCTATAGACCCCAAGTTAGAACTTCAGTACTATATGATTCTTCTAAATGCATTACACAAGATGAAAAGGGCTTGCATTTTTCTAGAAGTTGCAAGAGCTTCTCTATCACCTTTGGGTGGAGGATAAAAGAATGTAAATCCCCTGTGACCTCCACCTGCCAGGACGCAAGCAGCTAAGCTAAGTGGGTCAACAGAATCACTTAGCTTCATTACAACTTTAGAGCAATTCTCAGAGCCAAACAGAGGGGAGGACACCAGCTGGGCTTGTGTGTGATTCAATTAAAGTTATGGAGAAATTAATTTTGTTTCCCATGCAATCATTTGTCTAGCCTGAAGGATTAGCTGGTTGGCTTGAATATGTATTAAGGGAAAGAACAGAAGTTTTGTTCCAAAAGAATCCATTAGTGGTACCAGCTGCTAATGACATGGCCAACCTCCCTGGAAGAAACAAACCTCTTTTGCCCAGTGACCTTGCAGGCTAAGCTCTTCAAACAGAGATCAGCAAATGGGTGCCTCCACTGAATTCCTAAGCAACTAAAGCACTGCTGTTGTACTAAGCTGGATTTGGATATTTCTGTTTGCTTTTGGCCTCTAGCCTGGTCACTACTTGTACCCAAGGCTTCCCAACCCACTGAAATCAACAAATAGTTCATCTTGGGCTCTTTGAAAGAGATGACACACTTTTGCTTATTCAAGTGAGGCTCAGATTGCTCCTGTTCTTTTCAAGTAGACACAGTCACCCCTTTGGTCAGTGGTATGCATTGCTGGGCTGGGCTGGACCCCCATACTAAATAGTTAGGCATCTGTGTAGGGGACCCACTTATTTCACACTTTTAGGATGCCATTCCCTAGAAACTCTACCACAGGAATTAACCAGAGTTGTTTAAAAAGTTGTGTAAAAACTCTGCTTAAGGATGTATAAAACAGTAAATGTAGATAGATGTTACAAGGATAAAGGATAAACAGTGAACAAATGAATGATTGCTGGACTGACATCCATGAAATGTTCAAAGAGCCAGAGTTGGGGGTCTCTTGTAAATTGGAAAATGCCTAGAATTGGGATACGGAGGATCATCCATGAGGAACAGCAAGGAGGCCAGTGTCAGTAAGGTGTAAGAAGACTGAAAATATAGGTAAGGTACAGGTTATGGAGGCCTTTAAAAGCCAAAAGAAGAATTTTATATTTGATCCCAGAGATAATAGGGAGCCACTGGATCTGAAACAGAAGATAAATAGTCCTTAGGATGATTTGATGAGAGCAGAGTGGAATGGAACTATGATCTCTACTGTTCTGGACACTGGGCTTCTACTGTAGCCTGTACCACTATAGTACTGTAGTTCAGATGTTTGAGTCATAACCAACTCTTCATGACTCCATTTGGGTTTTTCTTGGCAAGTATGCTGAAGTAGTTTGCCATTTTCTCCTTCAGCTCATTTTACAGAGGAGGAAACTGAGGCAAACAGGGCTAAGTGACTTACCTAAGGTCACATAGCTAAGATGTATCTGAAGCCACATTAGAACTCAGCTCTTCTGGACTCCAGGTAGAGTTCTATCCAAGCTATAGCTTGAGGTCATTTCAATTGTCAGATGACACTAACTCATACTGAGTTTGCAGCTCTATAACACCCTCAGATATTTTCCAGGCAAATTGTTGTCTAGCTATTCTTCTTCCATCTTATATTTATGAAGTTGGGCTTTTAACCAAAGTATAAGGATTTATATTTATGCTTTTATCTTGTTGGATTTAATCCATTGCCTTTGCCTGCCACCTTCCTTAGCTAATCAATGCCTTAAGTCCTGCTCATTTTTCCACATCTGTTCCTTCCTTTCTACTTCCATTATCACCAGACTAGAACTTTATCACCCTTCCCAGCCCCCAGACTACTGTCATAACCTTCTAGCCAGGCTCTCTACCACCAATATCTTCTCTCTCCAATCCCTCCTGCATACCACTGTCAGGTTTAGCTTTCATGACACACACTCCTGTTCAAAACCTTCAGTGGATCAAAATCTCCCATTTGCCTGTTGGAAAAATCCAAATTGCCTAGTGCTCCACTTCCTTTGCAATCTAGCTCCAGCCTCCCTTTCTAGACTTTTTTCCAACTATTCCCCATGCCTTTTCTGACTGATTGCTGCAGACCAAGATCATTCCTTCACCTTAAGAACTATCTGTACCACTCAGAAAATTTACATGTGACTGTCTACTGTTTTGTTTGTTTGTTTGATGTGTGGAATACCTTTGCTGCTCCCAGATGGATTCAAATGAACTTCAGGCCATAAACTTTGTTTCTCACTTCTGTCTGTCTATATGCCCTAGCGCTATGCCTTGCACATAATAGGTGCTCAACACACATTTGTTTGTTAATTGACTAATAAGCCTGCAAACATCTATAATTTCCCTTAGCAACCAATTATGGAGGAAGAAACTAAACGAAATACTCATAGTCACTCACTCTTATTTATCTGGAGTAAAGAACTTTCCTTTCTACATTCCAGTGAAGTTCACAGCCCCTCCAGGACTTGGTAGACATCAGAGGGAGTTTCCTAAACTATGCAGAGTTTAAGTAACTTACCTAAGGTCACATGACTAATAAGCGTGAGAGACACAACTCGACCTAGTTCTTCCTGATCCCAAGTTCCTGACCCCAAGTTCCCTCACTCTGATTACAATAACACTAACATTGTATAGCCGTTCTGAACCCTGTGCTCTTTTTGCTGCATTAGTGTCTACCAATCTTTCCAAATATAAGGAACACTTATGAATGTTAAAAGATTTTTTAGCCACCTCTCCTACCACCACCACATGGTAGCTATACTACTGCTGATTGAAAAAAAAAAGGTGAAATGACTAAAAGCTATTAAGAATTCAGAAATGCTCTTATGATACATTATATTATGACATCATACATTTCAGAAATTATAATGTATACTTATTCAGTTGACAGAAGATATATTTGTTTCTTTATGGATTTGGAGACCTCTTGAAATAATTCTAAGAGTATCCCAAGAATACACAGTCCACAGGTGAGAATGGCTACTATATACCATAGATCCTCTTGATTATAATTAATAACTAGTACTTATATTGCACTATAAGGTTTTCAAGGAACTTTACATACATCATCTCATCTGATCCTCACAACAACCCGGAAAGGCAGGTGCTATTACTAGCTCCATTTTACAGATAGGAAAACTGAGGCACAGAAAGGTTAGGTGATTTACCCAGGATCATATAGCTAGTGAATATCTGAGGCAGGTCTTCCTGACTCCAAGTCCAAAACTCTATCTACTGCTTGACCTAGAGCTACAATGACTGATCTATATCATGTATCTTCTTTAACAGTACCCTGGGTGGCTCATGGTCCTTTCTGTATTCAGATGCTAAAGAGTACAAGGCAGTAGAACTCTGAGTCATAAGGCTTCAGGTAACTGGAAGGGAAGGATCCAAGGCAGGAGTGACAGCACAGAGGGAGATTGGACTCTGAATTCCTGACATTTGGAAGCCTTGGAGATTATGGGGAACAAGGGAAAAGACTGAGTTGAGGAAGAGACAGAACAGCAGGGAAGAAGGCAAGGAAAGAACACAAAGGGAGGGGCCAGAGTAGTCAGAAGCAAAGAGAAAAGTGAGCTTTCAATGTCCCAGGTTCCAGGGGCTTTAGCTGGACGTAGGCAGTGATGAGAGGATATCCCATCTTTCCTCTCCGCAGCTCATGAGGTAGGGGGCCTTCCAGCAGTCATTTTCAGGCCAGCCTTCACTCTTCTTCCTAGGAAAACATTCAGGGAAAGGAGAATGAAAACTCTAAAAGAATGAAATAAGACTGACATTTAAGGTGGGTCTTGTGAGTAGGTTTAGTGTGATTTCATAGGCAACAAAGGGAAGATCCTTCCACCCTAGGAACCCCTCACCTGCCTGAAAAGCTCTTTATTACACAATTATTCATGAGTCCATGGCCGGACTTAGCTCCCCACCATCCATCAGGCCAACCCTAATCACCGTTTAATCTTCCTCGATGAGAACTAGACAACAGAGGGATAGAATGCTGAACCTGGAGTCAGGAAGACCTGTGTTCAAATTCTGCCCCAGAACTAACTAGATGTGTCACCCTGGGCAAGTCACTTTAAACTCTTTGCCTCGGTTTCCCCAACTGTAAAATTGGGATAATAATGACCTTCCTTCCAAGGTAGTTGTGAGAAGGAAAGGAGTTAATATTTATAAAGTGTTTTGTGAACCATAAAGCTCATAAATACTAGTTATCATTATCATTAATATTATTATTGTAGGGACAGCTAGGTGGCACAGTGGATAGAGCACCGGCCCTGGAGTCAGGAGTACCTGAGTTCAAATCCGGCCTCAGACACTTAACACTTACTAGCTGTGTGACCCTGAGCAAGTAACTTAACCCTAATTGCTTCGCTAAAATATATATATATATATATATATATATTATTGTATAACTGAAGAGACACATTATACACAAATGACAGTTAAACATGCACAACCCTCCAATATGTTAGAAAGAGCAACTTTAGATACTATTAAGTGACCCTATATGGGATGAAGAGGTTCCAGGGATAAAAGTCATGGATTCAGGTGGGATCAGTCACACCATGGGCATCCCTGCTCTGTTGCAATGCATTCTTGGGCCTCTACACAGCCAAGGCTTTTAACCAACCACTTGAAGGATTGTACATCAAACTCCTTTCAGCTGAGATTTCTGAAGCAGCAGTTCCACTGAGTCATTCTGCTTCCTACACAAGCTTCATTGATTATATACATGATTTAGGTTCTATTCACCAATTTTTAGACATAATTGGAGGAATTCCATTGGCACTTTTCTATAGATAGACATTAGGAGGTCAAAAAACAGCAATGCTGGTAATTTGCTATGGGACGGAGATAAATGTTCTCTTGTCACCCTTTCTCAATGCAGTTTGACAAATGATTAATGCACAAGGATTTCAGATTTAACACATGTTCATGCAAATTGAGCCCAAAGCACTCGGGCTTCCTCCACAAGAGATATGAGTGGAATATGGGAAAATGGTATTTCTGAAATCTGTTTTCAGTCCTATGTGCACAGAATCACAAAAATCTCAGAGATGGCAAGGACTCCAGAGATATCTACTCAAACCCATACCTAAGGATCCCCTCTATGACGTTGCCCAAAGCATCCATTTAGCCTTTGCTTAAAGACTTCTTGTGACAAGGAGTCTACTGCCTCTTGAGACAGCTCATTCCATTTCTGGGCAGTTCTAATTACTAGGAAAATTTTCTTAACCTCAAAGTGAAATCTCTTTTTCTGCATTTTCCATCTACAGTTTCCTACCTACTTGCTCTGCCCTCTGGGGTTCTGCCCCATGAGCTTTTCAAACTCTTGAAGAGAGCTATCAATCGCAATTGAAGTCTCCAAACTAAACATCTCCAGTTTCATCATCCAGTCCTCTCATGGCATCATTGGCCTCCAATCCTCTCATCTAGTTGCCCTCCTATAGCTGCACTCCAACTTGACAACATCCTTCCTCAAATGTGTCATCCAAATTGAACATAGTACTTGAGATATGACCTAACAAAGGCAAAAAGATTATTCCCTCCTTTTTTGTGGACATTATGCAGCCTAAAATAATATTTTTTTTCAGGCAGCATGAGATAGCGGATAAAAAAGAATCAGGAGGGGCAGCTAGGTGGCGCAGTGGATAAAGCACTGGCCCTGGATTCAGAAGTATCTGAGTTCAAATCCAGCCTCAGACACTTGATACTTACTAGCTGTGTGACCCTGGGCAAGTCACTTAACCCCCATTGTCCCACAAAAAAAAAAAAAAAGAGTCAGGAACACCTGGGTTCAGGTCTCACTTTTGGCCCTCTACTTCCTTTGCATTTAGTGCTCTGACCTAACTAAACATTTGACCACTCTGGCTCTAACCAGATGATCTCTAACAATGGCGAAAGAAGGCATTAGTGGTGACTAATGCATGACCAAAGGTGGGAGATATTCACTCTTATGATGTCAGTTCATAATTTAGCAATAATAGCTAGCATTTACATAATGCTTCAAGGTATGTAAAGTGTTTTGCATATGTTATCTCATTTGATCCTTACTGTGTGAGGTAGCTGCTATTATTATCCCCATTGTAAACATGGGGAAACTGAGATTGAAAGAGGTCAAGTAATTTGCCCAGGATCATATTGCTAGTAAGTGGCTGAGGGAAACTCAGGTCTTCCGACCCCCATGTTTGTACTCTATCCACTATTTAGACATTCAGTTTTCTCTGTGACAAGAAATAAACCTGTTTATTATGAGTCAGAGGGTTGCATGAATTCTCAAACAGCTAAATATCCCAGCAACATTCACTAATCAACAGATCAACTGGAATAATGAGAGAACTACAGAAGTCTTAATGGTCTTTTTCATCTCAGTTACTCAGACAAGGTGGAGCCCTATCAGCAGGGGTGCCTTCAAAACCAGAAGACAGTGACACACAGCTGGGGAAAAAAGGAGAAAATTGACTTTAAAACACCATCTTGCTCTCTGCCCCCTGACTCTGGATACCTCATTAGGATTGCTCCTATGCACCCAGGCAACCTCTAGTCCTCCTGGCACTTGGAGGCCTCTGACCCCACCTCCACCACCATCTCCACAATCTCATGAATTTTGCTAGTCATGTGCAGATAACAGGCAGATTTATTTATCTGCCTCTGAAATTTCTCTTTGGTTGAATCTTGAATACTATTCCATCTACAAACCATATCAAACTGAATATTTTCTCATCAGTCCAAAAAAAGCACAAAGATGGTAGAACTGCTTAGTTTCCCCATCATTGATTCTTTCTACCATGATGGAGTTTATATCAAAGGACAGACTTCCATTACATACTATCTCTATGGGTTCTATGAGCCCCAGTTCCATCATTTGTAAAATAAGGGAGTATAACTAAGTGATTGAACCTGCATTGTGCCTCTGAGGTCCCTTCCCCCTCCAGTTGTATGATACTTCTCCATGGGCTGATCAAAGGAACAAAACAAAGGACTTCCTCTAGCTCTTCCCTTACTTGACTTTGGGTTTTTAATAGCACTCACCCAGAGGTATTGTAAGGCTTCTATGAGAGACTGGATATAAAGAACTTTGCAAACCTTAAAGTGCTATATAAATGTTGGTTATCATTATCATTGTCATTATATTATTAGCCTCCAGTCTGATGACAACTTCATTCCCTGATTCTCCTATTGCTGAGCTCAAGCAATGGAGCAGTTATGTGGTACAGTGGATAGAGCGCTGGCCCTGAGGTTGGGAAAATCTGAATTCAAATCTCACCTCAGACACTTACTAGCTGTGTGACCCTGGACAAGTCACAATCCCAATTTCCTTAAACATCTGGGGCCACCTCCAGTTGTCCTGATATATATCTTTCCACTTGCCATGATCCTCTTGAAAAACAAAGGACAAACAACAACAGCTTCCTATAAAAACAACAACAACAACAATGAGGGGAGAGGGAATATATGCATACACACTTTAAAATTGGATTTGCATTGTTAACACTTTCAGACTAGATTATCAGCAGAATCATAAATCAAGCTCTTGCCAATATCTGAGGTGTAAATGCTCACACTAAAAATTTTGTTTTGTTTTGGGTTGTTTTGGTGAGGGAATTGAGGTTAAGTGACTTGCCCAGGGTCACACAGCTACACAGCTAGTAAGTGTTACATGTCTGAGGCCAGATTTGAACTCAGGTCCTCCTGAATCCAGGGCCAGTGCTCTATCCACTGCACTACCTAGCTGCCCCTCACACTAAAAAATTAATAACGGACTGGCTCCAAAATGTCCATCCCCTGCAGGGTCAAATATTTGTTTAGTATTTTTCATCTGCTCTGTGTCCTCGACAATATTTGCCTACATGGGTGTCTCCTTCGGGGACAAGCTCTGTCTCAATTGCTCAGTATAGTACTTAAAACCGCATCACACATGAGCTGGCACTTGATAAATGCTATCAGATGATTTCAATTCCTGCACTTGAAAGGCTGTCAGGATGAATATAATGTTATGGTAATCACTGCCTCCAGTACTAACAGCTGTCTGATCACACCCCTGAAATTCTGATTCTGACAAGAGGCAGCTGGTCAGGCTGGAGCTGGGTGTGCCAGGGGAGAGAAGACACTGGACAGCCATTGCCACTCTGGTTGCCTCAGCTTCTCATTCTTACCAAATCTTGCTAGGCACGAGGCATTTTACCTTGAGCTTGGGTAGTTTCTGTGTGGGAAGTACACAACATCAGGAGAGAAAATGCTGACAATGCAAAGCACTCTAGTGAATTTGTTTGGCTAAAAGCAAACCTTTTTACATTCAGATGTTGTCATAAGAAGGGAGGTGAGTTTCTCTGCAGGCTCATCATCATATGTCAAGGCATGTGGTATGTTTTAATGAAGTCCATTTTAGCACAGAGATGAACACTGTGGGTGAAGGGAAAAAATACTTCATCTATAGCTTACATCTTCCTACTAAAACGAACAAATAGCAAGAGAAACATGGGAAAATACAGGGATCAGGAGCCTTGAATCTGAAATTAGAGGTCACAAAATTACAGGATCATAGAGCTAAAGATCAAAGGGAACTTGGAAATCAAGTCCAAGCCCATCATTTTACTGATGAGGAAACTGAGGCACAGAAAATTTAAGTGACTTGCCCAGGGTTGCACAGCTAATTAATTTGAATCATCTCGGGTTTACCGTGCTACTTATTACCTGGACGACCTTGGCCAAGCCTTCCTTGGCCTCAGTTTCCCCATCTGTTAAATGAAAAAACCTAGACTTGATGATCTACAGAGTCCCTTCCATTTCTAAACACTTTGAATCTTTTAATCTACTAAGAATGATATTCCATACAAATCTATCCACTGATATTTATTCAATGATATTCCAATACAAGCCAATAATTCTGAGATAATCCAATATCCAATAGCATTCCAATGAAAACGGATTCTTTTATTACAAGCAAACGAATCCTAGCAATTTTCCATAGAGAGAATGCTCTGACAGCCTAATCTCTCCAGACAAGGTTCATATTTGAGTGAGTTACTTATTCTCTTACTGTTGACTAGGTAAATAATCAGAATCAGCAGATCTAAGGTCCTTTAGGGGAGGATAAGCAGCCTAACTCAAAGACCCGGGGTATAAAAGCCCCAAGCTGAGAGAGGTTGGCACAGAGATTGGTTCATTACCAGCAGAATGGCTTTCCGTTCCCTGCTCCTCCTTTGCCTCGCTGGACTGGTGTTTGTGGCTGAGGCTGCACCTGGGGTGAGTTTGGTTACTAAAAGTAGTCCTTTTGTGGTACGCCTCTCATACCCATAGCGGACAAGGTAAAAATGGCTTTTTCTAGTCAAGTTACTTTAAAAAATTTTTATAACTGATGGCCTATCTTTTAAAATGCAATTAAATTGAAATAACCTCCAGAGAGGGTAAAGTTCTATCAAATGTCAACTGAATTGAACAGGGAGTTAACATTCTCCACTGTGTTCTTGCCGCTTCTTTGAGGCAGTTGGTGCCTCAGTAATTGCTGATGAATAATGAAAATAGGAATGAAATTAATGCTAATTTTCCAGGGGACTTGGCCTTTGTGAAATTTCTGCATGGAGAACAAATGCAGATGAGACTATGCTTCAGTCCTTTGGCTAAGTAACATAACTGCCTGGTCCCAGAAGGCAATAGATGGAAGCTGTAAAGAAGCGAATGTAGGCATGGCATTAGGAAAAACTTCTAGAAATTTAAAGCTGTCCCAAGTGTACGGAGCTGCCTTGAGCTAGAGGGGGTTTTGTCTCATTGGAGTCTTTAAGTGAATCCTAGATGCCCCTTGTCAGGTATGTTGTAGGAGGGACTCTTACTCCAATTGGACAGGTTGGATTTCAAGGACTCTGAGGTCCCTTAAAACTAGAAGATTTTGTGATTCTTTTATATATTTACTGAACCTTTGAAGATTCTTGATTTGGAAAAGATAAAGTTGCAATCATATACTTACCTAATTCTTTCATCTGCTGTAAAAATTATCCTGAGAGGAAGGATTGCATACTGGGGAGACCTGAGTTCATACTCTGCCTCAGACCCTAGCTGTGTGACCCTAGGTAAATCACTTAACCTCATTTGGCCTTAAATTCCTTATCTATGAAATGGAAATAACAATAACACCTATTGTATGGGTTATTGTGAGGATCAAATGAGATAACATATGTAAAATGCTTTCTGAACCTTATAATAGGTGTTAGCTATCATTATCCAATGTTTAAAAAGTATACACCATTGATTTTATTTTTTTTTTTGCCGGGGCAATGAGGGTTAAGTGACTTGCCCAGGGTCACACAGCTAGTGAATATCAAAGTGTCTAAGGTCAGATTTGAACTCAGGTCCTCCTGAATCCAGGGCCAGTGCTTTATCCACTGTGCCACCTAGCTGCCCCCTATGCCATTGATTTTAAAGTGACTATAAGAAACACCACCATCATAAATAGCTAGCACCTACATGGCAATTTGATGTTCACACAGCTCTTTACTTATCTCATTTGATCCTTACAACAATCCTGTTAGGTGGGTGCCAATCTAATCCTCATTGTACAGATGAGGAAACTGAGGCTGAGAGCAGTTAAGTGAGTGACCAGGGTCACAACTATTAAGTGTTTGAGGTGGGATTCAAATTCAGGGCTTCCTTGCTTCAAGTCCAGCCACAGCCATCTCACCACCCAGCTGCCTCATTAAATAGTTCAATTATCCAATACTTTCTGGTGAAACTCCTACCACAGGTTTGAAGAGTTCAGGTGCCCCTCCTTTTACATCTGTCTAGGAATTCGATCTAGATGAATGGGCTTAATTTGTTCAGCATCTCTAAGAACTTTGTAGGTGCCACCAGGCATGAGAAACAGCCTTCCAGTGAGACCCCAAACTCATTCGAGGGAATGCTAAGAATAGGAAAGCATGCACTTGCCTGTCTCACTTCAGGTTTCCAACACCCCACTGAGTTTTTCCATTGCCTTCCACAGGCCCATGGAACTGAAGATTCCAAGTGCCCCCTGATGGTTAAAGTTCTTGATGCAGTCCGAGGAAGCCCAGCGGTCGATGTGGATGTGAAAGTGTTCAAAAAAACAGAGGAACAAACCTGGGAGCTCTTTGCAACGGGGTAAGTGACCAGCACCTGCCCTTTGCGAAATGATTTACATCCATTGTATAAATGTAGACTCTGGTTATTAATTTTTCCAGTTGCTCCTCCACCCTTTATCAGAAAGGAAAAGAAAATGCTATTATCCCATGCATCTAACTGCAAATATTTGCAAAGGGAACAGAGGCATCACTTTGGGATGACTGCTTGATCACATTTTTTTAGTATGGAATCAATCCTGCGTTCCTTAATCATATGTCAGTAGAGAACAAAGTTCCAGCAGATCCCACCAAGCTGGAGAGTTCAAGTACAATAATGGACTGTATTATATATATCTGAGGACCAGCCTAGGTCATTTCTGAGGGGAGCAATCAAAGAACAAATATTGATACTATTTATAGTATACTAAGCATAATATGCTATTTATAGTATACGAAGCATACTAGGCACTGGTGTCACATAGGTAACACAATCCCTACCCTCAAAAAATTTCACATCCTATATAGAGGGATCATTAGAAGATTCTCATGAAGTCCACCTACCCAGGCATAGAAGAGTTGTGATTTTAAAAAATGCAGTGAGTGTCCATATTCACAAAATCCCAGATATTTCAAAGAACAGTAGAGTTCTTTACACTTCAAAAACAGCTTTATAGACATTATCTCTTTTTCTCCTCATAGCCACCTTTGGAGGTAGGTTGTGTAAATGTTTTTAATCCCTTTTTTGCAGATAAGACCCAGAGAGATGAAATTTCTTATTGGAGCTCATACTGCTGCTAAGCAGTTGAGCCAGGATGAAATTTCAAGTCTCAACTCTTGGACTAGAGCTCAATTAGATATCTCAAAAATCTGTTTGAGACACAAATCCTGCCTGAGACCTGGGCAAATGTGTGCTCCTGAGCAATTGCTTAAACTCTCTGGGCCTTAGTTTACTTGTTTGTCAAATGAAAGCATTGGATTCAATGACCTTTAAGATTCCTTCCAGCTCTGGATCTATGATTCTATGATCTACTTCCAGGTAACATCTTCAATTCAAAACAAAAGTGAGTTCTTAATCCTGCTCACCAGGCATCCCTACCCATGAAAGCTTTTTGGAGAAATCACTGCACCTATTAATAAATCTAAGTAAGGGGATCTAAAGACAGATCTGCCAACCAAGTCTTACAGAACAGAATGGAAGAAGGGAAGCTGTTTAGTATTTATATCCCTTAGAAAGAGTACTTCTGTGGTTTAATTGCATCTGTAATAACCACATTATGGTTCTTCACCCATCATTAGGAAGTCTATTTTCTTGAGGAGATTTTAATTGAATTTGTATTTGTTTGTTCATTTTTGTCTACACAAAATGCTAAGTAAAACTTGAAAAGAAGGCCAGTGGAGTATTCTAAGCAGGTAATGCCATTCTAACAACAGAGAATTCAGATGCTTAATATGAAAATTACTCGTCAAGGAAAAGAATATAATTCATCCAACATGATTTATTTTTTCTGTATACGTAGGGAGACTAAAATAATCAAAGAAAGGACTAAAGAGAAGGCACAAAGCTATCAAGAACATGGCCACTTTCCATGTCCTTCTGTTTCTTGCAACCTCTGCACCCTTTGCCCATGTGATGTCATTGGGTTGATCCTGCACTTAACCTTTTTGAAACAACAAAAACTAGATAAATTCCATTTGTAGCTCAGTAACTGGGGAGATTAAGCAAATAAGGGGATCAGCTTCCTGTTCTTTTTTGTACCTTAGGTGTCTCCTTGCACATCCAAATCTCCCTTAAATGTAAAAAACAAACAAACAAAAATAAAAACAAAAAACTCATCCCATGTGAGAAGAGAATACAAACTCAGGATGAGAACTGCATTTGGCGACTGAATAATTCCATTCATCTCATAGGACTTAGAGCTAGAAAGGACCTCAGAAATCATTAAACCAACCCGCTCACTTTATATAATTCTATTCAACAAACATTGATTAAGCACTTACTCCCCTGCAAGGCACTAGGGACTCCTGCATGAATATGCATGAATATTTTCTCCACCTACCAACACAAAGAAAAATAATATTCTAGGCTAGAAATAATTACTTTTTTTTCATTATACGCCTCATAAACATCTGGTGCCCTTATTGAAACAATCCCAGTGAAGTGACTGAAATTAAATGGCAGAAATGTAGTTTAGGTTATATTATGTACATAATTATGTTTTACCAGTGTTAGTGTCATCTTGTTAATTATTTCCTTGATGCCTTCAGAGTCATACAACATTTAACATTCACTTTTACATTGTCCAGGAAAACCAATGACCATGGAGAGATCCATGGACTCACAAGTGATGAGAAATTTGGTGAGGGTTTATACAAAGTGAAATTCGACACCATCTCCTATTGGAAAACCCTTGGTGTTTCCCCATTCCATGAATATGCAGATGTGAGTATAATGGAATACTGGGTTTCTTTTTTTGATACAGGTGATACACAGGTGAAGAACTATGTATCCTTCTGAGTTTATCTAGGGAAAGAAAAATGCAAGAGTCCATTTGTGGTTCCCCTTTGAAAACAGATGTCTAGAAAGAACCAAGTTCACCCTATAATCAGTCAGGACCATGAAGTATTTCCTTGAGTTGGGAAGACAACCCCAGCATGCAAAGTTTGGGTCCTCTGGTGGATTTGTCATGAGGAGAATGACTAGAAGGAATAAAAACTTGACCAACTCACTTGACCATTATTTTACCTTGACATAAATGTATTTGATTTTAGAATTTCTATTTTTTACTTGTAGTAGTCAGTGACACTGAAGACATTTTTGCTTTCCATTCAATATTAGTTTTTGTGTGTATATAATAAACATTTGTTCTTCAGTTCAATAATAAAATCAGTTATAAAAGCAATGCTAGGTCCCCATCCTCAGCTGTACATAGTTGGTTATAAGACGACCGCAGCCCTTGCTCCCAAAATTCCTTTGTCCCTTGTCTTCAAAACTACTTGAGAACCATTACATGAGAGGTCTCTCTCTTTCTTTCCCTCATCCTCTCTCCTCTGTCACCATGCAGGAACTCCTGCACTGTCTTAGTCAAGGTTAAATAAGATTTGTAAGTGCTGGATTTAAAAATAACAGAACTATGTATGTATTTATGAGAGAAGCCACAAACCATCTTGACTGGGTCCACTACAAATTCATGTTATCTAACTTCAACTGGACCTTTACAGCAGCACACCAGTCCTTTAAAAATATCATATCGAGGGGGCAGCTAGGTGGCGTAGTGGATAAAGCACCAGCCCTGGATTCAGGAGTACCTGAGTTCAAATCCAGCCTCAGACACTTGACACTTACTAGCTGTGTGACCCTGGGTAAGTCACTTAACCCCCATTGCCCTGCAAAAAAAACCCCAAAACAAAAATATCATATTGATATGATTTCTCCCCATAGAGGCTGTTTCCAACCTTCTGATCTCTCCTCAAATTCCCAACTCCATCCTATCTCCTTCACTCTCAATAAATGTCCTTGCCTTTGACTTTATGCAAAAGATTGAGGGTCTCCATTGTAAGTTCCCTTGCCTTCCTCCAAACCTCACAATCTCACTTTCTTTCCTTCGGTCTAAGAAAATGAAGTGCTAGACTCCCTTGCAAAGGTTAACAACCCTCTTCCACTTCAGCTTTGGTCATGTGTCCTGTCTTCTGGAAGCAACTAGCCTCACATTTTCTTTAATTACCATTTACTTCCTCTCTGTTGGCTTCTTCCCCTTTGCCTGTAAACTTGGTTAGATCTCAAATATCCTTAAAAACAAAAAGCATGAAATTTTTCTCTGTATCCTGATATCCCATCTAACAAACTTCCAAATTGGTACATCTAGCGACAATCTCTTTCCTAAATTCCAGACCCACCTCTCCACCTGCCTGCTAGACATCTCTACCTAGATACCTCTAATGCAACATGTGCAAAATGGAGCTCTTCATCCTCTCCTCTAAACCTGTTCCCATCTTTTGCCTTTTCTATTTCTACTGAGGAAGCTTTCTAGAATTCCTCACCCAGGCCCCAGTGTTCAGCATCACAGTGGACTCTTTTCTTCTTTCTCACCACTCCCCCAACCCCTGTCTGCAATCTTTTATATTTGTCTCCTCCTTTCCACTGCCACAGCCACTGCCCTACTTTGGGACTCTGGATTATTGTGATAACACCCCAGCTGGTCTTCCTGCCATTAGTCTCTCTCCTCTATAATGCATCCTTCATCTAGCTGAAAGAGTATTGTTTTGATTATGAGACTTTCTCTCCTAACTTAAAAGCCTTTGGTGACTTCCTTCTGCATGTGGATTAAAATAAAAACTCCTGATTCTGGAATTCAAAGGCCTCCCAAATCTGGTCCCATGCCACCATTCCAGCTTTATCTTACCCTTGTCTCATGCAAATCAGACCACCACTCATTCTGTGTCACCCCCTACAGTCTTCTCCCTATTTATTTGTGCCCAGAGTTGTCTCCATGTCTGAAATATGCTTCTTCCACATCGCTAAGGAGAACATTGGGCAGAAAGACAGATAAAAGCACTTATTTAATGCTAAGTTTTCTTAGTACTAATATACAGTAAACTATAAAGTACTTGAAAATAGAAACTATATCTCTCTTTTTCTTCTTTGTATTGGGGAGGAGCTGTTTTTCCTTTTCTCTAAGGAAGGAACATAAGGTCAGGAGCTTAAGTCAATAATACATTTGGATTTCCATTCCTTGTTCAAACCCTTCCAAACAGTTTTAACAAAAAATTATGCCACCCCTTTCTGCAAAAACCTGCCCACCCAGGGAATTTGTCTATCAATCACAGAATGCCAGAGTTAGGAAGGGCTTTGGAGACCCCTTTATCCAACTCAAATTTGCAACAAGAATCCATAACACTTCCAGGAATAGGGTTCTCCCCCTCCCTTTCATTCATTCATTCATTCATTCATTCATTCATTCATTCATTCATTCATTTATTTAGCGAGGCAATAGGGGTTAAGTGACTTGCTCAGGGTCACACAGCTAGTAAGTGTAAAATGTCTGAGGCCAGATTTGAACTCAGGTACTCCTGATTCTAGGGCTGGTGCTCTATCCACTGCACCACCTAGCTGCCCCTCCCTTTCAATTTCTCCATCACAAACTCTCATTTTCTAGCACTGCTCTTCTTGTTAGGAAAATTCCTCATATAGTAAAGGGGTGAGCAAATTATGGGGGAAAGGAAACCAGCTGGAAAGCTCCTGACACACAAACTATTAATTGCTCCTCCATATATTCACTCTCCAGGCATTCATTCTAATGGTGATTGCTTTCCCTTCTAGGTGGTGTTCACCGCCAATGATGCCGGTCATCGTCATTACACCATTGCTGCCCTCCTGAGTCCATACTCTTTTTCAACCACAGCTGTAGTCAGCAACCCAAAGGACTAAACAAATGTCATTTTTTTTCTCTGTGGCAACAGCTATTAGTGGAGGTTTGGCAGGGGAGAAAGGACCACCTTTCATGAAGCTAGTAGTATCACATTTTTCCAAAAAGCAGTATTTCCACTTTATTAACTTGGGCAGAATCAATAAACCATTCTTGCTAAAGCAAGTCCTGTTTCCTGTATTTTGATTCCTTTTCTTGCACCCCAAGTAGTTCCCCTAAAGGATCCTGAGCTTACTGGAACAGAGAAGGCATTGTCCTCAAGTGTAAAGAGCACCGAGCTTGGACCTAGAAGTCATAGGTTTGAATTTAAAGTCTATCTCCTTTTAGTCCCATTACCTTGGGCAAATCTCTTCACTTTTTTTGTCCTCAATATTTTCATGTGTTTAAGGAGGATAACATTTCTCACATGATTACCTTAAGGGGCTCTTGGGGGAAAAATGTTCAATTAAATCTCAGATCACAATAAAAATGTGAGTAGTTATTATCATTATAGAAAAGCAAAGAAAACATGGAAATTCCCTGGCTAGAGCTTTGGGGGAAAATCCCAATTACCAGCATTTTCCAGTACATAACATGATTAAAAAAACAAACAAACAGTTGGAAGTATTTGACCACCCTTTGACTCAATTGGTTTTACTAGCTATCTGTAAACTCACAGTAACAAATCGAAAGTAGGAGAAACTTCCAATTTTCCACATGCCTTTAGGAAAAGTACTAATGGGTGAATCTTCTTTAAAGTAGCCTAGGTGATTGTTCCTTTTTCTGCCTCTAAATCATCTTACTGCCTTTAGGTGATGCCTTAATGTACCACTAGGCTTCACTGATATTGTTGCTGGGAACAACTTTTTATATAGCAGGTCAATTGCCTCAGCACCCACCCACTTCCCAGATGATCACTAGCCCATGTGATTCCCTCAACTAAGGCTTCCTTCTTGCAAGTGGCTCCCAAATGCCAAGAAAGAAAGCTACAGAGTAAGTCCTAGTTCCAGCCCTTCCTTCTACAGCACTGGCAAGATTAAGGGAGCCTCTCTTGTGATTCTGGCAGCACTGATATAGGTCAGGGACTCTTAAGTCCTGTCAATCAATCAATCAGTCAATCAACATGTATTTATTAAATGCCTGCTATACCTCCTTCACTGTACTAGGAGCTGTGGATAGATGTACAAAGAGTACAACAATCTCTACTCAGAATGAGTTTATATTCTAATGGGTAGGACACAAGTACATATAAAAATACATACACTATAAAGTTAATAAATACAAATATATACAAAGTATTTAAAGACAAAGTAGTTGGAAGGGAGGGCACTAAAAGCTGGAGTAGATCAGGAAAGGCTTCATACAGCAGATAGTGACTAAGTTACATCTTAAAGAAAAAGACTCTATGACATGGAGGTAAGGAGGGAGTGAATTCCAGGTATGGGGGTGGGATGGGGTGGCCAGTACAAAGCTACAGAGATGGAAGATGGAGTGTCTTGTGTGAAGTACACTAAGAAGACCAGTTTGGATGGATCAAAGAGGGTAAGTAATATCCAATAATATTAGAAAGAAAGATAGGGACGAGATTGTATAAGGCCTTATAAACTAAACAGGAATTTGTATTTTATTCTATAGGTAATAAGGAAGCACAGGAGTTGATTAAATAGCAAAATGATCTGGTCAGATCTGCAACTAAGGAAAATGACTTTGGCAGCAGTATTTAGGATAGACTGAAATGAGGAAAGACTCGAGGCTGCTGCAATAATCAAGATAAGAGGTGTTGGGGGTGTCCCCAGAGTGTATCTGACAAGATGCTGAAAGACAAAAATAAATCAATAAACAAATTTTATTAAGAGCTTAATGCTGCACTGGATATTGTGTGGGATAGGAAATCTAAACTTTCAAGAGACATCTGAGTTTCTAACCATTACTGTGTGACTCATTGACGAGTTTCTTAAATATTGTCTGCCTCAGTTTCTTCATCTGTAAAGGGGCAATAATATCGGTAGTACCTACTTCATAGGGTAGTTATGAGAATCAGAGACAATGTGCTATAGTGGGTCTAGAAATTTAGAAAAATTGAACTAACCATAAGGCCCACTTATTACTTTCCCTTATTTTAGCTAATCCAGAGTACAGGCTCATTTAACTCTCTAAGTTTCTATAATAGCAACTATGATCTCCAAACTATAGAATATCAGAATTAAAAGAGAACTCTGTGAAAGTCTGAAAAAAACAATCCCTACTACATCGTGCCTAACAAATGATTGTCAGGTATCTGCTTCAAGATCTCTGATGGGGGCAGAGGGGAGAGAGAACCTTTTGCTTCTCCAGAGAGAGCATCCCACTTTTAGACAACTCTGATTTTAAGATTTTTTTCTAATGTTAAGATTAAATTTTTCTTTTTGTAACTTCCATATCTCTCTAGCAATTCTTCCCTCAAGCAACAAGCAGAACAAGTCTAATTCTTCTTTCCTTATGATCATCTTAACAAAGACTTGAAGATGCTCATCAAGTTCTGCCCTGATCTGTCTCCAGATTAAACATTTCCTGTTCCTTCAACCAGTGATCACATGAACTTGAGGCCCTTCCTCATATTGGTTTCCTTTCTCTGGATATTATCCAGTTTATCAATGTCCTTTGTAAATTGTACTGCCCAGAACACAATACTCACTATGTTTTCTGACCAGGGCAAGATTACCACCTTCCTTACTCTTGGAAGTTCTGACTCTCTGCAGCTCAAAACTGTTTGAGGTTTTTTGTGGCTCCTATATCACAGGATTAACTCATATTGAACTACAAGCAATTCACTAATCCCCCCCCCCACACACACACACACACACTCTTGGCTCTCCTCCCAGGTCTTTTGCATACACATTGCTGTCTAAACATGAATCTTCTACATTGTACTTATGAAGTCCATTTTATTTATTTATTTATTTATTTTAGTGAGGCCATTGGGGTTAAGTGACTTGCCCAGGTTCACACAGCTAGTAAATGTTAAGTGTCTGAGGCCAAATTTGAACTCAGGTCCTCCTGACTCCAGAGCCGGTGTTCTATCCACTGCACCACCCAGCTGCCCCCTGAAGTCCATTTTTTTTTTAACCCAAATGTATCATCTTATTAGATTGACCTAGTGCTCTAAATCTGTCAATCCTGGGCATGTTATCCAGGGTATTAGCCAATGCTCCCAGTTTGGTCATCTACAAGTTTCATAAACCTTCCATCTAAATTTTTGATAAAATATTAAACAGCACAAGTGCAAGCACAGATCACTGGGGCACACCATTGGAGACCTCCTGCTAAGTTGACATCCAACCATGAATACCTTTGAGTCTGGCCACTTTCCCCTCAAGGAGTCCATCATTTCTATTCCTTGCTTCTCTTTGTTAAGGAGAAGCAAATCCAGACTAGAATTTCCCCTTGTTGGTTCTTCCGTCTCTAGAAGTTATCCAAAATCCTTAATCTTGTGAACTTTTGGCCTCAACCAGGTGAATAATTCATATCTGAGTCCTGAAGTCACTAAAATTTCCTCAAGTGATATTTCCCATGGAGCTTTCTGAGAAATGGTCAGAAAACCCTCCAAAAATATTTTAAATCATTTATATTGTTAGAGTCAGGAAACAGAGTAACATTAGTATCATTTCCCTGATAGAGACTGAATCTAAATACTGAGTCCCTGATTCTGTATCTTTGGATAAGAGTCAAGTACTTGTTCATTGTGAATTTTTAAAAATAGAAACAATCTATTAAAAATGTCCTTCAAGGACCCGAGAAAAATATTACCTTCTGCCAGGGGCTAAGCATTCTAAAAGAATAAAAGGGCCTCTTTTTATCCAAATCTAAACATAAAGGCTGCTGAGCATAGGTCACTTGAGCCTCTGAAGAGGTACAATCCAATCTCCCAGACCAGACCACCCCGCTGAGAAGCTACCTGCAATCAAAGACCTGTTTGTATTTAGCCCTCACTGTTGCTGGTTAGGAGACAGTGGCCTGTTTCCTTGGCAATGCTTGTAATCCTGTTCCTGATGAAGTCTAGGTGAGGGCAAATCGACTTCTGAAAAAGATTGTTTTCCACGTGGCATTAGAATGGAAAGGATGGTGTTATGACATACCAGCTATTCCGGTTGACTATTAAATGATTCTTCCAGCATGAGCTTTACTGTCAGAGCCCATGCATGCCAAAAACATTCTGGTATTTCCCGGGTTAACAGGGTGTGGGGGTGGGAACAGGTGGGGGAGAAGTTGCTATCCACTTCTAAGCTCTATTTCAGTCTCACCCATTTACATTTTTTTTTCTACTAATACCTTTTGTTTGATATAAAACACTTCCCAGAAAATACTCAAACCACAAGCAAAGTACATTCCTTGAAAACAGTTAACCAAAAATTGACAAGTTGTATGATCCTGAATGGTAGCACATTTCATTTTTCTAACTTTTGTCAGTTAACAATTGGTTTGTTGCTTACCTCTTGTTAACAGAAAGGAAGGATGTAAGCTCAAATTTTGATAAGAGTGGTATCAGCTTTGCTTATTGAATTTGACCTGAATTCTACTGTCCTTTTATGTTGTCTTTTTAATTAGTTATACTTATTATATAATATATTCTTTTGGTTCTACCTTCACTCTATTTCACACCACTTAAGTCTTCCCATATTTCTCTAATTCTTGTTTGTTGTTTCTCACAGAACAGAGAGATTTGGTGACATTCCTAAACTACATTTTGTTTAGTTTTTTTCCTAATTGTTAGCCTCATCCAGTTTTTTTGTTAGCATAAATAATGAACAGGATCAACCATGAGGATTAAAGGGCTGTCCTCAAGACCAGGAAGATCAGGTCTAAAGTCCCATTTGTGATATATACTGGCTATGGGCAAGTCACTTAATGGCTCAGTGTTCTAGACAACTTTCTAATGCTCCCTTGTAGAGAAGAAGCCAACCTACATTGTAGAGAGTGTTCCCTCATATGGGAGTTGTCTATATCAATGAAATCAGAGATTCAGCAACCATCTAAAAACTGCTGCTATGAATAATTTATACCTATGAATAACTTACTGTCATTATCTCCTTTAGAAGTCTAAACTTGATAGCAGGATCTCTGGGTCAAAAGATATGAAGAATTTAGTAATTTTCTTATGTAATTCCAATTGTGCTCCAGAATGGTTGCACCAATTCACAGCTCTACCAGCAGTGCATTAGAATATCTCATCTTTATTGAAATAATGATAGAAGATATAAATAGCCTCTTAAGTCCTACTCCCAACAAGCCTACAAACAAGCTATTATATTGTAAGCCCGTTGGGTAAGGACGCTTCTTCAACTTTGTATTTCCCATAGGCCATTGCAAAGTATTTTATCTAAACTTGACATTCAGTTGGTTGTCCTTCATTCTTGACGAGGACCACAATGACGTGAGTATGTTGGAGTCGTTACAATGTGTCCGACTATGGCTGATCAGTCCAAAATGAGCTTGGAATGCTCTACCACAGGTGGGTCACAGATTGTCCATATGAGCATTTAGAGTTAACATTCAGTAAATATTTGTTGATTGAATAGATATTGGATATAAATATATTGGAAAGAGTTTGGGATTTGGAGTCAGAAGGCCTGCATCCATGTCCTGACTTGTCATTTATTAGTCATGTGATCTTGTTTATTTGAATCAGTTTTATCATATTTCTTCATCTGCAAAATGAAGATAATAATACTTAGATCAATTATCTTACAGGGTTGCTGTGTGAGGTAATCACTTTTTAAATTATAAAATTTAAATTATAAATAATAAATTAAATTATAAAATCCCACAGTACTATGAGTTGTGATCTATTTTTGTTATTGTTGTTTGTTGTTATTTCCTATCACTTGAAATATAATCCTTCAGAAATTTCAATAAAGGCCTAATAGGGGATTTTATCTCACTTTATTTAGTTTCAATCACAGTATATGTTCAAACAGTTTCCTTCCTCTCCAGGCTGCATTCCAGATTTCCTCTAGCAATACCCTCACCCCCTTTACCCTGTATGGGATCTCCAGGCACATTGTTTCTCCCTCCAATTCAGGTTCCTTTCATGTGCTATCTTCCCTCTGTCCTTGAGGACTTTTGCTGACTTTCTTTCTACTTGTATTTTGTATTCCTAGTGCTTAGCACAATACTTGGCATCTTAATAAATGTTAGTTGACTGCGTGACTGTCACTGAGAAGTGATAGAAATATCAAAAAGGTTGAACCCTAGATTTTGGGGGCTACAAAGTTATACAGCTACATCCATCAAATAGATTCCACAGACCCTTCTAATGGTAAATCAGCTGTACCTGAAGAAATATCAGATTAGAGAAGATATGGCCAAAAAACCCTTTGTAAAAAGTTTTGAGTAGGATCCCCTTCCCTCCCTTACATGTCAAAAAACTATTTTCCCAATCCATATCTTTAACAATCAGCCAACAAGAATTTAATTGAATTCTATGTGCCAGGCACTGTGCTAAGCACCAGAGATACAAAGAAAGGCAAAAGACAGCTCCCACCCTCAAGAAACTGACATTCTAAGCAGGAAAGACTACCCATAAATAACTAGCTATGTGCAAGATTTACATAGAATCTTTTATGTATGACTTGCTATTCTTTTTAAATATATAATAAAGTTATTCAACTTTCTTTTCCCCCCTTTTTTCTTCCCTCCTTCTACCCACCCTAGAGATGGCTATTAGATACAAATATCTGTGTACATATGTACACATATACATATATATACACATATATATATGCTCACATATATGCATAGATATATACATACACACACATATATATACATATATATGTGTGTGTATATATATATATATAAACTGTTCTTTACATACTTCTATTTATCAATTCTTTCTTTGGATGCAGATAGTGTCTTCCTTCCTTTGTAGTTAAATTTGGTATTTATAATACTCAAAATGGGGACAGCTAGGTGGTGTAGTGGATAAAGCACTGGTCCTGGATTCAGGAGGACCTGAGTTCAAAACCAGCCTCAGACACTTGACACTTACTAGCTGTGTGACCCTGGGCAAGTCACTTAACCCTCATTGCCCAGCAAAAAACTAAAACTAAAACTAAAAAAATATAATAGTCAAAATTACTTAGTCACTCAAAGGTGTTCTTAAAACAATACTGCTGTTACCGTATAAAATGTTCTCTTAATTCTGTTCATTTAGCTCTTCATTATTTTGTGCAAGTCTGTCTAAGACATCATTTCTTACAGCTCAGTAGTATTCCATCATGATCATCTACCACAACTTGTTCAGCCATTCCCCAATTGATGGGCATCTTCACGATATCCAGTTCTTTGCCATCACAAAGAGAACTACTATAAACATTTTAGAACATATAGGTTCTTTTTTTGTGAGGCAATTGGGATTAAGTGACTTGCCCAGGGTCACACAGCTAGTAAGTGTCAAGTGTCTGAGGCTGGTTTTGGACTCAGGTCCTCCTGAATCCAGGGCCGGTGCTTTATCCACTGTGCCACCTAGATGCCCCTTCCTTTTTCCCTAATCATCTTTGGAAACAGACCTAGTAATAGTATTGCTGGGTCAAAGGGTATAGGCTGTTTAATAACTCTTTGGGCAAGAAGGTAGGATTTAAACTAAGGAATCCAGGGAAGCAGAGGAGAGGATGAAAAACATTCCAGAGGAATGTGGCACCAAGATCCATTAAGAACTATTTGTGTACACAGTTGATTTCTCTGCTAGAAATAAAGATTAAAAGACTTAAGAAATGGATCTATAGTCTCCAGTTTACTTGAAATAATGGAGTATTCTTTGAGAAATGTAAGATACTTCAAGACAAAAACAGAGAAAAGGTATGGGGAGGCAGGCTAGAATCTAAGGTAGAGAGTAGACGAAAGTGACACAGAGAAGGAGAAGAAGAAAAACCAAGACCCCTGGAATTGTGTAATAAGTTTGAGGATCTTTCCATAGAAAAAAGAAAAAAGGAAGCAAATACCTACAGTCTACAGAATGATGGTGAGGATTGTCTTCAAAAGAGAGAATGTTTGGTATAGGCCATAGGAAGGAGAGACAAATCCTGGAAATTGGAGGCTACATGCTGAGGGGTTCCAACATTAGCTATGTGATCTAGCATGAATCTAGCATGAAAATTAAGGGATATCTTATTTTCCTGGGGAAGTCAAAATATGATAGAGGTACCCAAGGTTTTTCAAACCTGTCAGTCCCTAACTAATTATTATTATTTTTTGAAGGGCAACGAGGGTTAAGTGACTTGCCCAGGGTCACACAGCTAGTAAGTGTCAAATGTCTGAGGCGAGATTTGAACTCACGTGCTCCTGAATCCAAGGTCAGTGTTTTATCCACTGTGCCACCGACCTGCCCACAGTGCCTAACTAATTCTAAGAATTCATCTGGGGGAGATAGATGATAATGCTAGAAGAAATTTCAGAAATATTTCTACGGATTATAGTTGCCATTTTCATCCTTTCTGCCAATCAAAAATTAAGGCTTAGGAAAAAAAGGAGAGTATATCAAATTAAGAACTAGGTTAAAAGGATGGTGTTTTGAAACACATTTGGATTTTCTAGGCCATGGGTTAAAAGAAAAGAACTGTGGGTTATTGGCCAAGAATGGAGGACAACAAATTAGGGTTGGTACAAATACATTTTCCAGAAATCTTGCAAAACTATTCTAGATAGCTTTAAACTAAAAATGGAGGGTGAGGGAGGAACTTCTCATATGCAAATAGTAACCTAGAGAGTAAAAGGTAGAACATAAGGAGAAGAAAAGCAGTGAAGATACCCCAAAATTGAAAGGAGATAATATCCACATCAAGGGACAATATTTATAGCCTCAGGTATCTATATACAGATGTGCAAAGTATGGGCACTAATGAAGGTGAACTAGAGATGTTAATGCAGTAAATTTTATGTCTGGTATCACTGAAATTTAATGGTGTGTGACTTCTGACTGAAATATAGGAATGCAAATGTATATCTTATTCATATTCTAATCAGGAGCTGATTAGATGAAATGGTGATAAAGTAGCTCAGCATATCAAGAAGATGTATTCCAGTATGGAAATCCATGGACCAGAAATGAAAAAAATTGTAGAGAACATCCGAATAGGAACAGAAGGAAAAATCTAAACAACATCGTAGAAGGAATATATTTCAGATTACCTGGTAAGGAAAAAAATGGATAATAACTTCTAGAAGCAGATGATAAAGCTTGAAATGACTCAAGATAGAGTAGTGATGAAGGAATTTCACCAATAAGGACATATGCTGGGTGTTTTTTTTCTCTGCTAAAAGCAGTAACTAAGAAATTGTTATCTTGCCTTGTGGATAATTTTATACGCCAGAAGGTAAAGGAAGAAATAAAGGAAACTGCTATTCTTGGTCTGATTCTAAGCAATAAGAGGAAAATGGTTACAATTGTAAAACTGACAAGGGTGTCAGGAGAAAGCAACTGCAATTCAATTTGATCAACAAGACTACAAACATTTTTACAGATCTGCTATGTGCAATAGTCTAGCTTATGGGGATACAAAGATGAAAAAAAGACTTAATTCTGGTCCTTAAGGTTTCCTTTCTATTTTTTGTTGAGTCGTTTCAGTCCTGTCCAACTCTTCATCACCCCAATTTGGGTTTTCTTGGCAAAGATACTGAATTGGTTTGCCATTTTCTTCTCCAGCTCATTTTATAGATGAGGAAACTGAGGCAGGCAGGGTTAAGTGACTTGCTCAGGGTCTTCTTTTCTATATGAGGAGATAAATGTGCTTTGGCATCTTGACACTCTGATAATATAGTTCTTAACACTTCTCCCCCACCTTTTTATTTTTTTACTAATGAGGAAACTGAGGCTTATAGAGGTTTAATGTTTTGCTCATGATCTCCCTGCTAAGTTTCTGACAAGGGAATTGAAACCAGATCTTCCTGACTCCAAGCCCAACACTCTCTCTTTTACACAATGCTTGCTCTGACTTTCTGTAAAACATTCTTCTAGACTTTCAAAATATTTTTATCTCCTTTCTGAACACCTTTCTTGGGGAGGAGGGCGCAGTTTCTTTATGGGTTAGGAATAATAGGATTTAGAAATGTCATCTGGCCCAGTTCTCTTTTTTTACAGAGGAACAAATTGAGAACCAGAGATTAAATAATTTGTCCAAAAGTACATACTATAGATAGTAAGGGGCAAAAGGAAATTTGAACCTAGGTCCTTTGATTGCAAATTCAACTCTTTCCAATGTTCCAACCTGCTTCTTTTGCATCGCTGACTAATTTTCTCCATAAACAATATTTTGTGTACAAAATACCATAGAGACAGTCTTTTAAAGAATAATCAGGCTTACAGAGTGTTTTATTGAACATTGCCCAATTGCTGGATTTCTTGGGATTAAGTTATAGCACTACAAATTGGTACCTGGGAAGAATACTTTAGAAAAATTAAGCCCTATTTAAATCTATTTGCATTATTTGGGGGGGCAGGGCAATTGGGGTTAAGTGACTTGCCCAGGTCACACAGCTAGTAAGTGTCAAGTGTCTGAGGCAGGATTTGAACTCAGGTCCTCCTGAACCCAAGTCTGGTGCTTTATCCACTGTGCCACCTAGCTGCCCCCTGTATTATTTTTTAATGAAATACTTCAGAATTGTCTCCTATTCTCCTTACCTTTTCTCCAGTTACATCCCTGATTCTAATCCCCACTATTTCCTGATGTATAGTTAAAAGCCTGGTGCTGTAGCTTCCTTGCTTCCCGGCTTTGCACCTTCTTCCTATCAGTATCTCATTAAATCCTTTAAGTTGCTCCTGAAAACATATATAAAGGTCACCAAAAAAAAACTTCAACCTCCTAGTATTCTCTTGCTTATTATTCAGTGTTCAGAATTCAAGCAGTAAGGAAGAAGGAAATTTCTTTATATCTTGCCTTATTTCAAGAAATTTTGCCAAGAAGAGATGGAGTGGAGCTATAACTCTACATAACACCAAAAAAGTAGAAGTAAAAACTCAATTCTGTGAGCATAGGTTACTGTACTGTTGAAGGTTAATGGTGTTTGGATCCCACACAGTTTAGTTTATCATTTGAGATTAAGTCCATCATGGATATAATGTTCTCCAGTGAAATGCTTTATTACATTATATGGTGTGGCAGATGCTGTGCAAAGGATGTAGAAAACTGAGCCATTCATTAGCATTTGAAATATGTGTACCTAGAGGTAGAAATTAGTTGCCAGGTTACAGCATTATTACCTGATTACAACACCTCTTAGCATAATGGGGCCAGGAAGGTAGTAAATCAGAAAGAGAATTGTCTTTTAAAAAAAAAGCATCTAGTATTATATAAAACTTTAACCTGAGGCTCTCTAAGTATATTATGAGTAAGTTACACTCCTCAAAACGGATAGTTTCGTTATCTTGATATATCTAGTCATAATTGTGATATATCTAGTCATAATCTGTGTCATAATTGTCCCAGAAATCCCACTTCATCAAATACCCCACTGGAGTATCTTCTCTTGGTTATACCACAAGTATCTCCAACTCAACATGTCAGTCAACAGTCAACTAGAATTTATTAAGCACCTACTCTGTACCAAAGATTGTGCTAAGCATGTCCACCCTTGAAAACTCCACTTTTCTTTCTCTCAATCTCCCAGGTTTATAACTCTGGAGTCATTCTTAGCTCTTCCTTCTCCAGCACCCCCTCCCCCAAGCCAACCAGCCACCAAGTCTTGTTGCTTTTACCTCTTCAATGCCTCTTTCATCTGTCTTCTGTCCACTGACACAATAAAAAATAAAGATATAAATATACATATGTACATATATTTGTGTGTATTTAAATTTATCATATTTCATTTCCAATTTTTACACTCTCATTTACAAAATATTTATCTTAATTTCTGATCATTCTATTACTGACTATAGCTCTTAATAGAAGCCCTAATAATAGCTCTCTCCATCAAATGATCTGCAAATAAAAACTTAAATGTAGCTCCTATTTTAAGAATCCCTGATAAAACCTTTTATAATGTAAATAATCACTTTCTAATTTATCTGCTTTAGAAGGCTGGATTTTAATAAGTTGATTTTCTTTAAGTGAACAACATATGTACTCTGTAACCATATATAGTAATAACTTCCCTAACCTTCACAGAGACAGCTTTTTAGAAGCTCTCCATTCATTTAAAAATTAATTCATTTAAATCATTTCAGATAAGTTAATAGTCATTGGTAATGTTTCTCTGAAGCACTACACAAGAAATGAAACTAGAATGGTAGGACTTTTTACACTCTAGAGCCCTGGTGCTGCGCCTTCTGTCTCCTTCTTGGCAAGGGAAATCTCTAGGATGGGTCTTGTGGGCAGAGCCTTCCCAGTTCCCCTTCACTGTTCAGCTTGATGTGGGATGGATTTAGGGTCAAATTGATTGAGAGTCATCCCAAAAGAATTACAAGACTCAGTGACTCAGTTTCCAAAGTTTTATTGCAATTTAAGAAGCTAAAATTAGCCTCAGGTGCGCTGCGGGTCCCTCTTCGCCCCCAGCCCATGCCTATTTATTAAGGTTGTGCCTCAGGCATACCCCGGTTTCTCTGCCCAGCCCCTGGTTCCAGGCATGCTGGCACAGGGGCTTAGTGCCCCAGCCAGCCTTAGGCACAGCCCTAGGGGTGCCTGCGAATTAGCTTGGTGTGCATGGGCACAGCTCAGCCCTAGCTAGGATCATGTGAGAGAAAAGGGTTTTTTAAAAAGCAGCGGGCAGTGGGAAGCTAGGTGGTGCAGTGGTTAAGCACCGGCCCTGGATTCAGGAGGACCTGAGTTCAAATCCGGCCTCAGACACTTGACACTTATTAGTTGTGTGACCCTGGGCAAGTCACTTAACCCCCATTGCTCTGCAAAAAAAAAAAAAAAAAGGCAGCAGGAGTAGTGAGAGGGGGCTCGGTAGGAGGAGTGAAGAAGGAGCTACAGGGAGGACTGAGAAAGGAGACACAGGGAGATGCTATGGAGACGGAGGAGATGAGAAAGTGCAAGCAGTGAGCTAGAGAGAGGGAGGCAAACCAGTTTGAGTGAGGCGTGGCTGCAGGGGCCAGACACACCCACAGAAGAAGATTTCACAGCAGCAGGGAGAAAGTTAAATGCAGTCAGGTAGTATTGTCCTATTTTTCTTTATCCTTATCTCTAAGTTTATTCTTATCAATAAACCCTGGTTTGTGTTAAATTGAAAAGAGGCTTTTTAAATCTTGTTTCTTGTTGGTCTGGGGGAGGCAGTGGAGGAGGGGGAGCCTCCCAATTGGCTCTTCCCATATTAAATTAAAAGCTTACAGATAGCCAACTAATTTGAGCTATAGAAATTTTATAACAATACTGTGAGTGAACACAGGGAGAGAACCAGAAAAGTGGAAAGGTATCTCTCAAATAGTGAAAGAAAAGATTGTTATATTTATAGTATGGATAAATTGATTATCAGTCTCATAATAATCTCCACCTTGGGGAAGTACAGGGGAGGGCCCATCCTAATTTGGAGTTCCTGGGGTCCCAAGCCAACCACCAAGGTGGATACCTTTCTCCATGGAGGTGTGCTCCTGGGGTTTACACGTCATAAGGTGAACCTGGGGACAAATTTGGCCTTTTCTACACATCACCCCTCGATTCCCATGTCTAGTTTCAAAATATTTTCATTTATCAGTTTGAATTTCTATGCCCTGTCTGTGTATCATTGCTATAGTTAAGGTCTCTATGACCTGCCTCTTTATGTTCTTGTTATGGGTGCTGATTAATGTGGGCAAGGAGAACCTAGGCCCTGACTTGTATTAATGAAGACTCAAGTCTTAAGTTATCCATTAACTGGGGTCTGAATCCCTTTTAAAGCTCATATCTAAATTAGAGCTTGGGTCTCAGGTTTTTCTTTTAACCTCTTTTTTTGCCTCCCACATCAAGCTGAAGAGCCTTTCCTTCCTTCCTAGGTCCCCTGATGCTGTCTTCTCTTCAGCTGTGGGCCCAGAATAATGCTGAAGGGCTGATGGTGGGAGCCCTGAATCTGTGGGCATCAAAGCCTGGCCGGGGGTAGGGGGGAGGCCAGTAAGATGCCAGGCAGCTGGGGCCCTTCTTCTCCCAAACCACTGGTATGCTATTCTAAGGTTCCCACAATTGCTAGGAATATTGATAGTGAAAAATTACCTTTCTGGAATCTAAAATTTGCCCACAAATTCAATACTTTTTTGGTGATTTTAACCTTCCACAAGACAAAATTTTTAAAGGAAAAGATCAGAATAAATGTTGGCTTGGTACCTTTTGAGATAATGATCAAATTCAACAGATTAAGCAAACTGACAAAAGCCTGTGCTGTGATAAGAAATATTCTAAAGAAATTGAAGGCAGAACTCATGGAAGTTAGTGGAGATAAAACTAAAATCAGAATATCTCCAAGCAAACCCCTCCCAGAAGTAACAGATAAATATAAAGTAAAAAACAGAACCATCTATGTTAAAGGTTTTCCAGTAGATACAATCTTGATGGCAAAAGAATGGTTAGAAAGTAAGTCAGGTACAAAATATTCAAATGAGGAGAACATTACACAAGACATTTAAGGGATCAATATTTGCTGTGTTTGATAGTGTTGAGACTGTCAAGAAATTTATAGAAACCCCTGGACAAAAAATATAAAGATATAGACCTGCTGATACTCTTTAAGAAAGATAACTTTGCAAACAAAATAGCAAAAAAAAAAGTAGAAGCTGAAGCAAATGCTAAACAAGTACAAGAAGAAAAGCAGAAGATACTGGATTTGAAATCCCTACATGAAAAGATTGGATGCGTGCTAAAATTTTCTGATGATTTAGATGATCAAACCTATAAGGAAGATCTTTACACACTTTTCTCTTATCATGGAGAAAATAAAATGAATAGACCATCACAGGAGCAACCAATAATCCTATTTAAAGAAAAGGCAAAAGAAGCACTGGGCAAAGCTAATGAAGTAAATGATGGAAACAAAATTAAGACAAAGATGTAACATGGGAATTGTTAGAAGAGACAAAGAAAGAAACTTTGAAAAAAAATCATGAAGGATTCACAGGAATTCCTAAATAAGTTGAATTCAAAAGGTCAGATAATTTGAAGAAAAAGGAAGATGTGATAAAGCTGCCCAGAGTATACCCAATAAAGGAAAAATACAATTTCTGGGCTACTAAGTGGTGCAGTGGATAGAGTGCCAGGCATGAAGTCAGGAAGACTCATCTCCTGAGTTCAAATCTGGTTTCAGTCACTTACTAGCTATGTGACCCTGGGCAAGTCACTGAACCCTGTTTGTCCCAATTTCTTCATCTGTAAAATGAGCTGGAGAAGGAAATGGCAAAACCACTCCAGTTTCTTTGCCAAGAAAACCCCAAATGGGGTCATGAGGAGTCAGACATGACTGAAAATAACTGAATCACAACAATTCTAGGGCAAGAAAGCAAAAATCGATAATGATGAAGAGTGGGAAAATGGTGTTTCTGGAGGATACTTTAAAAGGGAAGGAGAAGAACCTGAAAAAAGAAGAACCTGAAGTAAAACAACTAAAAACAGAAACTGGAGCTGGAACTGTACTGGAAGCATCCACAAATGAAATGTATTCTATGCAAAAGGCAAGAAACAAAGTACAATGCAATAATAATTTGAAATTCCTTTTAACAACTCTCATTAATGAGTATTCCTTCCAAACGTGTGACATACCTCTTGCATCCCTCATTTGGGTTGATTCTTCCTATGAATCCTTCATAGTTGACCTACCCAATACCCTCAGGTATCCTGAGTTTAAGAGGATGATTTCAGAGCCTAACTCAATCTTTCTTGCTCATTCCCCAACATTTAGCAATAACCAATGGATTAGGAGTGTTACTACTCTACCGCTAAAAAAAAAAAAAAGTGAAAGTAATGCCCAGTGTATCGTTTACCAATTCAAGTGGAATTTGTTAAAGGACATAACCCAGCCATCCAGATCCCCAAATAATGGAGAAAGGTTCTGGAACATGACTGCCCCCACTGTTTTCCCAGGACTTGTCAGGAAGTTCCATTTCCTATTAGCTCCCATGGTGAGGGAAGATAGATAAGCAGCAAACCATCAGCAACCTTAATTTCTGGAAGGAATTCATCTTCAAAAAAGGGTGATTTTTGCTTATATGGAAAAAATTCTTGCTTTAGACATCTAAATCTGGCCTCAAAGATTTAAGAAGTGTTGATTGGCCAGGTATACATGACTAAGATTTTGAACAGTCTTTTTGAATTCATAATGTCTTTTGGCCAACTTGGGTTTAACATACATTCAATGCCCTCAATGGCCTTACACAAAAGTGACTATTATCTAGATAAGAGGCATGTGGGGATTTGGAGGAAGTCAGGGGGTGGAGCCAAGATGGCAAAGGAAAGGCAGTAAGTAACCTCTTGGAGCGCCCCACACGATCATGCCAAAAATCTCCAAATAATGCCATAAGACAATTCCTGGAGGAGCAGAACCCACAAAAGGATGGGGTGTGATCATTTTCCAGCCAAAGATGGCTTAGAAGGTTGGCAGGAAAGGTCTGCAGTGCTAGGGTGGGAGTGGAGCCCAGCCCCGTGGTGACAACAACACAGATCTAGCCCTAGGCAAGCCGATCCAGAGAAAGAGACCGCTGTAGCCTCTGAATCAGGTACAGCTGCAGCTTCTTCTGGAACTAACCTCATGGTCTGGTGAGAGGGCTGAACAGTTGGCCAGGGGAAGATTATAGGGGACTCTGTTGACTCTGAGGCGGAACTCGGTTATCTTGCCCATGCTGGGAACCAGGAAGCAGTCTTGAGTAGCAGGTGCAGGAGGGGAAGGGGCACAGGTCCACCAGAGCTAGCAACCACAGTGAAACAGAATTTTGTTTCTGGGTTAAAGAGCAAGCAAGCCTAGGGCTATTTACAGACCAGGCAAGTAAATAACCTGCCTCTCCTTAAATCATACCACCTTGGACCCCATGAAGCTTGGGACAGTGCATCCTGGAAGCAGTGCCTCACTTTACGAAGAAGCTAAAAGTCAAGAAATAGGCTTGAAAAATGATCAGAGAGAAAAGATGCAGATCATAGAAAGTTTCTTTGGTGACAAGGAAGATCAAAATACACCCTCAGAAGAAGATAACAAAGTCAAAGCTACTACATCCAAATCTTCCAAGAAAAATATGAATTGGTCTCAGGCCATAGAAGCACTCAAAAAGGACTTTGAAGACAAAGTAAGAGAAGCAGAGGGGGAAAATGATGGTGATGCAGAAAAGTCATGAAGAAAAAGTCAACAGATTGAAAAACCAAATGGAAAAGGTCTCTGAAGAAAATAATTGCTTAAGAATTAGGATTGAACAAATGGAAGCTAATGACTTTATGAGAAACCAAGACACAATAAAGCAAATCCAAATGAATGAAAAAATAGAGGGCAATGTGAAATATCACCTTGGAAAAATGGCTGACCTGGAAAATAGATCAAGGAGAAATAATTAGAAAATTATTGGACTACCTGAAAACCATGATCAAAAAAAGAGCTTATATGCATTCCCTTTGACCCAGAAATACCACTATTAGGTCTTTTCCCCAAAGAGATCATAAAAAAGGGAAAAGGACAGACATGTACAAAATTATTTATAGCTGCTCTTTTTGTGGTGGCAAGGAATTGGAAATTGAGGGGATGCCCAGAAATTGGGGAATGGCTGAACAAGTTGTGGCATATTAATGTAATGGAATACTATTGTGCTGTAAGAAACAATGAGCAGGCAGATTTCAGAGAAACCTGGAAGGACTTACATGAACTGATGCTGACTGAGAGGTGCAGAACCAGGAGTAACAGTAACAGCAACATTGTGTGTTGATCAACTGTGACAGACTTGATTCTTCTCAGCAATACAATGGTCTAAGATAGTTCCAAAGGACTCATGATGAAAAATGCTCTTCAAATCCATAAAAAAGAACTGTGGCATCTAGATGCAGATTGTACCATACTATTTCTATTTTTTTCTTTTTTGAGGTTTTTCCCTTTTACTCTGATTCTTCTTTCACAGCATAACTAATGCAGAAATATGTTTAGTGTGTTTGTGCATATATAACCTATATAAGATTGCTTGCTGTCTTGGGGAGGGGGCAGTGAGAAGAGGGAGGGAGAAAAATTTGAAACTGTAAATCTTATAAAAACAAATGTCGAAAACTATCTCTACATGTAACTAGAAAATAATAAAAATACTTTTATGATTAAAAAAAGAGCTTAGGGGCAGCTAGATGGTGCAGTGGATAGAGCACCGGCCCTGGAGTCAGGAGTACCTGAGTTCAAATCTGGCCTCAGACACTTGATACTTAACTAGCTGTGTGACCCTGGGCAAGTCACTTAACCCCAATTGCCTCACTAAAAAAAAAAAAAAAAAAGAGCTTAGACATCATCTTCCAAGAGAATATCAGGGAAAATTGCCCTGATATCCTAGAAGCAGAAGGTAAAATAGAAATTGAAAGAATCCACCAATCACCTCCAAAAAGAGATCCCAAAATGAAAACTCCCAGGAATATTACAGCCAAATTCCATAGCTCCCAGGTCAAGGAGAAAATATTGCCAGAAAGAAACAATTCAAGTATTATGGAAACAAAGTCAGGATAACATAACATCTGGCAGCTTCTACATTAAAGGACCTGAGGGCATGGAATATGATATTCTGAAGGGCAAAGGAATTAGGATTACAACTCAAAATCACCTACCCAGAAAAACTGATTATAATCTTTTGGGGAAAAAGTGGAATTTCAATGAAAAAAAGGACTTTCAGGAATTCCTGATGAAGAGACCTGAACTGAATAGAAAATTTGACTTTCAATACAAGACTCTAGAGAAGCATAAAAAGGTAAACAGGGAAAAGACATGAGGGATGTTAAAAGGTTAAACTGTTTACATTCCTACAAGGAAAGATGATACTTCTAACTCATAAGAACTTTCTCAGTAGCAGGGAAGCTGAAAGGAATAAATTTAGACAGAGGGCACAGGTGGGAATTGATTATGAAGGCATAATATCTGTAAAGCATTTATTTTTTGTTTATTTTTTTTGTGGGGTGGTCAGGGTTGGGTGGCATACCTAGGGTGGGGAATGCCATATGTCTGAGGCTGGTTTTAGGATCAGGTCCTCTTGGGTCCAGGGAGGGTGCTTTGTCCACTGTGTCACCTAGCTGCCCCATGATGACATCTTTTTTTTTAAGTGAGGCAATTGGGGTTAAGTGACTTGCCCAGGGTCACACAGTAAGTGTTAAGTGTCTGAGGCTGGATTTGAACTCAGGTACTCCTGACTCCAGGGCCAGTGCTCTATCCACTGCACCACCTAGCCGCTCCTCCATGAGGACATCTTTAAAATAGAATTAAGGGGTGAGAGTATTGCACTGGGAGAAAGGAAAAAGGAGAGGTGGAATGGGGTAAATTATCTCACATAAAAGAAGCAAGAAAAGGTTAATGGAGTGGAGGGGAAGATAGGGGAGGAGCAGGGGAATGAATGAGCCTCACTCTCATCATATTTGGCTCAAGGTGGGGATAACATGCACACTCAAGTGGGTATAGTAATCTATCTTGTCTTGAGGGGAGGGGGATAAGGGGGGAGGGATGAAGGAAGGGAGGGCAGATTGGGGGAGGGGCAGTCAGAAGCAAAACACTTTTGAGGAGGGATAGGGTGAAAGAAGATAGAAAATAGAGTAAATATCATGGAGAGTGAATAGGATGGAGGGAAACACAGTTAGCAATAGTAACTGGGGAAAAATTTGAAGCAGAGGCAAGAGCAATGTAAGATGAAGATGAGGATGAGGATGAGAACAATGATAACGATGATGGTACTTTACTGGGCTATTGTGAAGAAGTATATTTACAAATGTTAGCTGTTATTGTTGTTGCAATAATCAACCTCATGGGTGTTTTGTTAGGAAATCTCCCTTTAAAGTACTATATAATGTTGTTTACTATAAAAAGAAAAAAGATGAGTAGGATGCTATTGGAAAAACCTGGAAAGACTTACATGAGTTGATGCAAAGTGAAATGTACTGTATACAAAATAACAGTAATATTGTAAGATGATCTACTTTGAATGACAGTTATTTTCAGCAATGCAATGATCCAAGACAACTCTGAAGGACTTATGAAAAATGCAATCCATCTACAGAGAAAGAACTGATGGTATCTGAATACAGATGGAAGTATATTTTGCTGTTGTTGTTTAGTTCCTTTTTCTAAAGTGTTTTTTTGGTAAGCTATGTTTTGCACAACTGCACATGTATAACTTATATTGAATTGTTTGAGTTCTTAAGGTGGAGATAGGGAGGAAGGATGAGAATTTGGAACACAAAGTTTTTAAAATTGATGGTACAATTTGTTTTTACATGAAAGGTGGGGTAAAATTCTAAATAAATAGATAGATAGATAGATAAGAGGCATGTAATAGTAGCTTTTTCAATAGTGGGAAAGAACTGAAATTAAGGGCATACTCATTAGTTGTAAAATGGTTAACTATTGGTATATGAATGTAATGGGTTTCTACTGTGCTTTGAAATGATAAAAGGGAAAGTTTCAGGTAAACCTGGGAAGACTTTTAAGAATTGATTCAGAGTGAAATGTACAGAACCAAAACTGTGAATTTGTTTTATTTGACTATGTATATTTGTTACAAGGGCTTTGTTTTTATTTTTTCTTTTTAAATGGATGTAGAGGGCAGCTAGGTGGCACAGTGGGTAGAGCACTGGCCCTGGAGTCAGGAGTACCTGAGTTCAAATCCAGCCTCAGACACTTAACACTTACTAGCTGTGTGACCCAGGGCAAGTCATTTAACCCCAATTGCCTCACTAAAAAAAAATTCATAAAATAGATGTAGAAGAGGGAGAGAAAATAAAATTTTAATTAAAATAAATTAAATTAAAATGAAATAAATAAAGAGCTTGATCAATGACCAAAAAAAGATGGCCTATGCACAAACTTTGGTAATAAAATGAGTTAAAGTGATGGTCACAGCCTCTGACAGAAGTGTTCATAACATTTTTCCCTTTGTATTCTACAGATGAATGCTAACCCAGATTCTATAGGGGTAGAAGAGGATAAACTTCTAAAGCTCAAAGATCCCAATAGTGGGAGAAAGGCCTTAATTATTAACACAGCTAAGTATCAATATGTCCATTTTTGTATGTATTATTTACCAATCAATGTGATTTCATTTATATTCTCCAGATGAAAAATGGAACTTTCAGTTATAAATTTCTAAGAAGTAAATATATCCTCATAGAAAACCAAAACTAGGCATTATGAAATGAATTGCAGCAGTCATATTTTAATGGACCCTACAATAAATTTGTAGTTGGAAAGACATTGGATTGGCCTCATCCTTCAGAATACATACAATATAGAGAGATGTAGCTTTGGGAAACTGCAAAAAAATTTTTAATGATCCCAAGCCTCTTCCTGAAACAAAGTTCCATCTTTTTTTAAACACTAATATTCTTCCAGTGATCTCTAGGGTTATGAGTCATGGAACATTAGGATCTCTAAATAATTCCATTTGAGGATCACCCAAAAGTCAATGGGGAGGTGTGCAGTGGGTGTGAGCAAGCTGTAACATATTACTACCAAAGGATTTGAAGGACAAGCAATATTTAAGTATGTCAACAAAGAAATTTTTTTAACATTTTGAAAAATGTTCAAACTGAATTGAAAATTGAATTGAAATTGGATTGTAAATTGAAAAAGATGGACTAGCCATGTGTTGAAAGTGGAGTATAACCAATGGAGAGCCTACAGACTCCACTGGTGTCTGTAATGTCAAGGGACCTGTAGGATGGCTCTTAGCAAATTAGACTGACCCCTTGTGATGAATTTATAGAAGGAAATGTACAAAACTTAAGATGAACAGAAGAAATGGATGGGTCGTAATCTGCTACACTGGAGGAGAATATCCACATTTAGTGAGATTCCATATCCATTTGAGTATTTGATTTAAGATCTCTAACAGATCTTATTAGCATAGTTTATACGTAGACCCCCAAGGCCATAGGCATTACTGCTAGCTCTCTTCTTGGATTGTCCTCAGTCAATTACTAGTCATCTACAGATAGTCTATATGGTATTTCCACCTCTGTTGTCCTGAGCCCTGTCTCTTCTCTCTCTCATGGTGACTTCATCACCCCTATGGTTTTCATTAGCATCTCTATGCATATGACTTATAGAATTATATATCCTATGCCAGACTTTCTCCTGAGTTCCAATCCCTTATCACTAACTTCCTCCTGGACATTTCAAACGGGATGGTCCAGAGGCATCTCAGACTCTAATGTCTCAAACTGAAATCATTATCTTCCCACCTACCCTAAACTTGCCCTTCTACCATACTGCCCCACATCTTTTGAGGGAACCACCTTTCTATTGTCCCAGGTTCATGAACTCAGCATCATTATCCACCTCCTTGCAAGTATATAATCAATGGCCAACTCTTGGCATTTCTGCCTCTAAAATGTCTATCATATCTATCCCTTCCTCTTTGCTCACTCTATCCCACTTTAGTTCCAGCCCTCATCACCCCTGGACTCCTAATTGGTTTCCTTGGATCAAATCTCTCTCCATTCCACTCTATCCTTCAATTTGCTACCTATGACCAAGAGCCCATCATTCCTATATTTTAAGTCATGGCACAGAAGTCCGAATTTTGTTCTCATTGGTCATTTTACTTGGCTGTTCACTTCTCCAATTCAACCTTCACCTCTGAGGCCCCTTCCTTTCAATCAGAAACAATGATGGAAATACCACCTTGCAACTAAGAGCTCTTGTTTCTTGTCCAGGAGTTCATAATCCCAAGCAATATCTCTAGAAGATTCCTGCTTCAGGTTGTAGCACTTGTACTCACATAAATCATCAGGGAAGGGGTTGTCAGGTGGTGTGAACAAGTCATTTGACCTCTTTAAATCTCAGTTTCTTCATTTATAAAATGGGGATAATAATACTGGTGCTACTCATGCCACAGGGTACTACATAAACCTTAAATGCTATAAAATGTAATAATTATTACCTAGCATATAAATCCCACTGGAAAGCTGGAAATTTTAGAGTCTCAGGATTTTCAAGATTTGGGATTAATCTTGGGAAACTTGTTTGCAATGTAGTGTGGTGACAGGTTCACTGGATCTAGAGTAAGAGGACCTAGATTTGTGATACATATTAGCTGTGTTATGTTGGGCAAGTTAAATTCTTTGGGCTTCTGTGGAAAAAAAAAAAGTAGCATTTAGACTAGATCAGAGGTGTCAAAGAGCTGGGCTGCTTGTTACCAGCAATACTCCCTACCGCCCTCTGAACCAGATTAAAATGTAATTGGTGGGGCAGCTAGATGGTGCAGTGGATAAAGCACTGGCCCTGGATTCAGGAGTATCTGAGTTCGAATCCAGCCTCAGACACTTAACACTTACTAGCTGTGTGACCCTGGGCAAGTCACTTAACCCCAATTGCCACGCAAAAAAATGTAATTGGTAAATATTTAACAAAATAAAAAAAAATACAATAAAACATGGATAATCTTAATATGTGATTTTCTAAGTCAACATGTAGTGGCAGAAATCCTTATGTAAAGGTTATTGGCCAAGGTTTTTGATTTTGATACCACTGGCCTAAATGATTTCAAAGGTTCCTTTCTTCCTCTAAATCCTTTTTTTTTTTTCAGGGCAATGGGGGTTAAGTGACTTGCCCAGGGTCACACAGCTAGTAAGTGTCTGAGGCTGGGTTTGAACTCAGGTCCTCCTGAATCCAAGGCTGGTGCCTTATCCACTGTGCCACCTAGCTGCCCCTCTAAATCCTAAAAGAGGAACTAGATTCACACCCTGAGAAAACTTATTTCCCCTATGATTTAAGTCAAGTTGACTTTTGACTACCTTCTTGCCCCTATGGAAGCATTACCATCCATCATCTCCTTTTGTGACCAGAAGATGTTCCCTTTCCTGTTGGCCTTTGGGAATCCATATATTCATTCCTTGAAGCCCAATAATAATTTAAGGGAATATAGAGTGTTATGTTAAAAACAGCTATCTCCAAACATCATAAAAGATTTATTCTAGAGGGGATGTCCATCAATTGGGGAATGGCTGAACAAGTTGTGGTATATGAATGTAATGGAATTCTATTGTGCTGTAAGAAACTATGAGCAGGTGGGAGTTCAGAGAAACCTGGAAGAACTTGCATGAACTGATGGTGAGTGAGATGAGCAGAACCAGGAGAATATTGTACACAGTATCATCAACATTATGTGTTGATCAACTGTGATAGACTAGATTCTTCTCACCAATCCAAGGGAACAAGAAAGTTCCAAAGGACTCATGATGGAAAAGGCTCTCCAAATCCAGAAAAAAAAAGGAAGTGTGAAATATGGATGCTGATCGGACCATACTATTTCTTTTGGTTTTGGTGCTGTTGGTTTTCTGATTTGAAGTTTTTCCTTTGTGCTCTGATCCTTCTCGTATAACATGATTAATACAGAAATATGTTTAATGTTATTATGTATATATAACCTATATCAGATTGCCTGCTGTATAGGGGAGTGGGGAGGGAGGGGAGGGAGGGAGAAAAATTTGAAATTGGAAATCTTATATAAACAAATGTTGAAAATTATTTCTGCATGTAATTGGAAAACAATAAAATAATTTTATTTAAAAAAAAAGATTTATTCTACCAATACAACCTTAAAGCTGTATCAAATCAAAGCAGATTAGGATTATGAGTAGTAAAATTATGTATGCATATATATATTTATACACACATATACATACATATGTCTATTATCCTTCAGGGGAAGTTGGATGTATAAAAGTGATAATATTTGAGAATAGGGATGACAGTAATTTGGGAGATGATAACATAGTATACTGGATAGTCCTGGACCCAGAAGAAATATATTTGAGTAAGACCTGGCTCTCCAAGTGTGAACAAGTCATTTGACCTTTCTAAATCTCAGTTTCTTCACTTTTAAAATGGGGATAATAATATTGGTGTTGCCCATGTCACAGGGTACTACATAAACCTTAAATGTTATAAAATGTAATAATTATTACCTAGCATATAAGTCACTTAAGTCTCTAGGACTGTCGGAAACCTCATCACAATGGAAAAAAATACAATGAAAGACTCGGTGTTTAAACAATCCCTTAAATATTTATACTACTTTTTATGTGAAAGCCAAGAAATATTTAAGAAAACTTAATTCATTGACATTTGCAAGAAGAGGAGGACACATTAAAACTGAACACCTGGGCAAGATACAATGTCTCGATGGCCCTCAGACAATTCATTAAGACTGATAAATTGTAGAACAGGTACCTGTCTGCACTGGTGGATAATATGTTCACACTGGGAGTTACCTATACCAATGAAATCACAAGTCTGTTAACACACACACACACACACACACAAAATAAATAAATAAATAACAATATAAAATAAAAGACACCAGACAGAACTAAGAACAATGGGGCAGAAGTTGAAGGGAGACAGTTTTAGGTTTTATATAAAGAAACACTTTCTATGAATTAGAGCTATATTAATGTGAACTGGCCTCCTTAGGAGGTGATAGTTTCCCTCAGGACTGAGGTCCTCAAAGCCTGGTTTTTTCAGGAGTGTTACAGGAGGGATTATTCTCTACATAAGGGTTTGACTTATAAGGTTAGTTGACCTCTGAGGGCCCTTCCAACTGTGAAATTTGTGATCATATACCCCCTTAGAGATATATGATCAAATTGAGCTCCTTTCACCTATCTAATTAAAACTACAGGAGCAAAGAGCTATGAAGTACACATTTATGTTAATATTTTATGTCTGTGAGACTGTGCACACAAAAGTTCATCTGGAGCTTAGAAAATGAATAAATCATACTGATAACCCAACACAAAGAATTTGTGAGAAAAAAATTAAATCACACGAAATCTTTAGAACATTATATTTCATAAAAGACAATGATAAAAAAGTACAAACATTTTCATGAAGAGCAAAATAAAAATCAGAACATGATAGTACACAATAAGTTCCCAGCATTTCAGTGCATTTTTGTAAAAGCCTTTCACACCTTTATAAATAAAAGTCTTAAGTACACTTTCTATTGATATACACCATTGCATCCTTTTTATTTTTCTTGACTAGCACACTCATGATTCCACTGCAACAAGACTAGTAGTCTATTACGTAGTTGAGAAAGACAAAAATGAAATATAATGCAGACTGGTAAAGATTAAAAAAAAAGAAACGTTTTGCATTCACTTGTCAGAACATCCTCCCCCAAAGGGGAGGAAGTTCTATTGATTATTTTTTTCCATTTTGGTTTTAAATGGAAATCAACGATTTGGCTAGGAGAGTAGCAGAGACAGTGTTTCAATAAGCAACCACTTTTCCATGCAAACTAAGTGAATAAGGTACGATCATTAACACCCCCACCTCCTTGCAAAAAAAAAAATAGAAATAGAATTTGAAAACTGGATTTTTCAAGTTCATTATATCCTGTATTTGGCATAGGTTTTTCTATTTCTGTCAAGTGTAGAAGCCAGAAAAGATGGAATTTTATATTTAAATTGTGAATTAGAAAAGAACCTCAGCAGCAGACAGACCATGTGTACAAAACTTTGTTCACAAGTATGCACACTAGTCATTACATTTCCTTTTTTAAAAAGGCACTGTGTTAACTCCCGCTATAGAGCAATGGGCACTATGGACGATTTAAAGTCACACCCTCAAGGTAGTCTTTTTTAAACAACCCCAGATTGTTATTTAGAATATTTAAATTATTGAATGATATCCTTTATATTCTTTTAATAAGACAAACATTATTTAAGCCTAAACAAAACTGATTTGACTGATTTAAGAATATATTGTTGGGGCAGCTAGGTGGCGCAGTGGATGGAGCACCGGCCTTGGATTCAGGAGTACCTGAGTTCAAATCCAGCCTCAGACACTTAACACTTACTAGCTGTGTGACTCTGGGCAAGTCACTTAACCCCAATTGCCTCACTAAAAAAAAAAAAAAGAATATATTGTTGTACGTAAGTACATTTATGTACTCTTTTCATTTCTCTGGAGTAAATTAGGATGTTTTTTAACTACAACTAAGCAACTGGGCAAGGTTTGATCCACTAATACTGAACCACACCCATGTTCACTGTTTCAACTATAAAATTGATTATCTAGACATTTTACCCAAAAAGTACATACAATTTCCAACTACATGTACCTGAATGATTCCAAACATTCAGATTCAAAACTGAAAAAAAAATGAAAGTCATGTCAAAAAACATACATAGGCCAAACAAACATGGCAGACACCTTAAAGTATCATGTTTGCCTTAATACTGTAGCAGATATTTTTAAATGAAAAAGCCAAAATGTGGTCAATTCTCAACTTTTAAAAGTTAAAAAAATTAAGATTTATAGCTGCTTTAAACATTCTAAGAAAAAAAAAGGTTCTTTAATGAGAAATAGGAGCCTGCATTAATTCTTCTCTCCATCTGCAACCTCATTCCAGAATTGTCTGTGTAAGTATTTACTAATTAGGCTTACTTTGTTCCCCAAAAACAAAAACAAAAAACTTAGGGCATTGTAGGTCTCAATAAATGCTATTTTTCCATCACAGCTGCTTTTATTTTATAGAAGTAAGAAAATATATTTGATATAAGAGAAAAATGACCAGAGAATAAAATTCTAAAAGCACTTTAAACAACCATTTTAAAAAGTTCAGCTGACATTTATTTATGCCACAGAAGGAAGTGAAAAGAAAATATATTAAAAAAATTTTTTTTAATTTCCAAGCAAAATAACAGAAATAAATTTATCTCATTTCCTAACTTTATGCCAAATGATTTTCTGTTTTCTCAAAGTTATAGGCAGCCTAATGATTTGTAAGATTTGGGTTATGATCCTTTGTGCTGTCAAAGTTGCTAGCGCAAAAACTTCTTTAAAGTTACCCTCACAACCTGAGATGATCCAACCATGGATCTTTTCAGAGCAATGCATGAAGCAAATATTCAGTTGTAAATAAGGTTGCACATTTTCTAATTCTGCAACTACCTATTTTGTTTGACATTTATCATAACATTTAGGGATTAAAAAAATCTTTGGTTCAAGAAATAATGAATGACTATGATTGACGCAGTTGTCAAAAAAAGGTAGCATGTTGGTATAATTTGCTTCCATGTCAAAAAGTTCACTTAAAATTTAAATTAAGTATATCATGTTTCTAAATAAAGTGAAACCTTTTTATTACCCTTGTGTTAGAGACTTGACTAATACCTACTTATGAATTGTTTTATATTAGGCATTTTCTAAATGTAGTTATGGGGGAGGGGGAATGACACAATTTGACTCATCTCTAAATCAAGTTCATTGAAAGCTCTTTTTTAATATGGTTCTGTCCATGAATGCATTTTGTTGGCAAATGTAATCAGTAATACCACATGAGTGATCCTTAAAGTGAATGATACAGAAGAGGCAGTGTGGTATAGTGACATGAGGACTGGGTTCTGATCTTGATTCTGCCCCTAGCTAAATGATCTAGGGCAAGTCGATTCATCTCCACCTCGGTGTCCTCATCTGTAAGATGGGGAAGTTGGATTAGATGATCTTGTAGGTCCCTTTCCAGCTATAATTTTCTGACTATATAAAATGTAGGCTGAATCAAACTTTAAAAATGTGATAATTCCTTCTAATATTTATCTCCACAAAATAGAAAGTCTAATTCTTTATTTAAATCCCCAAACTGATAGCATAACACAAGCACTGCATAATTCCCATAATTCAATCTTTAGAAAAAACAACAAAACTATAGTGGTGGTGGTTTTTCTTTGAAATGAAGTCTTTTTTGGCTCTTTTGATTTGGGAAGAATAAAAGTGCTGTTCACTAGTAATAATAAAAAAAAAAAACCTACAGTATACAAACACCCAGGAACTTGAGAACATTGTTTTAGGCACAGAATCCCTGACACTAACACTAGTGGCACATGTGAAGACGCTTAAAATAAGAGGTCCTTTATATAACGATATATAAGAACTTTTAAGATTTTCTTGGTATTACACATGCAGTATACATAAACAATATGGTTGTGATTCAGCAAAACTAGGTGAGAAAGTCAGCAAGGAAATTACATAAACCTAGCAGGAAGAGAACTACTTAATTCCTTTCCCTTTACCATTAACAGCTGATGAAAGCTATGAATCTGTCCAATAAAAAAGGCTGAAGGCCTAAAGCTCAAAATTAGTATAATAGTTTACTATTATAGCTGGCCATCAATTATTGACAGTTCCTTCATTTCACACAAAGGTTAGCCTCTGTTCAGTAACAATTTTACATTGGTTCTTCCATGCAATTTTTTTTTTAATCCTACCAAAAAAACCAAAAAACAAATAGGGGCATGCAGAATTTCAACACATTATTATATTTAAAAGCTATTTGACCACATAAATTTATATCACATATATTTACAAAACATCTTTAAAGGAAATAAAGCATTCCCTTAAATTAAAATAATAGTTTTTAGTATAAAATGTTTTCCGGTAGAAGAGAGCTCTCACTCCTAAGCAATGGTATCTGTTTTCTGCGGTGCTATCCACATATATAGCTGAGTGGTTTTTTAACACAGAGAATATAGTGAAAGAAAGCTTGACTCTTAATAGTTCCATGCTGTAAACATTAAGTATTAGCTGCTGGCATTTCTTCTTTTTAGCATACAGTGCACTGTCATACACCCATTCACTTTACTTCTTTTCACACATCTCTCAAATAGCCAAAAGCTTTTATAAGTTTTTGCCACCAGTGCACACCAAACTTTCTAGTCCAGTAGTACAGTTGGTCTTGCAATAAGATCCATGTCTTTCAATAGTCTTGAACAGGAGCTAAATCTGGAGTGAGGTTTACAGTGATGTTTTTATACAGCCTACTGATCAGTATTTTAGGAATATATATTAAATTGTTCAATCCATCAATATACTGACGCTCTCTTGAATACCGTAGCAACTTGTATCTGCAGGATGAGAAAGTACAGAAAATATGGTGAAATGCTTAGAAAGAAATACAGTGAAGAATACCTTTGGATTCATTTTACACCGAAAAGATGAGGCCTTTGACATATTAAAAATCTGAATTAAAAACTCATAAATACTTATTCTAAGCCCAAATCTTAACTTTATAACTACAGACATTTTGCATTTTCAAAAATTAAAAACCACCCAAGAAGTTGCCCTTTAGCAATGTAATAACCCTATGTAACCAAATGACCATTCTAATTCATTCAAAGAACTCAAAAAGAAAAATAAGTTTTATGTTTACACCTTTGACTTTGATTGAGATTCATATGTTCCTGAACATTCAATATCAGATTGCTTTTTTATATAGAAACTGTGTCAGTGTCACATAGACTTAAAACAAAAGGAATAGAATTTGGGAGCTTTTTCAAATCTCGATTTACAATTAAGTCTATTGCATGATGTATAGTTTACTTCGCACATTATTGAGAAGTCAGCATACAAGATCAAATTTAGAAAGAAAACAGAAACAGATGAAGCATTATTAATTTTTCTAGATATATTGAGGAATTGTCATTTTTTATTATAACTAAATTGATGTCTTTAATACCATGGATTTTTATTATAATGGGGGAATGTCATTTTTTGTTTTATAAAGATTGGTGATTTTTAAATATTTAAGCAAAATCTTTTTAGAAGATTTTATCAACATACAAATAACTCTTTAAAAATGCTTCATATAGAGTTATGACCATCTAGATGTGAACATTCTATATTCAGATTTCTAAATGTGAACTTACCGTCCTAAAAACTGGACTTCCCCTCGATGATGATGAGGAATGGATTTGTATTTTCCTAAGTCTCCTTCAGGTCTGGTGACATTATATCCAGCATAATGAACTCTACAGTTCAATATAAGTAAAGAGAGGCAAATATAAGGAAGGCAAACTTGACACATGAAAATGTGAACTATGTTTTCAATTATGCAAGGCATAATATATTATAATAATATTGAAATAAAAGCATAATATATAATAATATTATTGAAATAATATTGAAAATAATACATAATATTGACAGCATAATAGATAATAATATTGAAATAATATATAATAATATTGAAAACTACATTTTCAACATATGCAAAGAAATTCTGAGAAATCTGTTTGTGTTTCTGTGAGTTACACTAGACCGTCACTATACTATGTTCCCTCCTACTTTTTTTAAAGCCCCAGGGGGAAGAAAGGAGAAAGGCAATTATAGAATAAGAGTTAGGAATCAGTTCGTGGCAAAATATTTATGGACAATTGCCACCCAAAGAATGGATTCAGAAATACTGGAAGTCTGGCCAACAGATGTTAGAAAACAAAGTATAACAGTCAATTCCAAGAGTTTTATGAGAACAATGAAATGTTATAAACAATTTGGTCCATTCTGACAGTGGTCTATTCTGGCTTACATATATAGCTGTTTTGAGCTTTCTGTGTGCTATGGACATGTCTGTAAGAGAACAGAACATGACTACTTGTCTTTCTACAACCTAAAGAATGATTACAGTATTTCTCTGCTTAACACAAATTCCCTTTACAGAATCTGGAATAAAGCCTAGCCTTATGACTTCATTGCTATAGGAAACTCCTGGATAAGGGAAGCTTCACCTACCAATGTAGGTGAGCACTTTCCCTGCAATAAATAATCGGAAAGAGTTACCGAGGGAACTCCAAGAGTTGAAGTGATTTGCCCCGGGTCACACAGCCAGTATGTGTCAGAGGAAGAACTTTTGAAACTGGGTTTTCCTGACTTCAAAACCAACTTTTATCACAACTTATATTGAACTTCTTGAGTTCTTAAGGGGGGAGGGAGGAAGGGAATTTGGATTTTAAAAATTGATGTGAAAATTTGTTTATACATGTAACTTGGGGAAATTTCCAAATAAATAAATAAAATACAAAACCAGCTCTTTATCCAAGACTACATCCTACTACTTTTCATCACAATTAGACTTCCAGAAATTCATAAAGTTGATCATAAGACTGCTTTAAGAAACAATAATCCTTGAATTTTCAGTTTTAGGGCTCACTTTTTGTCAAGATCACACAGCCAGTATACATCAGATGCAGGATGTACACAAATCATTACAATACAAACTAGAACTGGAGAACTGTGTAGGAAAGGAAGAGGAATTATCTCTACTCCTTGCTAAAGCTATAAGCCCACTGTTGCCTTGATGCCAACTCCTCTGGCCTCAGAGAACTGAATACCAGAAATCACCCCTGATTTCTCATGCAGCTTCAATTTTTCTTTCCAAATATGTCCACTTTTCCCTAATCCTCATAACCCTTCTATGCCACATACCTACCCTTCCATGTCTCTTCTCTCAAACTTCTTGAAAACAAAGCGACTGTTTCAAATACATGCATCCCCCCACTCCTGACTCTCTTTACCTTGGCTTCTTTCCTACCATTCTAGTGAAACTACTCTTTGAAAGTTCATCCAATTCCAATAGTTTTTTGATTCATCATCTTTGGTATCTCAGGAATAAATAATACTATTGATGACCCTCACTTCTGAATACTGTCTCCTCCTTTGGCTTCAGAGGTATGATACTCTCCTGCCTCTCCTCCTATCTAACCACTCCTCTGTGTTTGCGCTCTTCTTGACAATTTACTGTAGATGTTCCCTCAAGATTGTTTTTAGCTCTCTGCTTTATTCCTTGACAATTCCATTGTCTCCCAAAGCTACATTCATCTCTACTATAAATGATGCTCAAGTCTATAACTTTGTCTTTGAACTCTCTTACAAGCTCTAGACCTGTAAGGTCTATAAGCCATCTCCACCTGGAAATCCCATCAGCATCTCAGTATCAAAGTGTTCAAAACCCAAGTTCATTCTTTTTTATTTCTATTTATACTATTTATAAATGGAACCACCATTAATCCAGTCTCCCACATTTGAAACCTTGAGGTTCTTTGTCTCTTCCTTCTTCACATCTCCCATTCAATCAGTCACAAGGTTCCCTTTTCTGTATTCTCATTCCTAGCCACCTGTATTACTACCAGCTATCATGCCAGAACTCAAAACCAAGTCCTGGAGATACTTCATCCTCAGAATGCCTCCCACGGGACCCCACTATCCTGACTGGCCTCAGTGACAAACCACACATCCTGGCTCCAGCAATACTTTACGTTACTCCTCAGCCCTATCTTTGCTAGTCAACTTGCCACAGCACATATACAATTTCAAACATCCCCCTCACCATTAGCTTTCCATTTTTGTATCTGTACTAAAAATACTCTGCTATTACTCTTGAAAAGGATGTGTCAACCTACTACCCTATTGCTGCACTCATTATCTTCATAACTTTCCAAACCAAAATACTGCTCCCTTGCCACCTTTTTCCTATATGTTGTCTCCACCCTATTTTTGCTCTTAAAATATTTAGAGTATCTCTTTTTGCAGTAGTGAAGAACTAGAAACTAAAGAGGGGCCCATCTGGGGAACAGCTACACAAATTATGGTGTATGAAAACAGTGGAATGCTGCTGTGACATCAGAAATGAGAAAAGGGACAGATTCACAGAAACCTTAAGAAGATTCATATGAACTGAGGCATAATCACATGAACAAAACCAGGAGAACAAATTATACAATAATACAATACAATACAATAATAACAACACTGTAAACACAAACAACTTTTGGGGGCAGCTATGTGGTGCAGTGGATAAAGCACGACCCTGGATTCAGAAGGACCTGAGTTCAAATCTGTCCCCTGACACTTGACACTTACTAGCTGTGTGACCCTGGGCAAGTCACTTAACCCTCATTGCTCAGCAAGAAAAACAATAACAAAAACAAACAAACAAAAAACTTTGGAAGACTTGAAAGGTGATGAATTTAAGATAAAAATGAAACATATATTCATGGTGGGGGGGGACAATTAAGGAGATATGTTTACTTCACTATGCATATTTGTTATAAGGATTGTGTTTTCTTTTTTTCTAAATGGAGGTGGTTGGAGGGAAAGAAAATAACTGCTTATTAACTGAATAATAAAATGAAATTTTGAGAAAGAAGCTATAATCCTTGAGGGCTGAGACTTGTTTCACTTTAATATTTGTATTCTCAGCACTTAGCAAAGTACTTGACAGAGTAAATGCTTAATAAATGTTTTATTTTTCATTTATTCAGATCACAAAGGAAGGTCAAATAACCCTGGGTTTTTGAAAACCCACAAGGCTTGTGAGAACGTTAGAGAAATAGAATACCTTCTAGTGGATTATATTCTGAAGTTAATTCAGAAGGAGTTCAGAGAAACTGGGGAGGATGACTTTTGCCCAGGAATCTGGACACACCAAACACCCAAGAGGTACTGGCTTTTACTCAACCTCCAGCTTGATTTCTGCATCACATTAGGGGTAAGGAAGGGTAATGAGGGGACGGCCAGAAGGAGATCTGACCAATTTCATTGATTTTGGCACTTGCTGACATCAACTTCCAAGGTTTAGTTCCATATTCCTATTGGGTTGACATAGACAGACAGGTACTAAAGAGGTAAACTTGTAAAGACAGGATTCAATCGTTAAACTGACTACAACGGAGGAGAACTGGAGTTCACTGTAATCGACTCAAGGGATGGAGTATTTGATGCATTAACAGATCCAGTACAACAGGTCTGGCAAGCAATGAGTTATGAGACAGTCTAATTTTCCTCCTTAAATACTGTACCTGACCTTTAGAGGGGCTTAGGAATATCTGAACTGGCCAACTAATCATGGGTAATAACTGACAGTGGATGCATGAATATCCTTTCTTAGGTTTGCTGGAGGACCCTTAAACTATCAAGTCTCTTTCTTCAGTTGTTTGTCCGAGTACTGGGATGGAAAATGAACTTTATCCTCTTCCTTCATTTTTAATGTGTTTACTGTTTAAATTGCCTCTGGGAACTGACATGGGATAAGGGTTCCAATGTTTTGATTCATTTACTTCTCTGGGTTCCTCTTTATTCCAAGAGTAAAATTCCCTGTGTAGTGACCATGATTACAGGCCACCTGTGGGGAGGGCGATAGATTAGGATGGTCAAGGCAGCAAGGGTGAATTTAATGGGGAACAGAAATGAAAAGAGAGGTTCAACTTACAGTGGGGATGTGGAATTGACAGCACATGACAACCGACTGAATGTACCAGGGTGAACCAGAGGGAAGATTAACTCAGAGTGATTAAGAGATAACTTAGAGGGGGCAGTGGATAAAGCACCGGCCCTGGATTCAGGAGGACCTGAGTTCAAATCCAGCTTCAGACACTTGACAACTTGACACTTACTAGCTGTGTGACCCTGGGCATGTCACTTAAACCTCATTGTCAAAGGGTGGGGGGGGAAGACTTAGAACAATCCTAGTATGGATGATTGAGAGGATGGGGATACCAATAACAGAAACAGAGAAATTAGGAAAATGGTCAGGAGGAAGACAATGAATTAAGTTAGGGACATCTTAAGTTTAAAGTGCTGGTCGAAAAAAAAAATCTAACAAGTAGAAATGTCTGGATGTGTGTGGAGAGGTCAGAGCTAGAGAAATGGGTTTGGAAGACAGTGGAGTAGAAGTGATAATTGAAGTCAAGTTATTGACTAAATTCTCCAAGGAAGAGAAAAGAGCCAACAACATAAGAATGCCCATATTTAGGATTCAGAAAAAAAAATAATACACAAAGGATACAGAAAAGGACAGACTGGTTATAGAGGGAGAACCATGAAATTATAGTGTCATAGAAACCAAAGCAGATGGTAGTTTTCATTAGGAAGTCCCTCTTCTCCCCTCTTCCCTATTCCCCCCTCTTCCCTATTATTCAGATGCCTTCTGTCACCATCTCCTCCCTTACCCATCTCACATGATGAAGCAGCCTTATACCTTACCAAAGCTAACTCCTCTATTTTTTCAAGCAACCCCATTCCATCCCATCTTTCCCAAAGATTGCCCCCTCTGTCATCCCCACCTCTCACTGATTTTCAATATCACTCCCTTTCTACTGGCTCATTTCCTGCTGCCTACAAATAGACCTATGTTATTCCCATCAAGGAAAAAAAACACCCTGATTTGATCTTTCCATCCCTAACTATTGTCCTAGATCTCTTCTTCCCTTGGTAACTATGAGGGCCATGTACAATAGGTACCTCTACTTTCCTCGAACTCTGTTCTTAACCTACAATGCAGCTTCCAACCTTATCATTCCACTGAAATTCTTCTCTCCAAAGTTTCTCTTAGTTGCCAAATTCAATGGTCTTTTCTCAATCTTTCCAACCTTATCATTCCACTGAAATTCTTCTCTCCAAAGTTTCTCTTAGTTGCCAAATTCAATGGCCTTTTCTCAATCTTCATTCTCCCTGGACTTCTCTGAAGTCTGACACTGTTGACCATTCTCTCCTCCTTGCTACTCTCTTCTCTCCAGATTTTTAGTGCACTACTTTCTCCTAATTCTCCTCCTACCTGACTACTCCTTCTCTGTCTCCCTTGCTGCCTATTCTTCTGGATCACACCCTCTAACTGTAGGTGCCCCCCAGGGTGATATTTTAGGCCTTCTATTCTGCTATGATACTTCACTTGGTAATCTCATCCAATGGATTTAATTGTCAAATCTACGCTGATGATTCTCAAATCTAAGTGTCCTGCCCTTAATTCTCTCCAATCTTGCACCTCTGATTGCCTTTTAGACATCTCAAGCTGGATATCTGGTAGACATATTTAACTCCAAAATGAAACTCATTATCTTCCCCACCACCACCTTCCCTATTAGTGTAAATTATCTTCCTCTCAGTCCTTCAGGCTCACAAGCTAGGAATCATCTTGTATTCCTCATTCTCTCTCAATCCCATATTCCAATCTGTTGCCAAGGCCTGCTGATTTCACCCTTGAAACTTCTCCTGAATGTGTCCCCTCCTCTCTGTCACTGCTACCACTCTAGTGCAGGCACTTGTTGCTTTATGCCTGGATTATTGCAATGGCCTGTGGGTGGTTCTGCCTGCTTCAGGTTTCTCCCCACTCCAATCCATCCTTCATTCAGTCACTAAAGTGATTTTCCTAAAGTGCAGGCCAATCACATTACTATACTCAATAAACTCCAGTGGGTAAAATATAAATGTCCTGTTTGACATTTAAAGCCCTTCATAACCCATCTCCCTTCTACTTGTCCAGTCTTCTTATACCTTCCTCTCCAACACATAATCTTCAATCCAGTGACACTGGCCTTCTGGCTGTTCTATGAATAAGACACTCCATTTCTCAACTTGAGGCAATTTTATCATTGTTTCCCATGCCTGGAATGCTCTCCCTCCCCTGCTCTTTAAGTCCCAACTAAAATCTCACCTTCCAGGAAGCCTTTCACAACCCCTTTTAATTCCAGGGCCTTTCCTTTCTTTGTATGTATTTGTTTGCATGTTATCTCCCCTATGAGATTGTAAGCTCCTTGAGGCCGGGACTGACTTAAATTCAATTCAGTACAAGTCATGACATTACCCCAATGTCATGGTCCTCTTAGAAGAAGGACAAACAACAATAATTCCTAATACTTAGCACATTACCTGGCACACAGTAGTTACTTAATAGATATTACTTGATTGGTTTTCATTAAGATAGGGAGGTCAATGACATCAACTGATTTGGAATATTCAAGGATGGTGAAAGAAATACCATTAGATTTGGTAATAAGGAGGTTATTAAGTACCTTAGAGAAAGCAGTTTCTATCCACTGAAAAGGTCTGGGAAGTCATTGTACAGACCAGTGGAAGAAACAAATACAGACCTTATTTCATGAAACAAACCATCAGTTTTGAAAAAGAAAGCTCAACACAGGCACAATCTACTAATTTGCTAATGAATATATTAGCTAGTAGATAGTTAATAGCATGTCCCAGAAGATATTAAGGTAAATCTCAATTTTTAAATACTGACTAGATATTTTCAACCCTTAGATTTTTGTGTTCCTAATTTGTTCCATATAAAAATGCCATAAAGAATTGTACAAGTGTTACTGAGGGATATCTAAAAAGAAAGGCTATTAAACACAAAAGGTTGAAAAAAAAGAAATTCCATCTCTTTCACCGCCTCCCTAACACAGAAAAGAGGTAAGAGAATGATTACTTTCGAATAAAAGTAAGATATGTTACAGTGGTTTGAAGTTGATAAAAATTTAACCAAGTTGCTAAAACTTTTGGGACTGCTCCCTTTCATGGCGGAAATGGTAAATTGGATAGGATAAAGCAATTATAATGCCAGTTTTTAAAAATTTGCATTTGCTGATGGGGTTTGAATATAACATAGTATTATTATTAATACTAATTATTATCTCCTGTTTTAATAGTTCATCCCTCCTCGCCACCTTTAAATATAGCTTTGAGAATCTGTACTCTGCTCACTTTACCTCCATATCTTAGTTTTTTCTTATGTAAAATAAGAGGACTGAACAAATCTTCACCTTTGTGATACCTTCCAATTGTATCTCTGATCCTAACAGTTTTGGGGGTTTTTTGTTTGTTTGTTTTGTTTTGTTTTTATTGTTGTTGTTGTTGTTTTGTTTTGCAGGGCAATGGGGGTTAAGTGACTTGCCCAGAGTCACACAGCTAGTAAATGTCAAGTGTCTGAGGCCGGATCCAAACTCAAGTCCTCCTGAATCCAGGGCTGGTGCTTTATCCACTGTGCCACCTAGCTGCCCCTTAACAGTTTTTAAAAGATGTTAGTTTATGATATCTAGGGAGCCAATATTTTTCAAAGTATTGCAATTCAACTTTATAAAAAACAATTTACTTAACCTAAAATTCCCTTTCTAAAAAACTTTATTGAACAATTCCTATTTCATTAAACAAGTGATTACAGTAAGAATCACAAAGATAATTATTCCTTTTTATTTCATTTCCCCATTAGATTAATAAGGCAAAAAGATTTGGATCCTTGCATGAAATGAAGAACTGCCACAGTCAAGCAACATACCTATTCCATAGATCATCATCTTCTCCTCCCCATCCCCAGAAGGCATTAGGAAATCCATTGATCTTTTTAAACTGCTCCACTGTCAATCCACTCACACCACCAAAAAACTCATTATATGGAAGACTAAAAAAAAAAAAGTAAAATTTATCATAAGTGATAAATAAAATTTCCCCAGCAGTTTTACATTACAAATCAGAGTTTTCAGTTTATAAGCACATACATATAACTTTGGGGTGGGGGGGAATAACTATTTTCATGATGAAAATCTACTATGGCAATATCAATCTTCATGATATTAGATCTAGAATAAAAGAGTTGTAAAAATGCTCATAAGACTTGTCATTATTATTCCAACACACAAAAGCTCACGGTATTAAAAATATATGAACTCATAACTAAAAATTATCAATAAATAGAACATTTTAATGCCACAGTGAGAGGGAAAAATGCACTTCAAATGTACTGTCACAAAAATTGAACTGTAAAAAGTAATTATAATTTTTTAAATTTTTGTTTACTTCTTAATTTATGGAATAAAGCATTTTCATAGCAGTACAATTTTTTTTTTTTTGCAGGGCAATGGGGGTCACACAGCTAGTAAGTGTCAAGTGGCCCAGGCTGGATTTGAACTCAGGTACTCCTGAATCCAGGGCTGGTGCTTTATCCACTGTGCCACCTAGCCACCCCAGCAGTACAATTTTAAAAGATGATTACACATGAAACTGCAAAACTATTATGTACAAATTGCTATTCCTTTTAAATATATAAAGTTGTCATGTATATTTCTTTTTTCTTCTCTCCCTCCCCCCAGAGATGTCTACCATTAGACACAAATATGTATGTATGTAAAATAATTCTCTACATACTTCTATTATCAATTCTTTCTCTGAATGCTGATAGCATCTTCCTTCATATGTCCTTTGTAGTTAATTTGAGTATTTATAATAGTCAAAATGACTTTTCACTCAAAATTGTTCTTCAAACAATATTGCTGGGGCAGCTAGGTGGTGCATTGCCACACACAAAAACAAATAAACAAACAAAAAACAATATTGCTGTTACTAAATACAACATTCTCTTGGTTCTGCTCCTCTTGCTCTTCATTATTTCGTGCAAGTCTATCCACATTTTTCTAAGATCATGTAGCTTATCATTTCTTATAGCACAGTAGCATTCAAGTAATTTAAATATTTTTTCTAGACTGGAATACTAATAGTGTTCAAAGTATCCTGCTTGGTTTTTTGTGCTAAAATTAAATTCTTACGAAGCCTATCAACAATTATGTCTAAGTTGCTAAGCACTCATTATAGCACAGTTCCATTAAAGGCGCACTTTCTGAGAACAGGAATCGTGTTTGTAACACAGTACCTGGCACATGATAGCTGTTTAAGAAACATTGATTTGATCAGTTAGTTGATTACATTGATAAAATACAGAAACATTATTTAATTGAAAATAAACCAATTTGCTATCTAGGGTGGGGAAAATCAAAATTAATATGAATAACCAAATAAATTTATTTAGCCCAGATGCTTATTTTTATACTACTCCTGAAAACAGGTCATAAATCAAGTATTTTATTGGTGCTGAAAAGGGAACTATTCTAACAGCACAGATGAAATGGTCAGCGACATTTTGAGGCATGGATGCTTTGAAAAATACAGCATGGCCCAGAGAAAACTTTCAGAAATGTTGAAGCCATTGCATGGGAACAGGAGGAAGGAGGAATATTTTTCCTCCCAAATAATAATATTGAGTTTGTTATATAATTATTTATATACAATATCTCACTGAATTCTCATAATCATGTGAGGTAAGTAATATTAATGTCCTCATTTAACAGATGAAGAAGCTAAAATTTAGAAAGGCTAAGTGACTCCCTCCCAACTACTAATCAATTAGCATTTATTAAGCGCTTACTATATGCCAGGCATTGTGCTAAGGGTCTGATACAGGATTCAAACCTTGGTCTTCCTGACTCCAAGTTTAGCACCTTTCTTGTTATGCCATGATTTCTCTACACAAACTGTGGTTGGTTATTTATTTTGAAAAAGAAATTTAGGAAACAACGGCAGTATATATATAATGTAGGGATTTTTTAGTTCACTTTAAAGCCCCTAAAAAAGTTCTTCTCTGATGAACATTATGGCATACCCCAAGTTCTTCAATCCAATATTTATTCAAGGACTTCTACATACAACACACTAGGGATACAGAGACCTCCCCCCCTCCAAAAAAAGGTCCTTGGCCTCAGGAAGCTTATATTCTACTAGGCAGTGTCTACATGGAAACAAATGCTAACAGCGTCTACCATGAAAAAGATGAAAAGATGAAAAAGCAAGAGGTCAGCAGCAACTATATATGTTTTCTGAAGGCCAGCCTAACTACAGACGGAAAGACTCATTGCCAGTAGGATGGCTATTAAGATAAGATAAAATTCTTTGGTTACATCAACCCATGAAACAAAGAAAGCTACAAAATGGCTCTTAGTCCTGTGCTTCCCCTTTTGAATGGCCAAAGGGGTAGAGCCTGCTCTGGCTGAAGAAGGGCAATCATAAACTGAACCATTCCTATTTCCTACCTCTTCAGTTGGGTGTAATTGACCCCTCTTTTTCAGCATGCTCCTTTATTTTGTTATCAAATCATTAGCATTTAGGCATATACCCTCAGTGGGCATCAAAACAGAAACAAAAGGCTAATATTCATAGCATACTTGGTAGTGGCAAAGAAGCTGAAACAAAGTGGGTGTTCATTAATTGGAGAATGGCTGAGCAAACTTAGATGACTGTAGTGGAATATTATTTTGTACTAAGAAATGATTAATATAAAGAATTCAGAGAAGCATGGAAAGATTTTATGAACTGAGAGTAATATTCAGAATCAAAATAGCAACAGACACAATGACTATAGCTTCACACTGAAAAGATCCCTAAAAGGAAACTGGACTCTTAAGTAACTGAAAAACCCCTAATGTTCTAAGAGAAACTAATAATGAAACATACTTCCCTCCTCCCTGCAAAGTGGCCAAGAGCTAACATTATACATAAGACAATATACCTAGTATTTCCTCCTTGATCTTCTTTCTTTTTAAATTTTTTTCTAAATTTTTTTCAATCTTAGTAGTATTTTTTCCAATCACATGTAAAGATAGTTTTCAACATTCATTTTTATAAGATTTTGAGTTCCAAATCCTTCTCCCCCTTCCTTTTCTTCCTCCCTCCCCAAGACAGCAACCAATCTGATATAGTTTATATATGTACAATCATGCTAAATAAATTTCCACATTAGTTATGTTGTGAAAGAAGAATCAGAAAAAAGGGGGAAAACCACAAGAAAGAAAAAAACAACAAAAAAGTGAAAAGAGAACACTTCTATCTGCATTCAGATTCTACAGTTCTTTTTTCTGGATGTGGAGAGCATTTTCCATCATGAGTCTTTTGGAATTGTCTTGCATCATTATATTGCCGAGAAGAACTAAGTCTATCACCGTTGATCATCACACACAATGTTTTTGATACTATGTGCAATGTTCTCCTCATTCTACTCACTTCACACAGCATCAGTCTACTTAAGTCTTTCCAGGTTTTTCTGAAATATGACTGCTCATCATTTCTTATAGCACAATAGTATTCCATTACATTCATATACCACAACTTGTTCAGCCATTTCTGAATTGATAGGTATTCCCTCAATTTCCAATTCATTGCTACCACAAGAAGAACTACTACATATTTTTGTACATGTGGGACCTTTTCCCTTTTTTACAATCTCTTTGGGATATAGACTTCGTAGTGGTATTGTTTGGTCAAAGGGTATGGATAGTTTTATAGCCTTTTGGGCATAGTTCCAAATTGCTCTCCAGAGTGGCTTGATTTTCTTTCTTATAAGGGATGATTAAATCTGGAAGGGGGTACCAAAAATACTTCCAGAAGTGACTCTATGTAAAAACAAAAAGCAGGGATATTTTTTTAACTAATGGTTTTTTCCTCTGTTTTTTCCCCTCTGATGAGGAATTATAGTAGGAACTTAGTGGAGAAGCTGTGGACAGAGTAAATGTTTGTGAATTTAAAATTCCTGGCCTTACTTTCCTAAATTTTCCTTTTCCTGGTAGAAACAATTTGTTATATACTCTATCCAGCTGCTATACACATTAGAGTCTTTTGCCCCACTTTTCATCCTTTTTCTTTGCATCTTCTATTATTCCTCCAAGTAAATCAACAAAGGACTCTAGGATACTAGTTATTCGTTAGTACCTGGAAGTTATATTGATGAGACTGAAGTCAGAGTTATTTGAATTATCAGGCCAGGCACTTGACTCCTTTTAAATAATCCTGTGTCTTCACAGAGGAAGTAAATGGAAACCACTTCATGAAGTGAATAACTTATGTTGTTTATACAATAATCAAGCATGGTATATTAAGTTTAAAAGCATGGCTTATTCAAGCAGTAATTCCACAGAGACTAAACAAATTTGCCTTTGAATTTTTTTGCTGTTGTTGTTCAATTGTTTTTCAGTCGTTTTCAATTCTTTGTGACCCCTTTCTTGGTAGATGCTGGAGTGGTTTGCCATTTTCTTCTCCAGCTCATTTTACAGATAAGGAAACCGAGGCAAACAGGGTTAAGTGACTTGCCAAGGTTCACACAACTAGTAAGTGTCTAAGTCTGGATTTGAACTCAGGTCTTTTTCACTCTAATACGGGTGCTCTATCCACTGTGCCACCTGGCTTTCCTTTGAATGTTTAATTCTTGTTAGAAAGGGAGCTACAGGCTGTTCAACTTCAATAATATGAATAGGTTACATGGGCATACAACTTAAAGGTTTCACAAAGTACTTTCTGCAAAAGAACACTGTGAAGCAGGTAAAGAATTATCTCCATTTTATTGGTAAGGAAACTGAGGTTCATAGAAGTTCAGCAATTTACCAATGTCCGCTCGGCTATTAAGTATCAGAGATGGAACTTGGAGCAGGTCTCTTGGAATGAAGGTCAGCATGCTCTGCTACACACCAACTTGCAATGCTAAATATATAAACCTTACTGAGATCCTCATAAATCTGTATTAAGATCACCAAAAACTGCAAGGGACCTTAGACGCTCTTCCAATCCAACTCCCTCATTTTATTGAACTGAGGCTAGGGAAGGTCGGTGATTTGCCCATTGCCTTGAGAAGTCCTAGTCTTACAATGTTAGGTAGAACAAAGACCCAACTCTCAAGGAACTTAGAGTTCAATAGGGAGCCAATATGCATATGCAAAGGACGACACTAAAATGAAAAACACAATTATGGGCAAAGAAGAAGCCCAGGCAAAATTCAATGAGAAGTTTGCATAGGGAGAGAGATATAACTTCCAGCTTCAAAGTAAGGACTCAAAGTCACACAACCAGGGCTTAAAGCCAATTCTGTCTCCAAGTCACTGTTCTTTGCAGTGACTTCCTTCATTTACTTGTTTAGCAGTTGAGCGTGTTACTTACAGAAATCACAACACCCATGACCTCCATAGGAATGTTTCTATCAACACTATATTCTATGATCCTCAGACTTTATTATAAAGTCTGGGAGTCACAATTTAAAAAGAGTACAGAAACCTTGGACAGAATGCAGAAGAAAAACCATCAGTGATGAAATGAGCAGAATCTATAAAGAAAGATTAAAGAGGGGGCAGCTAGGTGGCTCAGTGGATAGAGCACCAGCCCTGGAGTCAGGAGTACCTGAGTTCAAATCCAGCCTCAGACACTTAACAGTTACTAGCTGTGTGACCCTGGGCAAGTCCCTTAACCCCAATTGCCTCACGAAAGAAAGAAAGAAAGAAAGAAAGAAAGAAAGAAAGAAAGAAAGAAAGAAAGAAAGAAAGAAAGAAAGAAAGAAAGAAAGATAGATTAAAGAAACTGAGACTCTTTAACCCTAAAATAATGAAATTAAATGAACAGATAATGCATAGATGAAGGTAAGCAGCTATTCTTCATCTTTGGTCAAAAGAAGCAAGAGGGGAATGTCTAAAAGTACAAGAGGAGAAAAGATCTAAATTAGATAGGAGGAAGAACTTTCTGACAGAGGACTGCAGGGCCACTAAAATAAACTCAATTCAATTCAACATTTATTGAGTTCCTAATATGTGCTATTCAAAAGGCAAAAATGAAATGGTCCCTGCCCTGAAAGAGACTGCATTCTACTAGGGGGAAACAACACATACACAGGGAGAGTTACAAAGCTAAACAAAGTAATTCACATGGGCATGAGGTTGTATCGTCACAAATGGTTTGGAGAGAGATCAGGCTTTCTATCTGCCGCACTTGAACTGAGCTTTGAATTCTAAGATGTAGAGGAAGGACATTTCAGGTATGGTGGATAGCTTATGCAAAGGCACAGAGATAAGGGATGAAATGTTATGTATAGGGAGCAGCAAGAGTTGGTTTTGCTGGAGCACAGATGGAGAAGGAGAATAGTGTGCAAAAAACTTGGAAATGTAGACTGGAGGCAAGCTGTCAAAGACTGTAAATACCAAACAAAGGAGCTCATATTTTGTCCTGGAGGCAACTGGAGTTTACTGAGTAAGGGAATGATGTGATACTTTAAAAATATCAGTCCAGCCACTATAAAGAGGATCAATTGTTGAGGAGAGACAAAAATCATAATAGCTAGCATTTACATAGTGCTTTAAGGTTAATAGAGTATTTTACAATAGTAATCTTATTTGCAGCTAGGTGACAGAGTGCTGTACTTGGGTCAGGAAAACCTGACTTCATATCCTGCCTCAGAAACTTACAAGTTTTCTGACCTTGGGCAAATCACTTAAACTATGTGTACCTCAGTTTCCTTGTCTGTAAAATGAAGATAGTAACAGCATGTACTCCACAAAGTTGTTGCAATATTTGACACTGCTGATCACCTTATCCTCCAGGATACCCTGCTCTTTGGGTTTTTATAACATAGCTCTTTCTTCCTTTTCCTCCAATCTGTCTGGCTTCTCCTTTGATCTATCATGAAATGTCACACCCATACAACATTTACATAATGCACGTGTAATAAATTAAATGTAATTCAATATTGCATTATGTGATAATATTATGTTATCTAATACGTTCTGATTTTCTAACTCATTAGATTGTCCAATCCAACCACTAATGTTCAAAGCTCTTGCCAAGGTTTACACTAGATATATCATATGGAGAGTGGGATGGGAGTGTGCAGAGGAAAAGCACTAAGCATGAAAAGCATGGAAGGAACCCAAAATATGACCACCTTTGTACTATATTATAGGGCTCATGAGGATGGGATAATGTCTTCCTTATCTTTTTATTTCCCCCAGTGTGTAACACAGTACGCTGCATGTAATAAATTCTTAATACTTATTGAATTGAATACTCCCTGGAGAATAACAGGGCTCTTTAGGACAAGCAATATTTCTGAAAAGAGCCACTCCGGATCCTTCTGCCTGGAAGGTACTATCTATTTCACCTCTTAGAATCCCTGGTTTCTTTCAAGACTCCTTGTATCACTTTACAATTTAGACTTTTTCCTCTTAATTGATGATAAAGGAAAAGTAGGATTCCTGGTGTACTTTTATTTTGGGGATTCCATTGTGCATTATTCTTTGTTACCTTTAATCAAGTGATACAGCATCGGGTTTACCACTACCTGTACCAGCTACAGATATTGACACCATCTTCCAGCCCTTGTCCACACAACTTTTATAGCTTTCTCAAGTTCATGTGGCTGCCAATGTGATATATTTCTAGAACAGTAGCCTGATGATGTCATTCCCCTGTTAAAAAAAAAAAAAGCTCCTGTGGCTCACTATTGCCTTTAGCATAAAATGCCTCTGTCTTCCTTTAAAGCCCTTTACCAGTAGATAAAGTAAGTCCTGGAGTCAGGAGGACCTGATTTCAAATCTATCCTCATTTAGACATTTACTAGCTATATGACCCTGGGCAAGTTACTGAACTCTGTTTTCCTCAGTTTCTTCATTTGTTTTTGTTTTATTTTTATTTTATTTTTGCGGGGCAATGAGAGTTAAGTGACTTGCTCAGGGTCACACAGCTAGTAAGTGTCAATTGTCTAAGGCTGGATTTCAACTCAGATTCTCCTGAATCCAGGGCTGGAGCTTTATCCACTGCACCACCTAACTATCCTCCAGTTTCTTCATTTGTAAAATGAGTTGGAGAAGGAAATGGCAAACCACTTCAGTATCTTTATCAAGAAAATCACAAATGAGGTCGTGAAGAGTTGGGCATGACTAAAATGACTCAACAACGATGACAACCATCTCAATCTAACCTACCTTTCTAGGCTTAATATCTATTACTCTTCTTCACTCACATATACTATATTCTAGTCAAATTAGCTTGTTTGCTGCCCCATTGCTCCCAATCTCCCATCTCCCGTCTTCCCATCATCAAAAAGGCTGTTCTCTAAGCCTCCTTCACTTTCACTCTGAGAATCCTTCCCATAAAGCCCAGCTGAAACACTACTTCCTACATGAGGCTTTTTCTGATCCCCTTATCTCCTAGCATCTACCACTACCCTCCCCAAACCCAATTATCTTTCATTATTTACCTCGTACTTAATTTGTGTGTACATGTATGTGCATATATATGTATATATGCAGTATGTACACATACCTACACACATACCATCCAACACACTATTCTATATAAATATATGCATATATACAGTGCATACATATGCACACACAAAAACAACTCATACACAAATACATATAATCTACCACACTATGCTATTAGGTAGATTCCTGCTTGGGGTAGATAAGGTCTAAAGGCCCTTCCAAATCTAAGATGTACTTTCTGTCCTTCATGCCTGGACCACTCTCTCTTCTCACTGAGGCCTCTTAGAATGCTTGGTTTTCTTCTAGATTCAGCTCAAGCACGGCCTTCTGGGGAAGGCCTTTCTTTGTCCCCCACCCTCAGCTGCAACCTGTATGAATTTTGCAGGTACCTCTTTATGTACATGTTGTCTGCTCCCCTTAGAATGTGAGCTCCCTGAAGGCAAGAACTGGATTCCCTTTTTTCTGTATTTTCAGCATTTGGCACATAGTAAACATTTAATAAATGCTTGTTTATTTGTTGATTAAAGACTCAGCTCAATCATCACCTTCTGCATGACATCCCCTCTACCCCAGCTTCTAGTGCCTTTCCCCCAAAGGCTACCAGGCAACTGCTTTCTATATGTGCTGTATACCTACATCTCTAGAGTGTCCCAAAAGTCTTAGTGCAATTTTAAGCTTTAATAGATTAACCAATTTTTGAAGACACAATTGTAGGGCCTAGAACTCTAGTCTCTAGTAGTTGCCTGCTGATTCACCTCATAGATTTAAGGCTCCTGAATACCCAAAATCCTAGACAAAAGTAATGAGTGAATGTTAAATTTTAGTGTTTAAGTTTAAAAATGTACTACGTTTTTTGGGACACTCTGTATACATGAATGTTGTCTCTCCCATTAGAATATACGCTCCTTGAAGGCAGGGTCTGTTTCACTGTTGTGTTTATAACCATAGTACTCAGTACACTGTCTCCTAGCATTCTGTAGGCACTTAATAAATGCTTGTTTATTGTGTGTTAAGAGATTGGGATGGGGGCAGCTAGGTGGCACAGTGGATAAAGTACTGGCCCTGGATTCAGGAGGACCTGAGTTCAAATCCAGCCTCAGACACTTGACACTTACTAGCTGTGTGACCTTGGGCAAGTTACTTAACCCTCATTGCCCTGCAAAAAAAAAAAAAAGAGAGAGAGATTGAGATGCTGTAGAACTGGCAGGCAGGGAGGTATATGGGTGCTACAGATCCAAAGTGTGGCTGTTCAATTTCTCATGCAGATCATACTTCTGAAAGAACAGCTAATAATGAACTGGTTAATTTCAGGGAAGACTACTGCTATGGGAGTGTTTTGTAGAGCTTGAAACTAGCCATTATTTGGGATGGCGGATGTTCAGTGAGGCGTGTGTTACAGGGTATCAAAATAGCATTTTTGTGTGAGTTAGGGAAGAGATAAGAGCTGGGAATTATAGGGCAGCTGTGATATTACCCATATGTTGGTCTTTGGTATTCCTCTTTATTATCATCTTTATTAATGAGGGGGAAAGGGGAAAAGAGGAAAAGAGTGAGGAGTCTCAGGTGTTGACAATGGTCTAGGTTGCATCTTGTAATTCTGCTGAGCAATCTCTAATAGCCAAGACCAGTGTAGAGTACAAGAACTACTGAAGGGGGCGGCTATGTGGCACAGTGGATAGAGCACCGGCCCTGGAGTCAGGAGTACCTGAGTTCAAATCCGGCCTCAGACACTTAACACTTACTAGCTGTGTGACCCTGGGCAAGTCACTTAACCCCAATTGCCTCACTTAAAAAAAAAAAAAAAAGAACTACTGAAGCTATGGTTTCAGTATTCTAATATTGCCTTCCAAATTTTATCAGTGAAGCCTGTTGTAGCTGCCATTCCTAGAAAAAGGTACTGGCAGTAGTAATTGACTTACATAACTTATGTCAATTTCCCAGATCTCAGGAGTTCATGTCTATGAACAGAGAGCTTCCTGACAAAACAAAAAGGTGTCAATAAGTTTGTTCATGGCCTGAATTTATGACTTAACTCTTCTGAGCCAGTCTTTACCCTTCAAAGCAAGGGTTCTTAACCTGGGTTCCTTGGAACCAATGAATGAATTTAGATGGGAAGTTAATTACATCCTTATTTCAACATGATTGGTTTACTTTGTGGTCTCATGGTCCTATAATATGGTAAAGAATTTTATATGACAGAAGAGAAGAAAGCTAAGAACCAGTCTGGCAAAGAATTCAGAAGACAGATAAGATAGAAGGATCTCATGGACTAAAATTCTACAGGACTAAGTAAACCAAGGAATGATGGGAAGCTATCAAGAATGAAATTCTGAAGGCGTAGGGCCTTTCCTAGTCCCTTCAAGTTGCCTGCTGATTCATCCCATAGAAACAAGACTTGACAATATTCAAAGTGCTGAACAAAAGTCCTTCATGGATGTTAAGTTCTTAATTACTGTACCTATAGAGTACTTTTTATTTTTTTCTTTTCTTTTTTTGTGCCCAGGGTCACACAGCTAGTAAGTGTCAAGTGTCTGAGGTCAGATTTGAACTCAGATCCTCCTAAATCCTTTATCCACTGTACCACCTAACTGCCCCCTAGAGTACTTTTAAAAAGAAGGTGTTCTCAACTTTTGGGGGATCGTGGACCTATTTGGCAGTATGGTAAAGTTTATGGACTACTCAGAAAAAAATATTTTTACTTGCATAAAATAAAATCCACAGAACTGCAAAGGAAACCAATTATATTGAAATAAAGATATAATTATTTTCCCTTCCAAATTCATAGGTAACCTGGATGAACTGACCATAGTTCAGTAACACGGAAAAAAACCTCATGTTAGATTAGAATCAATTGAAGGAACTGGAGATGTTTAGTCTGAAGAAAGAAGGCTCATAGAGAATATGAGAGTAGCTTTTCAAGTCTGAAAAACCACCCTGTAAAAAGAGGGATGAGATCCATTCTGTTTAGACCCACAAAAAAGAATTAAAAGCAATGAACAGAAATTTCAAAGAGGCAAAATTAAGGTTGATGTAAAGAAAAATTTCCTAACATTAAGAGCTATACAAAAATGGAATTCTCTGCTTCAGAGAGCACTGGGTTTTCTCTTCATTGGAGATCTTCAAGGAAGAGCTGAATGACCACTTTGTCACCTAAGTTCTAGGGGAAATTCTTTTCCTTCTTAGCTAGGTGGAACAGTGGATAGAATGCTAGACTAGAAATCAGAAAGTCCTGAGTTCAAAATCTCTCACAGATATTTTCTAGGTGTGTAACCCTGGGAGAGTCACTTATCGTCAGTTTCTTTATCTGTAAAATAGGGACCTATCTCACAGGGTTGTCATGAGGACCATATGAGATAATATATATAAAGTTCTTTTCAAATCTTTTAAAGTACATTATAAATTTTAGCTTCCATTTTTTCTTCACGTATGAGTTGGACTACATGACCACTAATATCTCTTCCAATTCTAAAATTCTTGACTTTGACTTGAACCATATAATGCTATGCAGTTATTATTGACATTTTTAGACATATATTTTCCCAAGGAAATTGTGTATTACTTACATGTACATGTATTTGTCCAGCTTTGCTGCAAAATGACGTGGCATTTCTCCACATCCATAATAGTTTCGGTCATTTTCTGGTAAATGATCCACATCATGAAAAATTATACAATCCCACATCATATCTTTCATAGCTTCTTTAAATCCAACATTAAAGAGCATTGCACGATTAAAGGGTTGGGTGCCAGTCTTGAAGGGGAGAAACCAAAGGGAAGACAAATTGTATTAACAAGAAAAATGGATAGGTCTTATAATATAGAGGAAGCAAATTGATTATGAAAGTTCCATATCAAAAATCTTTGTTATACTCATTCGTGTACAAAACTCATTGGTGAAATGATATTAAAATAGCAAAATTTAAAACAGGTACCACTACCTGATTGAGTAGAATATAAAAATAATAAAAAACTTTAGAGTTAAAACATTCGAGTACTAGTCAAAATTAACCTATACTATATTTGGATATATTGATAACATCAAACGAAATTGAATAAAAGTACTGCTGCTGTCTGAACAATTAGCTGATACTAAATATTTATTAATTAAGTTACTACTGGGTTCTATTGAAACAAAGTGGAAGACTTTATTTTCCCACTAAATTTTTCAAACTATCTAGTCTATTCAACAACAGAAACCTTTATTTTCAACTTGAAAATGTAGCTAGGAATTAAAAATGGAACTTTTTTATAATAAAGATACAGAGATTTTATATTTTATTCCCTTATACTATACTATACTATACTATACCAGTACTACTACCTATTATTGAAGATATTTTAAAGTAAGTCAATGAGCATTTATTAAGTGCTTACTATGTGCAGGGCACTATGTTAAGCACTAGGAATACAAAGAAAGGCGAAAATAGGCCATGTTCTTAAGGAACATACATTCTAATGGCGATAATATGTAAATATCTACTTTTATATAAGATATAAGCAAAACATATGAAAGTAATCTGAAAGGAGAAGTCTCATGCAGAAGGTAAGAGTTATGTTGATCTTGAAAGAGAACTAAGGAACTAAGAGTCAATGGTGAGGGGGCAAATAATTCCAGGGAGGGGGTACAGACCAAAAGGGGCACAGAAATGGGACATGGAGAAACATGTTTGAGGAGCTTTAAGTATGCCAATGTAGTGAGAATGTAGAGTCCATGAGAGAAGTAAGACATAAGAAGGCCAGAAAGGTAGGAAGGAGCCAGGATATGAAGAGTTTTAAATGCCAAATTAAGGTCTTGTTTGATCATGGAGGTATTAGGGAACCACTATAGTTAATTGAGCAAAGGTTGACATTGTCTGGCCTGTGCTTCAGAAAAAGCCATTTGGCAGCTGAGTGAGAAATAGCCTAGAGTACAGAGAGAACTGAGATAAGAAAACTGGTTGGAAGTCTACTGCAGTAGTCCAGTCTAGGGTTGTGGCTATGTGAATGGAAAGAAGGGGAAATATAGAAGAGGTGCTGTAAGGAAGAAATTACAAGATTTGACAATAAACTTGATATATGAAGTAAGAATAAGGAGTCAACACTGAAATCACTGAAGCATAGCTAAGATGCTCATTCAGTTCATCTCGACTCCTATCACAAACCTGTGGTGACTAGAAATCACATAACTTTTGTAAGCCTCTTTCTTGTTCAACACAATGGTAATATGGACCAACAAGTCATACATGAAATGTTTGGTCTATTGTCTAATTATTCTGACAAGTCATACAGATTGAAAATCATAAATAGAATAAGGCTACATACTACCAGTCAGATGGTTCCAACAATTAATAGTCATCTTAGACTCGATGCCCAGACAGAAGGCCACATCACAGCTTGATTATTTCTCAGAAGATTATTTCCTAATGTGTCTGAATCAATCACAATGATCATTGAGTCTGAAGAGGACCTGCCTGTATAAATGTAAAAGAGGTTGCTTTCCCTAGTTTTGAGGTAGAAATAGAATATAATATTACGCTGAAATTTCACCTCACATCCTGCAAATTGGTAAAAATAACCAAAAAATGAAAACAGTCAATGTTGGAGGGGTTGTAGAATGGTAGGAAAACCATATTGTTGGTGGAGCTATGAAATGGTACAACCACTTTGAAAAGCAATTATGCAAATAAAGTGACTAAAATGTCCATACCTATTGAACTGAAGCCTCCACGAGTGGGCTAACCAAGAAAGCCATAAATAAGAAGAAAGTCTTCAAACACACCAAAATATTTAAAGCAGAACTTTTTGTAATAGAAAAGAATTGAAAGCAAAGCAGACATCTATCAGTTAGGAATAGCTAAACAAAATGTAGTATGTGAATGTAATGGAATATTAATATGCTGTAAGAAATATATGAACTTACGAAGAGTGAAGTAAGCACACATTAACTACAACAATGTAAATGGAAAGAACTACACAGCAAAATTTCAAATGTAAATGTGACAAAATTATGAAGATCAAGGAGGACTTCAAGGAAGAGATATGAGAGAACACCCCCAACCCACCCCTTTGTGGAGGTAGGAGTTCCACAGGTGTTACACACAGCATGTTTTAGGACTCTTAAATGTACTGATTTTTTTCCTTTCTAAAAAATTGATTCAGTATATAGTTCTTTGGGAGAAGGTGAGGGAGAGATATTTGAGGGAGAGATACTTGAGATAACTATTATGAAGACATCGATAAAAACATTTAAAAAAATGCAATGAAATAGGGAGTTGGATTTCCAAGAGAAGCAAATAACAGAGACTCATAGATGTGACAGCATATACTGACAACTGTGGCTACTTCCATAGCAGGTAGAAAATAAATTGGTTTTCCTTCCTTAGGAGGAAATTGGCTAGAATTAGATGATGTTGATGCTGATGCTGGTGGTGGTGGTGGTGGTGATGAAAGTAAATATTATAAGCAGGTTATGTTATAATTAGAAAGATGCACATTTAATATGAATGGAGAACAAAATTTAAGAAAGAAAAAGAAGAAATGTTTGTACAAATAAGGAACAAGTGACAGAAGTCCCTGAATTTTTCCAGGGTAAGAAGTAAAACTGAGAGACATGCATAAGAAAAAAGAAAGAATAGAGAAGAAACTTAAGTCATGAAATGGTAGATACTAATGAGCTTTGTAGATGAGAAATTTGAATTTTTTATTGAAAGGCAGGACAGGAAGTCTATTGATAGAGCCTAAAACTCCAGTAATCTTCAAGCAAAGACTGGATGACTGCTTGTCATGGGTGATGTAGAGATGCTCTACCCTTCAAATGAAGGTGGACTAGATGAGTTCTGTGAGATCTCTTCCAGCTCTAAAGTTTTATAATTCTAACCTTAACAATCAGATTTCATAGAAGAAACAAAAGGTGACATGATAAAAATAAGAAGCTGCCCAGAAGTCAGAACCAAAAATATCCAGAACACAAAGCCATTCCTATTTGAAATGGAAACATACCATTTTAGGAAGGCTGTGCTAAATTTTAGCAACTGGTATAATGGTTGGAAGGGGAAAAAATAAAAATAAAAGTGATATCTTAATTCATATAATGATAAAAATTACTGATGGAAAAAAATATGTGTACTATCTACTATGTGAAAATTCAAGATGTTGAGCTTAAACTGTATTTAAAAGGATAATGGATATGTAGAGTTATGATTCTGGTTAGAAATTAAGAGGTTTAAAAGCAACTGCCAACACGTATAATAAACAATGGGAGAAAAATGTGATTGTTCCAGAAGGTAAAAACACAGATGTTGAAAAGAAAGGGATAAAAGCTAAAAGGGCTAATACACAGAAGTAGTGACAGCATCATGATTATAATAACAGTGAAAGAGTTTATCTGAATAAAGATCGCTGGTGAGAGTTAAAGTTAAAAGTCAAAGACAAAGCAGAACATTAAGGGAGCTGTAATTCTGGAAGTGTGAGCAAATTGATGTGAAGAATAAGAATGAAGAATTTCAAAGGAGAACAAACCTTAGGGAATGCAAAGCATGAAGAGAGGGGGAATATGATTAAGTAAGAAACTAGAACTCAGACCAGAGAAAAGATGACCAAACACCAAAAGGGCAAAGAATAAAAGTAGACAAGTTATCCGGACTGGGAGAAAAATAACTAGTACTTTTATTTTTAAAAAGCTATAATTATGAAATGATACAAATGTAACTGTAGGATATTGAGAATAGTTTGTATATGGCTTATGGTAATCAGTCCCATGGTTAGATTTCTGCAATAGCAACACTTTCAAAAATTTCAGAGAGATTACATAAAATTAATTATGGTCTTGAAAAAAAGGAACACCTGATCCTTAAAAACAAAAACATAAACAAAATTAAATAAAAAATTAAAAACATCAAAGCCAATTTAACTATTACCCATTTTTATAGCTCAAGCTACATTCGCAACAGCTCTGTAAACAGTGTTCAAAAATAATTAGACCTTCAAATTGTGTATGGACTCCACCTATATTTATCTGTTCAACTGTCTTCTAATCCCAAATACTGCTCCCCATAATTAATAGGCTAGGAAAATGCAAACATCTGCCTACACTGTATAAAACCAGAATTCTGTTGTACATCCACAGGATTTCCAGTAAAATCAAACAAAATGGAAATCAAAAGGATAGAAAAAGTACATTAATTTACATTTAAGTTGCTTATTGTCTGATTTTCATTTGACCAATCTTATACTTGAAAATCTGGTATAGTATTTATTTTTATGGATGGTCTATACCACTCTAAAAAGATACTGCATTTTAATAAATTATATAGTGTCAAAAATAACTTTAGACAATTCTTTCTTTATACATATACATATATATGGGGAGAAATATATGCATAGTTAATCATACACACAAACATAATACTCTCCCAGTGACAATTCTTTCTTTATACATATACATATATATGGGGAGAAATATATGCATAGTTAATCATACACACAAACATAATACTCTCCCAGTGATGCTATATGGCTGTGAATCATGGAACACCACAATGTTTGAATAATCAAAACTATGTTCAACCTAACAGACAATGTAAAGATCTATGGTGGAAGGCTGCAGCATATATCGAAAATGATTTGCTTTAAAGTAGCATAAACAACACCATTTAGGTCATGTATGACCCAAAAAGAAGGTGTAATAAGAATATGGGTAACAGCCCAAGTATGGAACCCCTATACATGAAACATTAGAGACAGAGAACGGCTCCAACATGCTAGGTGGATCCACTATGAAGGATTTGTGGAAGGAGATGGATAAGTATTATTATAAGATAAGAAGGAATGTATGAGTTGCAATTTGAACACAGAAAGGACATATTGGCTCCAATAAGATCATAAGTTCATTAAAGTATGTATATATTATACTTATTTAAAATATTTATGAAAAGCAATGTAGTATAGAGAAAAGAGAATTAGAATTTTTAAAAAAAGATTTGAGTTTATATTCTGATCCTTAATCCTTACAACTTGTAGACAGATTGAAACCTCATCTGTAAAAGGGGATACTAATAACTGTGATATTTACTTTATAGGGTTGTTCAGCAAATGAGATAATGTATGTAAAATGCTTTATAAACCTTAAGGTACTATATAAATATCAGTTATGGGTTTAAAATAACTCTGTGTATTTCGCTATTTAAATTCACAAATCATAACTGAAAAATTATTTTCTTAACTTTTGGGGCCACTTTCCATTTTATTGATGTGCTTTGTTTTACATTTACAGATTAATCCCACTTTCTTGCTGTTTTAACGAAATAAAAGTTAAGTAAAACTAATAACACAGTGATTTCATCTGAAATTGCATAAAACATTCCACATTTATAGCATTGCCACTGCCTCTCTAATTTTTTAAATGAACTAAAATCTGTTTTCTCCCCCTCCCAATCCCTACCACATTAAAAAAGGAAAAGAAACAAAAAGATTTCTTATAGAAAATACGCATAGTCAAGTGAAACAAGTCCCCCAAGTACACAAGTACGTAAAAATATGTCTCATTCTGCAAAATCCGCCACCTCTAAGAAAGCATGTTTTCATCATTGATATTCTGTAATAGGGGGCAGCTAGGTGGCGCAGTGGATAAAGCACTGGCCCTGGAGTCAGGAGGACCTGAGTTCAAATCCGGCCTCAGACACTTAACACTTACTAGCTGTGTGACCCTGGGCAAGTCACTTAACCCCAATTGCCTCACCAAAAAAAAAAAAAAGATATTCTGTAATAATGAATGGTTATTGTATTGATGATAGTTGTTACAGCTTTCAAAGTTTTTTTGGTTTTTACAATACTGTTGTGATTGTATAAAAAAATTGTTCTGGTTCTACTCATTTCATTCTTCATCAGTTTAAAAAAGTTCTCAAAAATTTTCACTTCATTCTCCATTAGTTCATATAAGCCTTCCCATGTCTTTATGAAACTATCTATTTCTTATAACTCAATTCTATGCCAATGCATTCATACACCACAACTTATTCAACCATTCCTCAACTGTTGGAAATCCTCTTAATTTCCAGTTCTTTATCACTGCAAAAGAAGCTTTTACAAATATTTTTGTACATAAGGAGCTTTTCCTCTTTCTTTGATCTCTTTTGGATATAAGCTTAGTAGGGTTTTAGCTGAATCAAAGGACATACATTGTTTAGTAAGGTTTTGTGGATAATTCCAAATTGCTTTCCAGAATGTATCCATTCACAGGCTTATCATCAGTAGATCAATACTCTTGTCTTCCACAATCCATTCAGTATTTATCATTCTCTTTTTTGGTTATCTTTTCCATTTCCAAGGGTGTGAGGTGGAATCTCAGAATTACTTTCACTATCATTTCTCTAATTATTAATGATTTGGGGTATTATTTCATAAGGCTGTAGAAAGCCTAGGTTTATTCTCTTAAGAACCATCTGTTCTTATCTTTAGACCATTTGTTGATTGGAGAATGGCTCTTTTTCTTATAAATTTGAATCAGTTCCTTAAGTATCTTGAAAATGAGAATATTGAAAAAAACCTGCTACAAAGATTTTTTTTCTCAGTGAATCCTTTCCCTTTTAGCTTATTAGGCTTGTTTGTGCAAAAAACCTTAAATTTTATGTGATCAAGTAGGCAGCCAGGTGGAGCAGTGGATAAAGCACTGGCCCTGGATTTGGGAGGACCTGAGTTCAAATCTGACCTCAGACACTTGATACTCACTAGCTGTGTGACCCTGGCCAAGTCACTTAACTCTCATCAGCCCACCCCCCAAAAAATTATGTGATCAAAATTTTCCATGTTATCTTTTATGATCTTCTCTGTTCCTTGTTTGATAATGAACTTTTCCACCATCCACAGATCTGATAGGTAATTTTTTTTTCATGCTTCTCTAATTTGTTTAATGATGTGACCTTTTATGTGTACATAAAACATTTGGAGCTTATTTTTGTATAAGGTACAAGGTGCTGATCTAAACCTCATTTCTTCTACACTGCAGCTATCTAATTTTCCCAGCACTTTTTGTCAAATAATAATTACTTATCCCAGTAGCTGGGGCCTTTGTGTTTGCCAAATACTAGGGTATTTAAAACCTTTGCTTGTTATAAACCTAATATATTCCACTGGTTTATCTTTCTATTCCTTAACCAGTATTGAACTGTTTTTAATAATAACCACTTTTCAGTGAAGTCTGAGATCTGATACTGCTAGATTCCCTTTATTCTCATGTCTTTCATGTATTTCTTTTAGGATTGAACTTTTTCCCATAAGAATTCCATTATCTAATTATAATGCTATAAAATAATACTTAAATAGTCTGATTGGCGTGGCATTGTATACATAAACTAATTTAAGTATTATTGTCACTTATTAAATGGGCTTATCCTCCCAATTACTCATTTTTCCATCCATTTTGGTCTATATTTATGAAATCAATTGTTTGTAGTTTTCTTCATATAGTTCTTGTGTATATTCTAAACTGTAGACTATCAAGTATCTTATAAATTCTGTATACAATGAGGGTAATTAAGACAAAGAATCTTAGGAAGAGTCAGACCCCAAGTATTCATTTTATATAAAAGGATCCAAAACATTTTGAACATTTTAATTCTACTCAGAAGCAAAAGTTTGTCAGCAGATGTGGCAACACAACATGGGTTTTTAAGGGATATGGTTAATGGGGGAGAAGTAGTGATTTTAGCACTACAAGTTAATATTAGCTGTAACCTAACAAAGACTGTGATTTTTAAATAGTATCTAATTAAGTAGCTACTGACCAAATAAAGGAAATTGGCAAGTTGGAATTTAAACTAGATCTGAAATACAATTTTTACTGAACACATGACCATTAGTTGGCTGTGATAAATGTAAATCCTAATCCATTTAAAGAAGAAGGTCTCAGAACTCAACACATTTATTTACCACTTTAAATAATAAGTCTCACCTGTTCAATGACATAAAAGGCAAATTCCAATCGCTGTTTCTGTAGCATTGGTATCAGGTGCAGGAAAAAAATTGGAAGATGCTCATGGCGATTACGAAAAGGAATGAGAACTGCCACCTTCAAAAATACAAAATAGTGAAACTCTCATTTCAATATTAAAAATGGGCATAAAGATAAGAACTGAAAATTCCCAAAGGAGTTGATATTTAATGTTTTGTACAAATGCTGCCATTAATGATAATTCTAAGGTACTTTAGTAAAAAAAAAACAACAACACACATACAAACACAAAAAACTTAGCTTAAAAGATGACTCACTTGAATCTATACCTCCACTGGACTTTTTGGTTTATGAAGTAGCCCAAATCTAAGCACCCTCAATATTTGCTCACTGTATGCCACCCTCATGAATTATCTTAAAACAAATTAATTTTGATATGTCTGTTATTCTTTTACTATTTTAGTAATTTTACAAAATTTTGCTATTACTGCAATATTTCAAGGACCTATTACTTCATTGCTGTGAGTATTGAAAGAGATCACAATCTCTCTGACTTAGTAATAGTCTTCAAAAATGGCTGTGGCCAAAAAAAAATTCATTATCCTATGGTCATCAGAATAATGAGCTTCTTGGAAGTTAGCTGGACTAGACATTAAACAATAAGCACCAGGTCAATAACAAAAGTTTTTCTAGGTACAGCAGTAAATAGAACATTGATCTTGGAGTCAGAAAGACAAGTTCAAATCCAGCTTCAAACTGCCTAGCCGTGTGATCCTGGGCAAGTCAGTTAACCTCAGTTTGCCTTAGTTTTTTCAACTGTAAAATGGAGATAATAATAGCACCTACCTTCCAGACTTGTTGTGAGTCTCAAATGAGATAATAATTGTAAAGGGCTTAGCATAGTGACTGACACATGGTAAAAACACTATATGAATACTGGATGATGATAATAGCAATAATTGTAATTGTCACTTAACTGTCAACAATTATATTTTCAATTAACATCTCTGGGCCTTAGCTTACTTATCTGTAAAATGGGAATAACTAGAGTACCTATCTACTTAGATTGTTGTGATATTCAAATGAGGTGATATAAGTGCTTTTTTACAAACCTTAGGGTTTCAGAGCATGTTAATATTCCTTACATTTTTAGACTTTTTGGGGGGGGGGCAATGAGGGTTAAGTGACTTACCCAAAGTCACAGAGCTAGTAAGTGTCAAGTGTCTGAGGCCGGATTTGAACTCAGTGCCTCCTGAATTCAGAGCCAGTGCTTTATCCACTGTGCCACCCAGCTGCTCCCCAAGACGTTTAAAAAATAAACCAAAGTCCTACTCAATTTTCTAATTGTGCCATGAAAATGGCCCTTGGTTTTCAAAGGCAATGGCAGCTAGCAAAAACTCTGGCAGGTTCTCCTGAGCTATAAAAGCTTCCAGTATAGGCCAAGTGACAGGCTATCTGCTTACCAGAAGGGAGTTAGCACCAGCAGGTGGCCTCTAGGGGGTGAATTCTCTGACCATGAAATAGTTTTAACAAAATAACTCTTTTTCCTGCCTAAAGTAATTCCCCAAACCAATTTTATAGATTAGAAACATATCTTTAACTTTATAGATGAGAAATGACTATATGATACCCAAATGGAGGTGGGATTCACCAAGGAATAATGTTTTCTTGTAGCCTCGCCCCTACATAATTGATTTGTAGATCATTGATTTGTTCCATTTTCCATGGGGGAGGGAGTATTAACATTCATAGTAACAAATCCTGGGACACAGCAGTCTCTTGGCCAGGAACATACCACCATCTGCTCATGCCTACTGTGAATGTGGATGTGACTGAAATCAAGATATTTTATGAAAGACATTCCAAGATACCACTAGAATTCATGGAAATCTTGGGCTCCCAGATGCCTCCTAGGACATGGCAACACAGCAAGTAAGAGCTATGCCAAACCCTTGAGAGTCAACCTTTATCCTTCTAATCACCAAACTAAACCAGCAGAACTCATTGATACTTTGAAGGTTTCATTCCCCAGTTATTAACATACTCTCACTCTCTTTCACTTACTAGTACATTAATACTGAGCAGCCAAAGAACTTTCTCTATCCAACTTTTTATTCTATTCTATTCTATTCTAACTCCTCATTCCCATTCACCTCAACCCTGCCCCTAAAATGTTTCACTCTAAAAGAGCCCATCCCTTCCACTGTGACCTCTGGAACACATGATCCCAAATTAGCAAACTTTAAACCACTTCCTCTCTTGCTCCATCTTCTGGCACTTACTGAGATCTATCTGACTCCCTCTGGATGGAACTGCATCCTTGGCCACCCTTTCTTCATCAGCATCTGATGCTGTTGACTACCTTCTCTTCCTGCATGTGCTCTGTATCTTCTCTATGCAAATGACTTCCAAATCTATAGCAGACCCCAGTTTCTCTCCCAAGATCTAATCCCACGCCAGCAATTTCTTAAGCTCAACATGTTCAAAAGAGACTCAATATATTTTCCTCAAAACCCATCTATCTGCCAAATTTCCTTATTTCTGCTGAGTGCTTCACTACTCTCCTAGTCACCTAGGTTCACTTTTGCTCACCCCATATATCTATTAAGTTTTCAAATCCTTTAATTTCTTCCATATCTCTCTCAAATGTCCCCTTCTCTCCACCCAGACAGCCACCACCCTAGTTCAAACCTTCATCACCTCTCACTTGGACTACTTCAATAATCTCCTAATTGGTCTTCCTGCCTCAGGTCTCTCCCCTCTCCAATCTATTCTCCACAAAGCTGTCAAAATAATTTTCATAAAGTTTAAGTCTGATAAAGTGGAAAGTTAAGAGAAATTAAGAAGTCTCTTGATGAGGGTCAAAGAGGAGAGTGTAAACGCTGGCTTGAAGTTTAACATCAAAAAACTAAGATCATGGGAACTGGTCCCATCACTTCCTGGCAAATAGAGGGAGAAGAAATGCAAGCAGTGTCATGTTTTATGTTCCTGGGCTCAAAGATAACTTCTGACAATGACCTTAGTCATGAAATTAAAAGACACTTGCTCCTCGGAAGGAAAGTTATGACAAATCTGGACAGCATAATAAAAAGCAGAGACATCACCTTGTTAACAAAGGTCTGAATAGTCCAGTAGCAATGTATGACTGTGAGAGTAGTACTGTAAGGAAAGCTGAGAGCCACAGAATCAATGCTTTCAAACTGTTGTGCTGAAGAAGACTTCTGAGAGTCCCTTGAACAGCAAGGAGATCAAATGAATACTTAAAGAATTTAATTCAGACTATTCATTGCAAGGACAAATACTGAAATTGAAGCTTAAATATTTTTGCCACATAATGAGAAAACAGGACTTAGTGGAAGAGACCCTGATGTTGGGAAAGATTAAAGACAAAAGAAGAAGAGGACAGCAGAGGATGAGATGGGTAGATAGTGTCACAGAAACAATGAACATGGGCTTGGATAGACTTTGGATAGGTAGTGGAGGATAGAAGGGCCTAGTGTGCAATCAGAATTAGTCAAGAGGAATGGGAAACTTGAGGAAACCATAAAACTCCTTTAATATCTCTAAACTTCCCCCAGAACCAAACGTTCATCTTTTTAATAACAATATTGGTGGTGTTGTATGGCTACAGATCATGAACTACTACAGTAGCCAAAAAGCTACATTCAGGGTTCAATATAGAACAAATAATTAATTTTGAACAATTGGGGTTAAAGATGCCACCAAGAAAATATATGAGGGCGTAAAAAGATGTTTTGGTCACATGACAAAAACAAAGGATCACAGGTAGAGAGCACAAGTGCTCTACAAATGTTATCAGGAGACAGTGAGGCCCCCGATCATACAGTGATCTGAGAACAGACTTAGGTGGGGAACTGAACCACAGAATGGTCAGGCATAAAAGGGTTGCAAACTACATCACTGGGGAGAACATCCAAAATAATGAGATTATAGAACTATTCGATAATTTTAGTATTTTAAATGTATGTGGCGATGCAACCTGTTAGCAGCTAAAATTACTGAAAATGTGGAGCAGAATCAAGGTGCTTGACGCTTTGGATTCAAATGGTCTAACATCAGAAATGTAGATGGTTTCATCAATGAAAACGATATTTCAAAAGATGCGTTACCATATATGCTTTGCTGCTATACCCTAAAACCACTAAGCCTCTCCAACTCAATTACAAATGAACTATTCTATGTGTTGTCTCCATCTATAAAAATGTAAGTCTCTAGGGGCAGCTAGGTGGCACAGTGGATTGAGCAGTGGCCTTGGAGTCAAAAGGACCTGAGTTCAAATCTCATCTCAGATATTTGACACTAGAGGTGTGACCCTGGGCAAATCATTTAACCCCAATTGTCTTAAAACATTTTTTTAAAATAAATAATAAAAATGTGAGTCTCTTGAGGGATGGGCCTGTTTTGCTTTTCCATATGAATCACTGGCTCTTAGCAGTGCTTTGAACATAGTGCTTAGAAAGTACCTTTTCTTTTATTCATTAGATCCATATGTCTAGGGATCAGGAATGAACTTGTGGTTTTATTGGCATAAGAACTCCTGGGTAATGAGAACTCTCTCTACCAGGGCAAATTAGCATTTTTTCCTGCATGTTTTGGTCTTAAAGTGTTTTCTGAGGCACTGTGAGAATAAAATATCTGCCAAGGGTCCCATAGTCAGGATGTGTCAGAAGCTGGACTTGAATTCAAGTCTTTCTGGATCCAAGGTCATAAATCTAATAAGTGATAATAATAATGATAATGATAATGATAACAACTAGCATTTATATAATGCTTTAAGTGTTTTGCAAAGCACTTGACAAATATTATCTCTTTTTATTCTCACAATACTCCTAGGAAGCAGGTGCTCTTATTATCTGCATTTTATAGATGAGCAAACTGAGGCAAAAAGAGGTTAAGGCATTTGTCCCAGTATCACACACCTAGTATCTGAGGCCAAATTTAAATTCACATCTTCCTGACTTCAGGTGTAGTGCTCTATCCTCTGACAGCTAGCTGCCTCTAAGTGACAGTCAGGATTCAAAACCAGGTTTTCTAACTCTAAATCCAACTTTCTTTCATTGTATCAGATTGTGATATGATCATCACCTGTTTATACTAAATCTTTTTTACTAGGAACTTTAAAAAACACATGCATAATATTTGTAATTCCGATGTTGTCACATAACAGCTATCAATACCCTTATACTATCACTTGAAGATAAAGATTTCAATTGATTAAAGGAATAAAGATAAGTGAGATCAATTCCATATTCTGAGTCTAATCTACTTTCACACTCAAACCATAATATTGATATGAAGCAGTTTCTCTCACCTTCCATCGGGGTTTGCAGTCTTTGGGCCTCCAATGACCACCTGGACCAATGTCTAAATCCTTAGAGAATACCTGTTGAATTTCATCTAAACTGATTTCACTCATATTGACACTGATAAGGCCCCCTATACAGAAGAAAAAAACACAAGGAAAACATTTTAATGTCTTTTACAACAAGGACTCAGAAATATACTAAATATTGAATGACTAAGTGAAAAGACATTTATCTAACTAAACATTCTTGTTTGGCACACTAGATTAATAAGTTACTCATGTTGCCAGCAAATCTTCTAATGTCACTCAATGAATGTTAATTAAGTACCAAATATGTACAGAGCACGTATCATGGTCTCAAAGTGAGAGAAACCCAATTCAAATTCCACTTCTGACACATCCTGACTATGTACAACACTTATCTTTCTTTGATCCAGGCAACACTGTTAAGACTATGAGCTGCATAGCAGTCATGCACCCTCATTGGCTGAAGTAGTTTCTTCACCAGGAGATACTTAAATAAATGTAATTAAAACTCTGGACTACCCCCTCCTCTGCTGACAAAAAAATTTATGTAAGGAGAGACATAGAGGAGATATAATAATCAATAAGACAAGGTCACATGGAGCGTACTGCAATCCAGGTGAGGGATACAACACATGCACAAATGAATATATGCAAAAATGATAATAAATAATAATAATGATGATTCATGTTTATATAGTGCTTACTATGTGGTAGGCATTGTGCTAAGCATTTTACAAACAGTATTTCATTTGTTCCTTTCAAAAACCTTGGGAGGTAGATAGTTTTATCCCCATTTTTCAGATGAAGAAACTGAGGTTAACTGACTTGTCCAGGGTCAGAAAGCCAGAAAGTATCTGAGGCCAAATTTGAACTCAAGTATTCCCTACTCCGGACCTAGTGCTCCTATCTATTGAGACACTTAGCTGCCTAGAGAAGGCTAAAGTGTTATTTATGTTTATCTGAAGAAGGAAAGATCATTTCTGACTAGAGGAACAGAAAAGGCTTGATAGAAGATTTGGCATTTGAGTTGGATCTTGAAGGACCTCAGTAGATTGAGGGCATTCCATAGACAGGAAAATGTGAGCAAAGGCAAAGGAACAAAAAAGCACAAGGCAGGTAATCTAGATTGGCTGGAGGTTAGAGTGCATGGAGTGTAGTGATATGAGATAAGGCTTAAAAGTCAGTGTGATGCCAGACTGGGGAGGACCATGTGGGGAAAGCTGAGGAGTTTGGATTGTATTCAGAAGGCATTCAAGTCACTGAAAAGTTTTGACTGGAGAAGGGATAGTATTGCATCAGTTTTTCACAAATATTGATCTGCTGGGAAATATGAAATACAAATTGGAGAAAAGAAAGACTAAAAGTAAAGATCAATTAGGAAAGCAGTACCATAGCCCATATCAGTGGTAAGGAGGCATCTACAAAGCCTGCAGTAGTAGGAAGGGAAAAGAAGAAGAAGAAGATGCAAGAGATATTGAAGAGACAGAATCAACCAGATTTAGCAACTGATTGGGAGGGGGAAGCAACAGAGAGGGATGAAAAAAAGATAATACCAAGCCTATCAACATGAAGTGACTGAGTAATAGGGCAACTGACAGAAATAGGAAATTGAGAAGAAAGAACAAGTTTGGAGGGAACAGTTCCATTTTAGACATGGTGTGCTTGAGGTGCCATTAGGGCATATATATTTAGATATAAAGTAGACAGTTGAAAATGCCAATCAAGAGCTTGCAGCTATAGATTTAGAAGTTATCTGCATAAAGGTGCTAGTTGAAGTTGTGCGAGATAACAAGATTGCTAAAAGAGTAATTTAGCACTTAGTATTTATAGATATGTTAAGGGCTAAAATTCTAGCTAAACTGTCTAAAATATCTAATGAGTGGTCGCCAATAAAATTACAAGCTTTAGCAAGAGTTAGACTTTTAAGCATTTATTAAGGAGAATAAGAATTTGGTAAAGAGAGAGAAAGGCCTAGATTCCTATCTATTAAAGGGAGAGCACATTTCTAGCTCCCTTCTCCGCCAGCGTCCAGAGGAAAGAGCGTGAGACTGAGCGCCAGTCTCTTCCTTCCTCCTCCCACTAGCCCGCGTCACTTCCTGACTCCTGGTCTTGCCCTCAAAGACCTTTGCTTCATGGGCAGAACTCTTCTACAGTAAGTCTCCAGCAGGTGGCGTCATTCCAATCGTTACAGATATCTGGGTCACATGAGTAACAAGATAGAGGACTAGACTTTTTCTCTAATCCTCACAATCTCTCAAACTTCTCCAAAACAGGAATTATGCACAAGAGATAAAGGAAGTTTAGCTGTTTCAACCATCTAGGACACCACAAACTCAAACAAGGTAAAACCCAATGAATCAACAGCAGAGAAAGTTGACCTCTAACCCCTAATACACACAGCGCAGCTTCCTTCCCCCACTTCCCACCATACTCTGGCAGAACTGTAAGAGAATTCAACTCTACTCTATCTTCCAATGACTTGGAAAACCAAGAGGAAGAACAATGCTCATGGCTGAGATTGCAGTGTGTTGTACTGCAATAGTAGTCAGCTAGAGAACTGTGGAAGAGAAGGAACTGTAACAGGATGCCCAAGTGGTATGGATTCACCAGGCACGTCCAAAAGGCCCAGCATCCAGGTGGAACCAGTTATTTTCCCTCCAAAACTGTCTAGAGGCAGAGTCTGAAATTGGGGAAATGTGAATTGTCTGATGTAGGAGGAAGCTTAGGAGCCTTTAAGGTCTAGCTTTCAGGGAAACTGTCATCAAAGGGGTAAAAGTCAGAAAATGAGCAATAGGAGACTTTAATGGGAAAAAAAAACAAACCTGAAATTACCAGAGACCTCAGAAGGGAGAAAATTCAGTTAAAGACCTTGAGCATAAGGAGAGAAACCAACAAAGATATTAATAATAGAAAGAATATGGTGTTCAGATCAAAAAGGGTCCTGGTATCTATGAATAAATATCATATGACAAAGGAAAATTAATTGGTAAATGATGAGACTGGCTGAAGACCATGTCTCTTCCAAAGAGAATATGGAACAACAGCAAGATATCCTGAATGGTTTAAAAGAGAAATAAGAATTATGAAAACAGAATTCATGACTTGCACAGCAGACATAAATGGCAGAATAGAAAAACTGAATCCATGGTGGCAAGGATCACCAAAGAAACAAAAAAATACCTGATTGAAAATGTAAATACAAAGAAGTAAAGTACAATCTGGAAGAAGAGAAACAAAAAGGAATATTGTTAAAAAGAAAACATGGTTTTCATAAAAGCAAAACATTGATCTCAAAGACAAGATAGAGGCAAGTTAAATATTATAGGACTCCCAAAAGAAAATTTATGGGCAGCTAGGTGGCACAGTGGATAAAGCACCGGCCCTGGATTCAGGAGGACCTGAGTTCAAATCTGGCCTCAGACACTTGACACTTACTAGCTGTGTGACCCTGGGCAAGTCACTTAACTCTCATCGCCCTGAAAAAAAAAAAAGAAAAAAGAAAGAAAGAAAGAAAAAGAAAACCTAGGCTCAAAACTTGGATGTCATCCTCCATTCCATATTCTCACTTTCACCCCACCCCTGTATCCAATCTGTTGCCAAGTCCTGCCCATTTTACCTTCATAGCAACTAATGCATATGCTTCCTTCTCTCCTCTGACACAGGCATCACTTTGGTACAGGCTCTCATCACCTCATGCTTAGACTATTGCAATTGCCTTCTGGTAGGTCTGACTGCCACAAGTTTCTCCTTACTCCAGGCCATCCTCGACTCAGCTGTCAATGTGATCTCCCTAAATCACAAATCTGACCACATAACCCTCCTACACAATAAACTCCAATGGCTCCCTCTCATATCCAGAATCAAATATATAATTCTCTGGTATTCCAAGCCCTTCATAATTTGCCTCCCCTCAATTTTCCTGTCTTCTAATACCTTAAGAATTATCCCCTCCCTCAAATATGGTGACATACTCTTTGATTTAGTCTGGCATCCTTTCTGTTCCTTGAACAAGAGACTCTATATCCTAAATCTGAGCATTGTCACTGGCTGTTTCCCAAATCCAGAATGTTCTCTTCTCATCTCTCTCCTGCCCTTAGCCTCAGCCAAAACCCCATCTTCTACAGGAAGCTTTTTTCCAGTGCCTTAATTCTAGTGCCTTCCCTGCCTGTATATAGCTTGTTTGTAGATTGTTGTTTGTATGTGTCTCTCCATTAGAGTGTGAGCTCCTTGAGAGCTCTGCATCCCTAGAGCCTAGCACAGTGCCTGGCACATACTACACTGGCTGTCTGATGAACACAAGTCAAAAAGCCTGAACACCATAATGCAAAAAAAAAAAAAAAATTCATAGTGATACTGGGAAATTTCTTTGAAGCAAGAACCAAACAGATGTAAAAACCCAGTTCCCCATTTCTTTCTAATCTCAACTAATTTTAGTCATTGCATTAGTTTCACTACCTCTAATATTATTTTGGAATCTAGAGTCTGATTCTGGACATTTTGTCTTCTAAAGGCAGTAATATCCTCTTGCTACCAGGTAATTTTATCTTCGGATGTAAGGTTAAATTGCCAATATATTGTGCCTGTCAGCTTTCTGGAACTATCCCTTAGCTATAATCTTTCCTTTCCTGGGTCAGAAACAGAAATGACAGAGAAAAATCAAACTCTCTCCTTCACACACCTCTACTTAAATCGGCCTCCAGGAATTACTGTTTCCTCTAATCAGCATATGTTTACCTGAGTGAGCATGCAGATCATACAGATATCACCCTTTCAAGCTCAGTGCTGATATGCAAGCTACTTTGCATTAATACTAAACAGTATGTTTTAGCTAATGTCTTCAATTCGAAAACAGGCACTTATTAATTTTGTGGTTGACAAAAAGCTAGGGGAAAAAGCTATTTTCTTAGCCGAAAGAATCAAATTCAAAGTTATTTTGAAAGGCTGGAATGAGACAAAGCTAACAAGATGAAGCTTAATAAGGATAAAAATAAAATCTTGAGTTCCAAAATCAATTGTACAAGAATAGTTCGGGGGCAGGGTGGGGGTGGGGGGGGAGGGGAGCAGCTAGGTGGTACAGTGGATAAAGCACGGCCCTGGATTCAGGAGGACCTGAGTTCAAATCCAACTCAACACTTGATACTTACTAGCTGTGTGACTCTGGGCAAGTCACTTAATCCTCATCTCCCTGGAGGGGATGGGGTGTAGTTTGGGAAAAACTTGACTTTTGTCTTTAAATCACTTCACATGAAAGAGATTTAGCTAGAGATTTTGGTTGACTAAAAGCTCTATGAGAATCAATATTGTGCACTAATTTTGGGACAGCTATGTCAATCTTAAGTTGCGTTAATAAAAGTAAAGTGTCCAGATAAAGAGAAATAATATTTCACTTTATTCTTTACTGGTCAAACCACAACTGGGAGATCGTCCATTTCTGACTACCACAGTTTAATAAGGGCATTGAAAATTTTAACATACCCAGAAAAGGATAATCAGAATGGTAAAAATAAAAATAAAAGCTAATATTTATATAGCAGTTTAAGGTTTGCAAAATGCTTTACATACATAATCTCATTGATCTTCACAATAACCCCAGTGTTAAAGTGTTAAGAAGCTATTTCAACTAAAATAATAGAAAAGTTTAGACTGGAAAAGAAAAGAATTAGGGAGGCACAATAGAGCTCTTCAAGTATGTGTAGGATTATCACACACAATAAGGATGGTGTTTATTCTATATGGCTTCAAAACACAGAACTAGGATTGATGGGTAGAAGTTACAGGGAGGTTTCAATACATGGAAGAACTTCAAGATCTGGACTGTCTGATAAAGATACTGAGTTCCCCATCACCAGAAGTACTCAAGCAGAGGCTTAGATGATTATGTCTACCTATTAGGGATTCATGTATCTGGGGGAGGAAAGAAGATGAGATTGGATGAGATGATCTCTAAAGTTCCTTCCAATTCTAAGATTCCATAATTCGCTATTGGGAGAAATTGTTTTAAAAACTGACTACACATTTAAAAAAAATTTTAACTTAATAGAATAATTTGCCTCATTTGAAGAAATCAATTGACTTCCCACTCACATCTAGATTAATGAAGTGATGAGACTACAAAGGTCAGGCTTGCTCATTCAGTTTCATTAGGTGTTTTGCTTTGATTCTTCTACCCTTCATGTATACACACACACAATCTCTGAATTCAGCTTTCCCAAATACATATAAAGCTCCCATGATACTCCTTTCTCTTTTAAAGTGAACATGAGCTTCGTGATTCTTACATTCATTGTTTTCCGTTTTCTACAACAAATTTATTATTGAGAGATTGTTTCTCTTTTCCCTCTTTGCTAGTTTTGAATTATTTAAACCCAGATTGGAAACATAATGGAATCTGAGAAAGAACTCTGTTGCTCATAACTTTGCTGTACTACTAACATTAGAGATTGTGGCCATCATAGAGGTTGCACACTAGAAAGTGCACTTGCCCCGTTTGTAACAAAAAGAATGCATAAAAACAATTACAAATCAAAATGGAAAAATATGACCTTTCTTTCCCCCAAATGGACTTTATTTGGGTAATATAAAGGTTAAAACGCTAAAGAAAAATTAATTTTTTTTTTTTTACGGGGCAATGGGGTTAAGTGACTTGCCCAGGGTCACACAGCCAGTAAGTGTCAAGTGTCTGAGGCCGGATTTGAACTCAGGTCCTCCTGAATCCAGGCCCGGTGCTTTATCCACTGCGCCACCTAGCTGCCCCCAAATTAATTATTTTAATGTTAATAAAAAACAAAACTGCTCCAAAAATTCTAAACATTTTTACACCCACCAAAAAAATTCAGTTGTAAGTACCTCTTAATTCTTATATCTAAGAAAAAGGAATTTTTCTACAACATCTAGTTGGATAGAACAACTTCCCAGAAATGTAATGAAATCCAATTCAGATTTGCCCCTGGAGTATCTATAAATATTAAAGCTAACATTGAATTATTCATTCAAAGCCTTGTGATTGCTGCTGAAAAAGATTTAACCAAATATTTCATCTTAACTTGACCTTGAAGACCAAATTATATTTTGATGGGACTCTAGTAACTGTAGTCTCTGCTACTCTAAGAAAAATTTAAAAGACAATCACATACTCCAATTTTTTCTCTAATGTTGATCGTGATGAATTGAAAACTAAGCTGAATAATCCAATCCTCAATAAAATTTTATCATTTATATAATATAACAATCTTCAGAGATTTAATAGTAAATTATTTTTGTCTGGGTATTAATATGACTTTATATGTAGACATTTTATTATAAAAATCTACTAAACTTTATATTTTAAGAAGTTTTAGCCAACTGTAAAACTTTTTAAAAATAATTTCAAGTCTACACATTTATTCTATTCCTTCATTCATTTGAACATTATCAGGAGCAACTAGGTGGATAGAGTACTGGACCTGGAGTTAAAAAGACCTGAGTTCAAATCTGGCCTTAGATATGTACTAGCTGTGTGACCCTGGGTAAGTCACTTAATCCTGTTTAACTCAGTCTTCTCATCTTTAAAAGGAGCTAGAGGGGGCAGCTAGGTGGGGCAGTGGATAGAGCACCGTCCCTGGATTCAGGAGGACCTGAGTTCAAATCCAGCCTCAGACACTTGACACTAGCTGTGTGAGTGACCCTGGGCAAGTCACTTAACCCTCATTGCCCCACCAAAAAAATTAAAATAAAATAAAAGGAGCTAGGGAAGGAAATGGCCAATCACTAGAGTATCTTTGCCAAGAAAACCCCAAATAGCATCATGAAGAATTGGATGTGACTCAAAAAATGACTAAATAGCAACAACAGCAACAGAACATTATCAAAACTGATTACAGTCTTGAAAACATATATGCGACTTGGGTGGAGTGACCAGGCCTTTGTCTCAGAGAATCAAAATTTAGAGAATGCTAAAAGCTTTTGCACTGTCGTGGTATCAGCAAAGCTCAGCACAGAGTTTGTAAGATTAAAACAGGAAACACTTCCACATTACATTGGAGTCTCTCTTTCCCCAATACCAGGTTTCTCCTCTTCTCTAGCTGGTATCTTCCTTACCAGACAGTCGCAAGTGCCAACACTACTAAGTACGACCCAAACCAGATAAAAATATAACTGAGAAATATTTAACAAAATAAGTTAAAAATACAATAAAACATAGATAAGCTTAACTTGTGGTCTTTGAAGTCAATATGCAGAGCCCACAGGGACCCTTATGTACAGTTTAGTGGACCCCATTTCTATTTAAATTTGACACAACTGCTCTACAACCTTCTGAGTGTGAGGGCCAACATTTGATATACGGAGCGTTATTTGGGTGACTCGCCTTAATATTGGGGTCCTGGAAATATGAGGGACCCTTTTAGGTTCAACCCTCCCCTCTGAACTGCCTTTTTTAGATATTTCTCCCAGGCCAATAAGAAAGGAGCCTCTAAACTTTAGTTCACAAAAGGATCAGATTTTATTACTTGGGAATTAATTAAACAACAAAGGTGAAAGTAATAAAAATCAAAGATAAGGAAATAGGAAAATAGAAATACAGAGAAATGCTCTTAACTCTAAACTTAGCCTATTAGGGTTTTCTGTAATTAAACTCACCAAACACCTGAACAGTCCGCCAGTATAAGGTTGCTCGCACGCCACCCAGACCACAGTCGCCACACCGAGAGCATGCACCAGAACAGCGGTCGCCCGAAAGAGAGCATGAACACGTGCCGCCAGCGCAAGGGCCCAGAAGGAAAAAGGCCGAGTTCCAGAAAACACCTAGCATTCCAGAAGCAGCCTGCCTCCCTTCAGGGAGCGTTCAATCTCTCCTCCCCCAAAGGGGAGGTCCTTCAAAAGCTGCCTTTCTGAGCTCAGTAGCATACTTAACCTTGAGGTGGGCCAGGTGTGACCCTCTCAAATGAGTTAGCTAAAAATGGGAATATTAATCTTTACCACAAATAACTTTTACCACATGAGAATGTAGCATTCAATTCTCCCCTGAAGAATTCCAGTAATGGGAACCCCATGGTAGCCCATTCCTCTTCAAGCAAATCTCTTAGAAAAGTTTTCTTTATTTATAGCTGAAATATGACTCCTGACAAGTTCTGATTCTGACTTCTGGGGCCATGCAGAACAAGCCTCATCCCTCATCCCTATGATGGCCCTTCTAATACTCAGAGGCAACTGTCACATCCACCCTAAGTCTTCTCTAGGCTGAATAGGCCCTTTAGCTGATGGGATTGGAACACATTTCATGTGTAGAGATGGGCTTCCCAGAACCATCTTACAAAATACAAATGGAGCTGAGCTAAGTCCTTTCAGTCACTTTGAGGGACATCTCTGCTTAGCACTGAAGGATTTTAAGGTCATGCAGCAATTCCTTGGTCCTCATGATGGCAGCAGGGGGAAGGGGTTGTATCAAAGATGATTGACCACCATGAGCCAAGAATAGCAGCCCATTTAGATAACCTTAAAAGGAACTACTCTGGGCTCTCACCTGCCTTCTGTAGAGTGTGTAGAGACTCCATAAGACTCTCTTTGGGGATTCTCATAAGGAGAGAGAGGGGAACTCCTCCCCCCCACCTCGTGTAGCTACTGCAGCTGCTCATATGTAGTAGTGAGCACAGGTTCTTCCTACGTTAATCTGAGGCAGGCCCTTGGTTCTCTGGCTGCCTCCTCTGTGCATCATTCCCCAACACAGGTCAATCAATAAGGGCCAAACCTAAATATCTCTGGCCTTCACTGGCCAACAACAGATCCCAGCCCATGCTTCACTATGCTACTGTTTGGCCTCTTGATGGCTCAGGGTGGGCATAAATAGCAATGGCATCTCTTTGGGTCAGAAACCTTGAGGGTCTTCCCTCCTCCCCAATCAATTTTGTAACTAGGTAAAAGAGGCCTTCCTTGCCTCCTCTGTTACCTAGCCTTAACTGATGAATGGGCATTGCCCAAAGCACACTGAGATCTGTGAAAAGTCTTAGCTTAAAAGGCCAAGGTCTCCCGCTGCATCCAGGGCCATCTCCAGTCATCCTGATGTATATCTTGCCACTGGACCCAGATGGCTCTGGAGGAGAGAGTGAGGTTGGTGACTGTGCACAACCCTGCCTCACTTAAATCCAATTCATTGCAAGTCATGACATCTGTCATGGTCCTCTTTGAGAACAAAGGACAAACACCAACAAGAAGAGCTCAGCCAAACTTCAGGAATGTACTCTACTCCCAATGTACAACATAAGTTGGTCTCCGATCTCTTTGTGATGCTGATTACACTCTTATGGAAATATTTGCCAGTCATTTCTAAAATATGTGAGAACCAGGGCCGAGAAAGACATTGCGAGATGATCTTTTAAAGGTCTTCCTGGCATCTGGAAGCTGCCTGGCATCCTAGAAGTTGCCTCTATGGAATTTGCCTCTATTCAAAGACCGCCTTTAAGTCGTGTCAATCAATGGACTTGAATGCTACCAGCCAATTAGCTTGGAGATGTGTGTGTGGACCACCCCTCTTCTGTCCCTCAGGAAGCTTCTGCTTGAAAGGACTAAGAAACTGTCTCTTGGGTGGCTGGAACAAGCTCGTGGTGGCAGAAGAAGCAGGCCAGGGTAGACAGATTTCCTATCTTTCTGAACTTCACGTGTTCTCCCTTTACTCTTTAATAAATGCTTAATGCCCAAAGACTGGTGCTAAAGCTTCTAATTTAAGGCCACCACAGATTTAGTTTTACTTGTCACAAATGATACTCAAAATTGAACACATTATCCAGATGCCTTGCTGTGGGGTAAAATATAATGCATAGAACTGAATACTATACCATATGTACCTTGCTTTGTACTATATGGAAAACTTTACTGGATAAGAATGAAAGAACTACAGGCTCCCCCTTTGGGATTTCTGCCTTAGTTATTCTGCAGCAAGCTAGGATAGATGCTGGAACTAAGACCTCACTTCGAAGTCTGAGATATACAAGTACTGCTTGCTTCTCCCTTCTTTCTTAGTATATGACCCAGGGCCAGCCCAGGGTACATGTACCCTTCTCAGTACACTCTGGATCTGTGGCCTAGAACTGGGTAGTGAGTAACAAAGCTGCCACTTGGTACCTGTCCCCACAGTGGTGCCCTGCTATGGTTCTGGTGAGGTCCTGGAGAGACCTCTTCTTGCCTAGGTTCACATCATCTCCCTAGATGCTGGAGTATTCCACACAGCATGCTCCTGGTACAATCTTATCCCCAGTGTCTGCAGACCTCTCTGAATCATAAACTATTTCCTACTCCCAATTCCTCCTATTCCTACTCCATAGATCCCAAGGCTGTGTCCTGGGTCCTTTTCTCTTGCTACATTCTCTCTTATTGACCTCATTAGCTACTAATTATCATCAATGCAGATCACATACAGACCTATATATCTAGCCCTAGTTTCTCTCCTAGTCTCTTATCATGAACTGACTACTAAACATTTCATATTGTATATGTTCTATGAACATTTGAAACATAACAGATCCAAAATAGAGTTTATTATGTTTCCTCCCAAACCTACCCTTCTTCTTAATTTCCTTATTTCTGTCAAGGTCATCACCATCTTTCTAGTCTTTCAAGTTCAAAACCTCAGGCATTCTTCATTCCTCACTGTCCCTCAACCTACATATGCCATAAATCACCAAGTCATCATAATTCTATCTCTACAACATTTCTCGCCTCTTTTTCTTTTACCCATTCATGTAGCCACCACACTAGTTTAGGCCCTCATAACCTCTAACCTGGACAACTACGATAGCTTCCTAATTGATCTCTCACTCTAATTCAACCACTGCACATATGTCAAAATGGTTTTCCTAACAAATAGGTCTAGTCGGACAGCTAGGTGGCATAGTGGATAAAGCATCAGCCCTGGATTCAGGAGGACCTGAGTTCAAATCCAGCCTCAGACACTTAACACTAGCTGTGTGACCTTGGACAAGTCACTTAAACCTCACTGCCCTGCAAAAAAAAAAAAAAAAATAGATCTAGTCATGCCACTCCTGTGCTCAGTAAGACTCCAGTGGTTTCCCAGAACCTCGAAGGTTAAATACAAACTCCACCATGTGACTTATTTAAAGGCTTTCATAACTTGGCTCCAACTTAACTTTCCAGGATTGTTCCCCATTATTGCCCTTTTTTAAATTCTACGGTCCATCCTACCTACCTTTTTATGTTCTTCAATATGATACCCCATTTCCCATCTCTGTGTCTTTGTACATGCTGTCCACTATGCCTGTAATATAGCCTCTCATCACATCTGCAAGAGGAGAGAAATCCCTAGTTTCTAACAAAGTTTAGCTTCAACTACTAAAGAGTTTTCCTGATCCTCCTCAGACCTTTGCTGCTTTCCTTTACAAATTATCCTTTGGGGGGCATATTATTATATATGAATTTATTATTGATTTCTGTAAAATTGAAGTTCCTTGAAGGCAGAGACCATTTCATTTCTGCCTTTGTCTCCCCAGCACCTAGCACACCATAATTGCTTAAGAAATGATTGTTGGGGGGACACCTAGTGGCGCAGTGGATAGAGCACCAGCCCTAGATTCAAGAGGACCTGAGTTCAAATCCAGATTCAGACACTTAACACTTAGTAGCTGCGTGACCCTGGGCAAGTCACAACCCCAATTGCCTCGAAAGAAAGAAAGAGAGAGAGAGAGAGAGAGAGAGAGAGAGAGAGAGAGAGAGAGAGAGAGAGAAAGAAAGAGAAAGAAAGAAAGAAAGAGAAAGAAAGAAAGAAAGAGAAAGAAAGAAAGAAAGAAAGAAAGAAAGAAAGAAAGAAAGAAAGAAAGAAAGAAAGAGAAAGAAAGAAAGAAAGAAAGAGAAAGAAAGAAAGAAAGAAAGAAAGAGAGAGAGAGAGAGAGAAAGAAAGAGAAAGAAAGAAAGAAAGAAAGAAAGAAAGAAAGAAAGAAAGAAAGAAAGAAAGAAAGAAAGAAAGAAAGAAAGAAAGAAAGAAAGAAAGAAAGAAAGAAAGAAAGAAAGAAAGAAAGGATTGTTGGATGACATTGAGCTAACAGTCTACTAAAACTCTCAAGATCATCTTCATATGAATTGTTGGCCTAGCCACACTTCTGGAATTTGTACAGGTGATATTTGAACCCAAGTGTAGGGCTTTATATAAACTGTATTATAATGGAGTCTAGCCTGTTAGCTTTTTAAGCCTTTTGATATCCAATGTGCTCCCTAGTTTGAGCATACTGGGTAATTACGCCATCCATGCTTTTATCAAAATTACTGATGAAAACTCAGATCAACACAAAGCTGTGAACAGTTCCCTGGGTCACTCTTTTGGGCACATCCCCCAAAGTCAATGTTTATTCAATTATAATTACTTTAACAGTGCAGTTATTCAACCATTTTTCAATTAACCTAACAATCCTAATATTCAGCTCACCTCTATCCATCCAGGTTAATGAAGCTATATAAACATAAAAGTTGGTTTCATTGGGTATTTTGTCTTTATTCCACTTTCTCAACCTGAAACCTTCTTCCAACATACCAGCCCTCTTCTCCTATTGGTGAATTGTTTCTGGTGTCTCCCTTTTGAGGACTGGCTCAGGCCAGCTATGTTTTATTCCTCTCTTGGTTGTGTTGAATTCTCTTACTTTTGTCACCACATTCTTTTTTCAGCTCCTTTTTTTTTTTTTGGTTGTCTTCCTCCACTAGAATGTAAATACTTTGAGTATTGGTATTATCTCTTTGCTTGTATTTGTAACCCTAGAACACTTAGCACAATATCCGGCATATAGTAAGTGCTTAATAAATGTTTTTTTTTTCTTGCCTGTCTTCTTGAGTATAGATATCATTAATCATTAGTGTATTCATCAGTTCCAAAGCACGGCTCCCTTTTCCCCTCTCTTTCAGCAATACAGTAAGATACAAACTCTGAACCTTTCATTATAATATGCCCACTTTGTTTTATCTATCAGAAGAGAAGCTTCAATCTGGCAATTCTATCTTCTAAATGTGGAATCATCATAATTCACATGTGATCTCAACATCAAGCCACTGGTCCAGATTCTATGATTTAAGAGGACTAGGGAAAAAATGAAAAGAACCTATCTGTTCTAAAATAGTTATAGCAGCTCTCTTTGTGATGGCAAAGAAGTGGAAGTTGTGGGGATGCCTGTCAACTGGAGAATGGCTGAACAAACTGTGGCATATGATTGTGATGGAATACTACTGTACTATAAAAAAGATGAGTTGGATGATCTTAGAAAAACATGGATAGACTTGGGTGAAATAATGAAGAGCAAAATGAACAGAACCATGAGAATGCTACATACAGCACAACAATATTGTTTTAAGAACAACTTTGAGTGACTAAATAATTTGGATTATTATAAATACACAAATTAACTACAAAAAACCTATGAAGAAAAATGCTATCTACATCCAGAGAAAGAACCAATAAGTAAAAGTATGTATAGAATGATTTTATACATATATGTGTGTGTATATATGTATACATACATATTATATATATATATATTTGTTTCTAATGGTAGCAATCTCTAAGATGGGGAGGGAAGAAAAAAAGGGAAAAAATTTACATGATAAATTTATTATATGTTTAAAAGGAATAGCAAATTGTACATGACAGATTTGCAATTTCGTATTTAATCATTTTTAATTATTCAAATATGTTATCGAAATGCTTGTTTTATTTCATAAATTAAAAATAAAATTTTGGAAAAAAGATTTGAGAAATTAATTCCTCATTTCCAATGCAACCCTCTCTCAATATTTTGTTAACGATTTCTGGCTATGATGATCTAATATAAGAATCAATATAGCCAATGCATATTTTTATAATTGGCATGTCAGCAAAAACATTACTCAATACTTTTATTATTGCACAGATGATACTTTCAGACTTTGGAAAAGAATACATAAACTCATATTCATAGTAGTTTACAGTTTACAAGAACTGGATTGTAAATCTTAGTTCTATTAATTATGACCTATATGACTTTGATTAAATATTTTCATCTCTATGGGCCTTGATTTACTTATTTGTAAAAGGCAAAGAGTAGAATAAAGCAAAAATTGACCTTTTCTTCTGCTATGACCCCTTAGCAGTCTGATGAAACCTATGGACCTCTTCTCAGAAGAATGGTTTTAAATGTATAAATGTATAAAATTAAACTAAGGAACTGATTATATTGCGATACAGTGATGTAAGTGTGTCTGTCTATATGTGTGTGTATAGTATATATGTATATATACTATATATACACACACATATATATTTTTAAACAATAAGCCCTTCAAGCTTTAGTGTTCTTTCCACTGGACCACAATGCCTCTCAGTGACTCTGAGAAGCATAAATGAAAAATAAAAGTCCTTGAGCCACCTTCTCCATAAAGAGCCAATGAGGAGACCAATAATCTAACCTAGGTTAAGAGGCCTGCCTGTATTTTTATAAGAAATATTTAAGAAGTAGCATCTATATGTATACTGATATACCATTACAGATGGAAAATTAGCAGGACTAAAATTGAATAGAAGGAAAAGAGTGGAGTCAATTGTACTTGGGGAAACAATTGATCATTTGCATAAAAATTCATCTTTTAAAAAATACTATTCTCCTGGCAATATGATATAGCTGAGAATCTTAGAATCCCCTAATCTGTAGATCAGCTCAATAATGAAGTAAATGGAGCACTGGATTTGCAGGCAGAAAGACCTGAATTCAAATTCCCCCTCAGATACTTACTTAGTTCTGTGAGCCCTGGGCAAGTCCCTTAATATTCCTCACCTTCAGTTTCCTCATAAAAAGGTGTGCAAAAATAGCACCCACTTCATAGAGTTGTTGTGAGACTCAAATGAAATAATACAGGTAAAGTGATTTGTGAATCTTAAAGCACCACAGTAAAGCTAGCTATCGTCATCGTCACCGCCATCTTAGTAATGTAGGTTGGTTGGCCCAAAGGGCAATGAAGAGATGCATAGTAGAGACAAATAATTTGTGGTGTATTTTCAATAATGACCTATGTTTAAGAAGCAGTATGAGAGATATGACTGAATAAATATAAGAAAAAAAGGACAGCCTTAATTATAGCCTTAATGTCATAATAGAGCGCATGAAATGTAAATAAAAGGAAAAAACACCTAGAAGGCCTCAATGCAGTACAATAAAAAGAACATGGGATTCATAGTCGTAGGATCTAGGTTTAAATTTCAGTTCTGCCACTTATTACCCATGAGACCTTGGTCAAGTCACTTAACTGACTTTGTTTCAGTTTCCTAATCAGTAAAATAAAAAGATCTCTACCGGTCCCTTCCAGAGCCTTTGTGAAAGATCTATGGAAGAACATGGACAAGAATTATAGAGAATGAGAAGACATGAATGGGTTGCAATTTTCACTAATTGAGGAAATTCCCACATCAACAAGGTAATGTTTCCATTGCAATATGAACTGTAACACAAGTAAACATTCTATTGAATTAACATTAGTTTTCACTTACTCATGTAAGGCAGCTTTTCTGGGCATGGATGGTAAGGAGAATATGTGAAGTTTTCTGGAAGATACATTGTTGTTTGAGCAAGATAATCACTTGAATTATTGCCTTCAGGGTAATCTTTGAGGGGAAAAAAAGAGAAAAATTAGAGTTTTCTATCTCCAGCAAATTACTTGATGCTTTTATTCTCAGTTTTTCAGCATATATATTATTATCAATGTGGGAAAAACTACAATATACAGAATTGGCAGTAGCAGTCCCAGTAATTATGTATAAAGCATGAATATAGTCACCATGGCTAATCTCCTTAAATCATAAATTTACAGCTTGAAGGAACTTAAAAACCATCCAATCCAATTCACTCATTTTATTGATAAGGAAAATTATTCTAAGAAAGGTTGTTCAATATCTGTTATCTGATTGACTTTTCAGAGAGTACTGCAAGGGAATCCTAAACATAGGGTTTAGAAAGGAACATAGCCATTTTCACAAGAACATTTTTTAACCTGTCTTATATACCTAAACTGTAGTTCTAGGTATTCTAAACTGTGGCCATTCAGGGACCTTTACAAATGGTTTGGAAATACAGAAGGAGCTCTACTTGTTTGTCAAATCACTGCAGGCTACCTATTGCCCCATACAACTACAATGCAATATTCCTATACTCACAACAAGGCTTCATCCATACAATCTGTAGGGTCACCTGAGGCTCCTTTGGTGTGGGGATGAGAACCACATTATCTAAGTAGCCTTTTATGGTACAGGGTCTTGAGGATTAAAATGAATATTACTATCAATATTTAGGAATTTCAAGCTCTCCATTACTGTCACAAACTCAAGCTTTTTAATATATCATTCTGATGTATCATATATTAATCCTGAACTGACCAAGAGCTTCATGACCAGTTGTCACTCAAACTGTTATAACACAATTCACTCTATCCTGTACCTCATTCCTTTTTCTCTGTCCTCTTTTCTCTCCCCTTCTTTATCTTCTTTTTTCCTGCTCAGTGGGAAGCTATTTATTTGTTTAATGACACTGTTTTTTGTTACTTTTCAGAGGAAATTTTGAAAATGTGCCATACACCTGTCCTCACCTATTATACCAATTTCTTCTCTATCACCATTCATAACTCCAAATCTTGAACACCTAACCCTCATACTTTGACAAGATTCCCCTTCCATGCAAGAATGGCTAGTTTCCCTTAGTATTGCACTGACATATCTGTGATCTGATCATTTCGATCAAAACAAAAGATAAACATTTACTTCTTAAGAAGGACAAATAAGAGGCCTCTATAGAGAACAGATAACTGATATTGGAGTCAAAACCTGAGTTCAAGTCCTGCCTTTAAAATACATTGGCTGTGGGAAGAGAGCATTCCTGGGTAAAACACCTAATCACTCATTTAACCAGGCAAATCTTTAAGACTATAAATTTTATACAATGTGCCAATCAGATGTTTCCTTCTAGGAATTCTCCTATACCAATTAACTCCAAATCCAGTAAACAAATCATTTTCGTGTGTGTGTGTGTGTGTGTGTGTGTGTGTATACACACACATGCACATATACATATATATACTTACATATTTATAGATAGGTAGATAGGTAGACAGATAATAGACAGGCAGATAGATACAGAGAGAGATAGATGATAGATAGATAGATAGATAGATAGATAGATAGATAGATAGATAGATAGATAGATAGATAGATAGGTGTATAACTAAAAAATGAGACTTGAGGAAGAAATTATACCAAAGGTATAACTTATTCTCTTTCCACTACATTACATTTCCCACTCTAATTTTTTTTAAATCTTCAAATTACCTACATATGAAATAGTAAAATTAACTATTATATACTTAGTACTTTTCATACCATCTGCAGTAAGTTATATTAGATATTTGATACTTTTGTAGATAATATATTAAGAATCTTTTCATAACCATCTTATACTAGTAATAGTATAAAGAAAGTATGTGTTAACACAAAGATAGTATTTTGAATCAGATTTATTTATCCCTTTTATTTTCTTAGCCATATATATATATATTCACATGTACAATAATTTAAAAGCCTTTTAACTACAATACCACCTGCATCACATGCCTATTTGATAAAAACTGCAACTCTACCAACTTTTTATTGCCATAGAATCATAGTCTTAAGGGAATTTACTTGGGGGCATTGAACAGATTAAATTAAAACCACCACAGGAAAAAAATAAGAATTTAGAGGTGAATCTTTAAAGTTTATCTACTTAAATCCCTAATTGGGAATATAAGTATGAATCCTCTCTTTTCTACTCTACTCACAAGTTACAGTCATTCAAAGTGGGTTGTAGGAGCATTTTCTTATAATAAGGTAGATATTTAAGAATGAAAGCCTGTACATTCACAGAGAAGTATGAGTAGGGTAAATTTTATAAATTTATAAATGAAAATATAAGTGCTCATTAAAAGACTATTCCAAATACTGAATAAGCAGTCTGAAAATAAGACCACAGAATCAAATAACTTCAGGGTTCACCATTTCATTCAAATCTTATTTGAAAAAAGAATTCTTATGTGACCTGTAGTCTGTCTGTTGGACACCTCTGGATTAGATGATCTCCAAGGGTCCATTCCAACCCAAATATATGACCCATTAAGAATGTGATTGATTCCAGGGTAAGTTTCCAACTCAAATCCAACTGCTAATATTTCTCTAACTTAGAGTAAAGGAAAAAAATAAGAATAACACTACTAAAGAAGTGACCATCATTTCTTTTTAAAAAATATTTTATTTGGCTTAATTATCCAACAACTGCCTTCTCATTCTCCCATACCAACCCCTTACCTCTAAATGATAACACAAGAAAAGCAAAACCCATTACAAATGTGTAGTCAATCTAAGCAAATTACCACATTGTTTATATCCAAAAAACAGATTTGTCCCATTCTGCATTGAGTCTTTCACTTCTCTGTTAGGAGGTAGATAGTAATTTCATTATTAGTTCTCTGGATTCCTGATTGGTCATTATACTGATAAGAGACCAGCACATTTATATACCACAACTTTTTTATCCATTCCCATTATGCTATATTATGTTATATTATAATAATGTTTATTATACTATTTTATATTATAGGCACTCCCGAGGATTCCTGTTCTTTGCTACTTCAAAAGAGCAATAAATATTTTGTGCATCCTTAAAAAAAAAAAAAGAATTCCTACTACACATACTTAACAAGTAGTCATCCAGCTTTTGCCTATAATCCTCCAGTAAGAAGAACCTACTACCTCACTGAGGTAGCCCATTATTTTGGGGATAGCTCTTATTGTTAGGAAGGTTATCCTTACTTTAAGCCTAACTTGGCCTCTGTCCATCCATAGTTCCTAATTCTGCCTTCCTGAGCTACCATAATCCAGGTGGGCATCACCCATATATGAAAGCAGATATTTGACAAGATATTTGACTAACAATGGATGTTATACAACATAATGTTTACAGAGGTATAAGGAAAGTAGGAAACTAATTCAGAATTCAACAATTCAGAATTATCCAATGCAGTATATTCATCAAAAATAAAACATAAGTGCTCGATAGGGAAGTGGAATAGAGAATTCTATTCAGTACTGAACTTGAAGGTAGTTTTCAATATAGTTTTTCCAATTTTAGGAAGAGATGGAAATTTCTAAAGTATTACACTATTACATTTAAATGGCTCCAAAATCCCTTGGATTCCCCCCCTCCTGAAGGTAAATTGATTCTTCTTTCACAACATGACTAATTCAGAAATATGTTTAATGTGATTTTATACATATAACCTATATCAGATTGCTTTCTGTCTTGGGGAGGGGGGAGGAAAAGGAGGGAAGGAGAAAAATTTGGAACTAAAAATCTTATAAAAGCAAATGTTGGAAACTATCTTTACATGTAAATGGAAAATAATAAAATACTTTTATGATTTAAAAAAAAAAGAAGTGACAATAGAACATTAAACGATATGTAGAAATTCAGCCTGTAAAAAGATAAAGGATAGGCTTTGGGACAATCCAGGAATAGGTAACATGATGGAAAATGTCAGGTAGAAAGAAACAGAACATGTAAGATGGATGGTGAAGAGCCTAGTTTGGCTAGAGCAAACAGTTCGAGAATATTATAAGATAAAGATGCAAAGGTAGGATATTGTCAGATTATAGAATGTTTTAAAGTCTGGCAGCTATGTAAAGGATGGACTAGCAGCAGAAGGAAGACAGTGAAGACTGGCAGGCCCGTGTTATGTGATTTGGAGCTTCAAGAGATCATCTGGTTCAATAGCCTCATTTTACAGATGAGGTAACTACAGTCCATAAAGGGTCAGTGGCTTGACCAAGGTCATTCAGTTGGTTAAATAGTAGAGCTTGGATTTTAACATCCATCCTCCAATGCCAAATCCAGTGTTTTGTCTACTCTTGCTAAGAAGCCATTATGGTAATCTAATCAGGAGACCATAAGGACTATTAGTAGAATGAATGGCATTGAAAACAGAAAGATGCAAATTTATTTGAAAGCATAATTCACAAAACATGTCAAGTGACTGGCTATGAGAAGTGAGGGAGAAATACTAGAGATTCTAAGAGAGGGCAGAGCCAAGATGGAGGAGGAAAGGTAGTAAGTGCTCAGCGCTCCTGACACAATTATAGTCCCCAAAACTCCAAATACAACCATAATACAACTCCTGGAGTAGCTGAACCCACAAAAAGACGGGCTTCCAGCCAAAGATGGATTAGAAGTTTGGCAGGAGGGGTGCTGGGATGGGAGTGGAGTTCAGCCCACAATTGTGCTGACACAGATCCAGCCCCAGGCAGGCTGCACTGAAGAAACTCACCCCAAAGCCTCCGAAACAGTGGCAGCACCAGCGTCTTCTGGAACTAAGCTCACGGTCTGATGAAAGGGCTGAACAGCTGGCCGGGGTGGGGTGGGGGGAGTCTATGGGGGTTTCTGTGGGAGCTGAGGAAGAATTCCTACCCCAGCAGGGAACCAGAAAGAAATCTCGAGGGACAGGAGGCCCAGGTGGGGCAGGGGTGCAGGCTTGTCAGAGCTAACAAATACAGCAAACAAAATTTTGTTTCTTTGTTAATTAGCAAGTTGGCCTGGTATTATTTACAGACCAAAGCATAGGCCAGGCAAGTGAAGAACATGCCTCTCCTTAAATTGTATCACTTGGGACCCCTAAAGCTTGGGCCAGTGTAGCCTGGAAACAGGACCCCACTTTAAGAAGGAGTTAAAAGTCAAGTAAAAGACAGGCAAGATGAGCAAGCAGAGAAAGTTACAAACCATAGAAAGTTTCTTTAGTGACAAGGAAGATTGAGGTGCACCATCAGAAGAGGATAGCAATGTCAGGGCTCCTACATCCAAAGCTTCCAAGAAAAATATAAATTGGTCTCAAGCCATAGAAAGTTCAAAAAGGACTTTGAAGATAAAGAGAGGTAGAGGAAAAAATGGAAAGAGAAATGAGAGTGAGGCAGAAAAGTCATGAGAAAAAAGTCAACAGCTTGGAAAGCCAAATGGAAAAGGAGATACAAAAGCTCTCTGAAGAAAATAATTGCCTAAGAATTAGAATTGAACAATGGAAGCTAGTGACTTTATGAGAAACCAATACACAATAAAGCAAATCCAAATGAATGAAAAATAGATTCTAAGAGGCAGGGGTAGGAAGATTTAAATTCCAGGCATGGGGGATACTCAGTACAAAGGTAGAAAGACAGAAAATGAAATGTCATTATGTGAGGAACAACATGAAAGCCAGTGTGCATAAAAGAAGTGATGAGTGAAAAGTTTGACAGGGTAGTTTGGGGAAAGGCTGTGCTGAGACTAAAATGCCAAACAGGAGTTATATATTCTAGAGGTAATAAGGAACAGCTGCTGTTTATTGAAGGAGAGGTAGGTTGACAGATCTATACTTTAGGAAAAATCACTTTGAAATCTATATGGTGGGACAGGTGAGCCTGGGAGCCCAATTAGAAGTCTATGGAAATACTCTAGGCCACAAGTCATGAGGATCTGAACTAAGGCAGTTGCATGAGATATTGTTGTTAAGACAGACTCCATAAGAACTGGCGATTGAATGGATATGTGGGGTAAAGGAGGCTATCTATAAAGAATAATGTAGTCATCTCAGTTTTTCAGGGAGATTGACTTTTTTCTATTTAAACAAATACTACACAAGGAATTATTGGATACAATATAAATGTGTTCAATGAAATCAAAACATTTTTTAATCTAATCACCAGTTTGTGCATGGCATATAACAGGAGCCAATAAAAATTTCTATACAAAAATATATGATCAAAAGAAAAATGAGCACTTGGAAATATTTGTGGCAAGTATAACAGCTACAAACTTGACGTCCAACTAAAATAAAGAAGTAACTGGTAAAAATTTTAATTTAAAAGGCAACCTTTATTCTCCAATGGATAAATGATCAAAAGATAATTTACAAAGAAACACAAATGTATAATAATCACTTAAAAATGCTCAAATTCACTAATAATCAAAGAAATGTAAAATTAAAACATCTTTAAGGTACCAGCTCATACCCCTCAAATTGGAAAAAAAAATTAAAAACCACAGTGCCACTGGGGTAATCCTACAATCTGTCACCATCTAAAGTGCCAAGAAATTCTGAAAGTGAACACTGACACTTCACTGTATATTATCTCCTCAACAGAGATGTATAAGCAATTTTACATTGTGCTTCTCCAATCCTGTGGCATTTCTCCCATTTTCCATTTCTAGCAGAGGCTCAATCACATCCACCAGATCTTTTGATACTTAGGATACAGTTCATCTGAGCCTGGTAACAGAAAAAAAGAGCTTAATTCTCTCATTTTCTCCCTCCTCATCTTAACAATAATAATATCCATTTTTGTCTGCTTTTTTTTCTCTCCACTGTCCATCATGAACAGCTTCTCTGCCCTGACCAAGCAGGGGCTCTCTCCCTTCTCAGGCCTCCTCTTTTCCACAAGATTATTTTGGGGGGGAAAAAAAAACAACATTTTTATTGAGCAGTCTCAGCTCATTCTAAGTCCATGCCAAATTTTTATAATCCTTGTTACCAGTCACTTTTCCCCATCCCCAACATTTCTATTTTACTAACCAGCTCCTTATTAGAGAGAAGTGATTTCTATCATAGTAATTTCCATTAGTGTTTCCTCAACATTTTGAAGGAAAAAATTTGTTATAGATTGTAGTTTCTTTGAGAACAGGACCTATGTTACTTCTATCTTTTTACTCCTGATGCATGTGAAATATTTTTTGGATTGAAATTAAGAGAAAAAGGAAAGAGCAGAAGACAGAAACAACAAAAATCAAGGATCAAATTCTGCCTCAATACTTACTGGCTACATATCCATATGCAACTAGGTGGTGCAGTGGATAGGAAGCCAGACTTGGAGTCAGGAGGAACTGAGTATGAATCCTACCTCAGACATTTACTAGCTGTGTGACCCTGAGCAAGTCACTTAAGTGTCCTGTGCCTCAGTTTCCTCATTTGTAAAATGACCCTACCTCACAAATGAGGTAATAGATGGAAAGCACTCTACAAACCTTAAAACACTATATATGGGGCAGCTAGGTGGAGTAGTGGTAGAGCACTGGCCCTGGAGTCAGGAGTACCTGAGTTCAAATCTGGCCTCAGACACTTAACACTAGCTGTGTGACCCTGGGCAAGTCACTTAACCCCAATTGCCTCACTAAATAAAAACAAAAAACAAAAAACAAAACCACTATATAAATGTGAGTAATGATGCTGCTGTCACTATGAACTTGAAGGCCAGCTCTCAAGAGAGTCTGTAATCATCATCTGTGCAGGGAGTACCCCTACCAATGAAATTATACATCCTTGAAACTGAATTAAGTATAGTAGGAATGTTTAGACTTATTCATTAGACTACCAGAGAAGTATAATGCATTTTTCCTTTTGAACCTCAGCATTCACTGACAATAAGATAAAAATAACATAGGAAATTTACTAGGCTTAGAGCACTGGTCTTTGGGTCAAAAGACTTTGGGTTTCAGTCCTGGTTCAGCCATTAACTTGTCATGTGACCGGGTAGGTCACTTGAAAGCCCTAGGGTTTTCCCCACTGTAAAATAAGCGGGGAAAGAGGAGTGATTTAGACCCCTTCCCACTCTAATATTGTACAGTTACACATAGGCCACAAACAACAATAAGATATTACTATCTTAGGGTCGTATGCATGACCCATGTCATTTTTGAAAGCACAAGAACATATAGTGGTACACAGAGAACTACTGTCCTGCTTGTTCTCAGTGGCCCTTGAGTGGTCCAAGGGAGTTTCATTTTATGATTATCTAAATAGGAAAATATCAAAATGATTCTGAGAACCTAAACTACACAGGGGAGTATTAAACCAGCAGAGTATTTTATTTTAAATTAATAAATAGAGTAATTTATTAATTCCAAAACTACCTCTTACAAACTATGCCATTCTATGATTCTATACATCCAAGGTCTGAACTATAAAAACTATTTCAAGATCTAAATGATTCCAGCTCCATATAGTAACCCCACTCTCTTCTAGAGGAAACAGAAAAGATGCTATGCTGTCTGTTGTTTATAAGAGATCCCCTCCCCCCACCATTTATCTACATATTCTCCCTAAAAGACTGATTAGTAAACTCTCCATCATTTAACTGACAGTCAGCCTGTCAAGTAGCCTCCCTCACCAATGAGTGAGACAAAAGCAATTAACTGCCTAAGCTTCTGGAGAGATGACACCATAATAAATTCATAAAACCACTACTCTCTCCAGAGAGTAAAGAGAGTGGTGAGGTAAGTAAGAGTAGATCTATCAGAATCACCACCTTCATGGCAGGGTGATGTTTTTAAAAGGTTATATATGATGGATTATTTGAGAGTGATCCAATCAATTAATAAATATTTATTGAGTGCCTTCTATGGGCCAGGCACTATGCTAAAAGCTGGAAATAAAAAAGTTTAGGCAGTCCCTGCCCTCAAGGATCTTACAATCTAATGGATGAAATAATAAAAACGATCAATTAAACAAGAATTAATTTATTAAGCACCTCACACTCTAGACACTATGCTAAGTGCTGGAGCTACAAAAAGTGACAAAAGACAGTCCCTGACCTCAAAGAGATAACAATCTAATGGAGGAGTCTTATCTGTGAACAAATATATACAAAGCAAGCTATGTACAGTGACAGCTGGAAATGAAGACATGATTTCACCCAAAAAGGAAATGAAAATAATAAATAACCTATTATTCCTTCTCTCTTAGCAGCCACAATGACCAATAATAAAAATAATTTTGCAGACATTCCATTCTACTGTCCCCCATACATTATCACCTCTTGGAGAAAGAAGACAAGAAAAGAGATGATTTCTCAATTTGTTTCTGGTTTCTGGTTTTCCCCTGCAGAAAATCAGTAGAGCATAACAGAAAGAACACAAGACTTGGAGACAGTTCATTAAGATCCAGCAACTACCAATCTCTAGTTGTGTGACTTTAAACAATCCCTGCTGCAGAAACTGTCCCTTAACAGTTTTCATGAGTCAATAGATAACTGAGAACGTCTGCCTTACAGCTCTGGATATCTAACTCTGGTCAGCAAAATGTAAGCTTCTTGGAGGCAAAGACTTTTCAGTTTTGTTATCAATACTTTGGTAATTATTACCAAAGGCTTAGCAGAGTAACTAGCACACAGTAGGAGCTTAACAAATGCTTGTTGAATTTAATTGGTTATAGTACAAACAATAAATACTCCAAAAATATGAGATTCCAGGCAAAAAAATCATGGTTCAATTACTAAAGAGATCATTTTCACTTGATATTAGGAATCCAGTAGTTAAGAGTTGAGAAATAATCTTGATTTCAAATATGTTTATATGTATATGCCTTATAAATTATATCCTACATTGTATTTTTTCACAGAAACAAATGTTTTTCCAATAGGCAGAAACAGGCCTTCTCATATTAGCTCCCTATAAGCCATTTCCTCTCAGGAATGGTTTAAATGCCATGCTAATTTTTTTTTCAGTCTGATTAAAAGATAGGAATTTATTGCTTGGAACTTTTTGCTATTAGACATTTGTCTAATTCCTTATTAGGGTAATGTTTTTTTAAAGAAGTTCAGAGGGGAGAGAGATGGTAAGAAAAACTGGTAAAAGTCTAGTTAGGAAGACTGACAATTGATTGCCTGATGCTAAATATAGGATTAAAAAACATAAGCTTGCCAGATTGAACACAGATTTAAGAAAGGATTTTTTTTAAATAAAATTTTTAAATAAAAAATATGTATGCTAAAAATTAAAAACTCCATAGCATATTCTCAGTATCACATGTAAGAACTAAATTATGTGGTAAAAATTCAGGTTTGTTACTCTGGGCTCAAGTTGAGGCGTTGTATATCTGTTCCTCATTCATCTAATTGTCAATTTACAATAGACCTTTTTCCATCTTAGACAAAAAGTGGTATTTCCACCTTCACCCCAACCAGACCACAGAATAAGGGATTATTATATTCTTGAATTTTATTGTGAGAGAAGGTTTCTCCTGTAATTTTCTAATTTTCTCTAAGATTTATTAAATTACCTGAAGGAGAAAACAAAAAGCTCTTTTCTAAAATTATATTAAATCTGGCAGTCTCAGATTTTCGAAGACAAAGACTGCATTTGTCAGATAAACCTACAGGAACGTAAAAGAAAAACTACCAAGAATAATTTACTTAAACAAATACTCTATACCAAGATTTACTAAAAACACTTCCTCTCCTACCAGCAGTTCTTTGCTCTAGGCACCTAAGGGGGGGAAAAAAATCTATACCCCTTCCCAATAAAGGAAAGTTATAATGGCAAACACTAAAATAGCAAATTTACTTTTAATAAAACTTTGAATATCTCTACATATTCACAAGAGCAAGTCAACAATCCATATTCATTTGCTGATTCATAAATTCATTCAACAAATATTTACTGGGCCTGTACTACTGATCAGTAACACTGACAAAGTAAAATGAATTACAGGACACATGGATGATTACTTCCCATTTAGACAAGGCTCTTTTGTTCTTTTACCAATAAGCCCTTCTCTTTAGTGGGCCCTGACTTATACAACAGATTTAGATTCTCTAAATAGTGCTCATTTATATAAATATGATAATAACTCAAATGTGTTTAATGGATGTTTTCCTCCCAATTATGTGGATTCTTTCCTCCCAAGAACAGCTGGGAATTTTAAGCTCTTCTATTTGTGAATAGCAATGAACACAATATATAAAGTACTTACAAGCTTAACAACTAACCTTCACCAGGCACTAAAGAACCCTTAACAGGCGTTAAAGAGAATTCTGAACTCATCATTTCTTTAAAATTAAAAAAAAAATAATAATAACACTTTAGAAATGATCTTCTGGTGACAGAAATTTAAACCACAGTCAATTAATTTTTTCCTCTACTATTCAAAAAGATAAGAAACATTTGGAAATTTAAAGTGTAGCTAACCAGAAAGGTGAAGAAGGGGGAAAAACACTTTTCTTTCTATTTGTGGCATCACAAACTCAATTTAAAAAATCACGTTGATGATAAAAGAAAATGTATATAACCTATCATATATCCCTACACATATCTAAGAGGGACAAGAAAGGTTTTCAGATCTTTGATTTTATCAATATGGCGTACCCCCAGTAAGGAGGAGAACCCAATCCATCCTTGTGTAAATTACCAACTTATATGGAATTCAAAGTCTCAGAGTCACAAGGAATGGTAAAGTTTAATGTCTTGCCTATGGTCACAAAACAAATGCAATATTTAAACACACTTCTTGCCTTGTCACACTGCCTCCCATGAAAATTATAATAATATGCATGCATATATGGATCTGTATATGTATATATGTGTATATATGTGTGTGTATGACCCTGCATTAAGATTCAATTGGTTATAGCATTACTTTTTGGGGAAAATTATATTAAATAAAATTTAAAATCCCAAAAAGCAATATGAATTTTTATTTCACAATTATCAAGTCTATACATGACAAATCTTTAGGATTATCCATCTATTCAACACACTACACACCATTAATCTCAGTATATATTTTCAATTCTACTCCTTAGTTTTATAGATCATAATGACTGTTAAGGGCTAAAATTCTAGCTAAACTGTCTAAAATATCTAATGAGTGGTCACCAATAAATTATAAGCTTTAGCAAGAGTTAGACTTTTAAGCATTTATTAAGGAGAATAAGAATTTGGTAAAGAGAGAGAAAGGCCTAGATTCCTATCTATTAAAGGGAGAGCACATTTCTAGCTCCGCTCTCCACCAGAGTCCAAAGGAAAAAAAAAGCCCGAGACTGAGCGCCAGTCTCTTCCTTCCTCCTCCCACTAGCCCGCGTCACTTCCTGACTCCTGGTCTTGCCCTCAAAGACCTTTGCTTCATGGGCAGAACTCCTCTACAGTAAGTCTCCAGCAGGTGGCGTCATTCCAATCGTTACATGACGATGGGGAGTTACTGGCTTCCAGCTTATACCTAATATCCTTTCATAGAATAAGCATGAGGGAAGCCCAGCAGCCCTTTGAAAATTAGGAAGAGAATTTTCTTTATGTGGTTAATTCCTCCTTAAAACAATGGGTAAAATTAAAATATATATATATGATGTTGTTATGTTTTAATCTTATTTTTTTGTAAAAAACTAATGTTTTGTGTTTATTATCATCGCTTTACTAAGGTATGCCTTCATCTATGCTAAAATACATTTGACTCATAGCTTAGGAAAGTAAAGATATTTCCAAAGAAAGCAATGATGAATTTATAAGAGAATATTTTCATCTTTAATAAATATTCATACGGAGGAAAACCTGGTGCTTAATAATTTCAACTACTGCTTACTCTAAAATAGAAATCAGATGTAAAGCAAAGCATTTGAAGCAGGAAATATTCTTACCTGTACCATTGAGAGTAGCATTTTTATTTGTGTATAGTCTGATCATATGTCCTATTGTTTTCACATTTTCTTTCAACATTATACCTCGGGCTTGTACCATAAAGAGATAGGTGTTGACTATAAAGAAAAGAAAAACATAAAGACTATGAACATTTTATTTAATATGACAATTTCTCAATTTTTTAGGCACAACAACCTAAACTGATTTGTGTGGTTCAATAAACAAAAAACAGAGAAAAATAAAACATTAGAGAATTGCTCCCCACATAAGCCAAATTACCTAATTACTGTTGTCTAACCATAGTGGTAATGTCAGACTGACAAATGAGTTCTGATTCAAGCAATGAAGGATGGAAAAAGTTCAATCTCAATCAACTTCATGATAGCCAAATCCACACCATTCTTTCTAAGAACACTTGCCCCTTCTAACACTTTTGTTCAAATTAAAGCATGAAAAATATTTTCTAACAATGTGGCATAATTTACATTTTAAAATTCTCGATTATTCCTTCCAGTTAAGTCCTTAAAAAATCTCTTGGGGGCGGCTAGGTGGCACAGTGGATAGAGCACCGGCCCTGGATTCAGGAGTACCTGAGTTCAAATCCGGCCTCAGACACTTGACACTTACTAGCTGTGTGACCCTGGGCAAGTCACTTAACCCCCATTGCCCCACAAAAAAAAAAAATCTCTTGCCATTTATATAGTGCTTTAAAATTAGCCTATTAATTAACCCAGTGTTTTCAGGTCACTATCTCCATTTTACATACAAGAAAGTCAGGGGAGTTAAAGCACAAGATTCACAGAAGTTAAATAACTTAAAATAGCTGATATAGACAGTCATTGAGATAATTAGAATTAAAACCCAAGTCTTCTGACTGCTCTGGCTTTCTTCAAAGGTCAGTTGAGGTAACATTTATGAAATAAGTCTTTTCTGGCTCCCCAAAGTACTAATATCTCCCCTAACCCTATAAAATATTTTGCATATAATGTTTGTGTGTGCATATTGTTTCCCTAATATAAGCTCCTTAAGGGTAGGGGCTATTTTATTTTTGTCTTTGTATCCCTTGTAAGGGGCTAAAATTCTAGCTAGTCAGGGCAGCTAGTTGGTGCAGAGGATAAAGCACTGGTCCTGGATTCAGGAGGACCTGAGTTCAAATCTGGCCTCAGACACTTGACATTTACTAGTTGTGTGACCCTGGGCAAGTCACTTAACCCCAATTGCCTCACACAAAAAAAAAATTCTAGCTAGTCTGTCTAAAATATCTAATGAGTGGTCACCAATAAATTATAAGCTTTAGCAAGAGTTAGACTTTTAAGTATTTATTAAGGAGAATAAGAATTTGGTGAAGAGAGAGAAAAAGGCCTAGATTCATCTATTAAAGGGAGAGCCCATTTCTTGCTCCACTTTCCACCAGAGTCCTGAGGGAAAAGAGCAAGAGAGCCAGCCTCGCCCCTTTTCCTCCCACAAGCAAATGTCACTTCCTGACGCCAAAGAAAAGCCACATGGCTTGCCCTCAGATGCCTTCTCCTCATGGCGGAGCTTTCCTACAGTGAGTCTCCAGCAAGTGGCATCATTCCAATAGTTACACCCTAGTATTCCAAACAATGCCTGGCACATAGTAGGTGCTTAATAAATGTTTTATTTTTTATTTAAATTATAGGCAGAATAAAGATAAAATAGCTAATGAATTAGCATTTGCATGTGTGTATATTCCTTTAAGTTTGTAAAGCACTTTATATGTTATTTTATTTGATCCTTACAACAACCTTATAAGGCAGGTTTATTCCTATTTTACAGATGAGGAATCTGAGACTGAGAAAGGTTGAGTGATATGTCCAACGTCACACTGCTAGTAAATGTCTAAGGCAGCATTCACTTAGGCCTTCCTGATTCAAAGTCCACCACTCCATTGAGCTGCAACAATAATAATTTGCCTATGACCTGCTTATGCCCTTCCCTTTTCTCTGTATTAAACTGAATGTCTCAAAACCCAAGGGGTAGAGTGCAACTATATGCAATCTTCTTAAGCACAAAGGGGCAGCAATGAAAGATGATTAGTAAAGAAACAAAGTTATATATTTCATTTGCCTTCCAGTCTTTCAAAATAGAAATAAAGCATCTGACTTCAATCCAGCTTTACTTCAGGCATGTCCACAACCTTTCTAGAAACCAGAACAGTAATTACATTTTATTTATTCAGGCAGGATTTCCTGGCGATTTGAGCTTACAGACAGCAGATTTTTCTTCCAGCCTGGTTTTGGATTTTTTTTTAAGCCATAGACCAGAGAAAAGGAACAATCACAAAGAAAGCTAGAAGATTCTTTGGTGAAACTAAAAATAATTTCTGCTGAAACAAGTGACTTACGTAATACCACACCTAATACATTCAACTTACAGAATACAGGAGAATTACATTCCTAAAATAAAGTAGTAGTGTTTTTATCTGTTTTCAAAGATCTTTATAGCTTTTCAATTGTTCTGCTAAAATCAAGCATTAGCTTCTAACTTAAAAAAAAAAATTCACTTTACTTTGCCCTATACTGCTGTCCTACCTGGTTTAAACTCTCTGAAACAAGATGTTCCTCCCAGGATAAACATCACTTCTAAACTCACCACCAACCTGCTAACTCAAGCTTTGATTGTGCTACCTCCCTCAGCTTTCTCCCTGTTCTGATTGAAGGGCTGGAAGGGGGAGCACCAAATTCCTCCGGATGCCTTCCTTTATAGAGGACAGAAACTGGTTGCTCAGCTCACCATTTTGCATCTCCACATGTCCCCATACCAGATAATTCTGGCATCTCCTCCTCCCCTTTTCCTTCCTCCTTTTGTATGATGTCTCCCCCATTAAAGTGTCAACTCCTTGACAGCAAGGATTGTCTTTCTTTTTATTAATTCAATCCCCAGTTCTTAACACAATGCCTACTACATAACAGGAACTTAATAAATGTTTATTGAATTGGATAATAAAACTTCCATAGTGACAAAGTTATTTTGAGTTTGTTGAATGTGTGACTGACTCCAAACTCAAAATCTTCTGAATTAAAAAAAGAAAGAGAAAGAAAAACATATTAATTTGAACACATACACAGCCCTTCAAAAATTAAACCATAAAACGATAAAATGTTAGGATTACTGAGGTTTCACTACACACCCAAACTCTTTAAAATGACAAAAGTTGAAAATATTAATGTTGACATATTAACATACTGTTGGTAAAACTGTGAATTGCTCCAACTATTATATTTTTAATTGTAATTATACTTTTCAAAAGTGACTAAAAACCAACTCTGAGGTACCACCACACAATCTGATTGTCTAATATGACAAAAAAGGAAAATAATAAATATTGGAGGGAATATAGGAAAACTGGAACACTAATGCACTGTTGATAGGGTTGTAAATAGATTCAACCATTCTGGAGAGCAATTTGTAACTATGCCTAAAAGACTATCAAAATGTGAATACCCTTTGATCCAGGATTATCACTACTAGGTCTGTATCCTAAAGAGATTAAAAAAGGGGGAGGGAGGGGGGCAGCTAGGTGGCACAGTGGATAAAGCACTGGCCCTGAATTCAAGAAGACCTGAGTTCAAATGCAGCCTCAGACACTTGACACTTACTAGCTGTGTGACCCTGGGCAAGTCACTTAACCCTCATTGCCCTGCCAAAAAAAAGCGGGGCGGGGGGGGGGGACCTAATTGTACAAAAATATTTAGAGCAACTCTTTTTGTAGTGGCAAAGAGTTGGAAATTAAAGGGATGCCCATCAATTGGGGAAAAGCTAAACAAGTTATGGTATGAATGTAATGAAACATTACTCTGCCAGGAAACACAGTAGTAAAAGACTATAGTAATCTACTGTTTGATAAAACCAAAGACTCCAGCTTCTGGGATAGGAACTCAGTATTTGACAAAAACTGCTGGAAAAACTGGAAGATAGTATAGCAGAAACTAGGCATATACCAACATCTTACAGCGTACACCAAAATAACGTGAAAATGGGTACATGATTTAGACATAAAGGGTAATAACATAGGTAAATTAGGAGAGAAAGGAATAATTTACCTCTCAGATCTATGGAGAGGAGAGCAATTTATGACCAAACAAGAGATAGAGAAAATTATGAAATGCAAGATGGATAATTTTGATTACATTAAATTAAAAAGGTTTTTGTACAAACAAAAGAAATGCAGTCAAAATTAGAAGGGAAGCAAAAAGCTAGGAAATAAATTTTACAGCCAGTATTTCATTTCTAAAATATATAGGGAACTAAATCAAATTTATAAGAATGCAAGTCATTCCCCCCAAAAATTTGGAACTAAAAATCTTATGAAAACAAATGTTGAAAACTATCTTTACACATAACTGGAAAATAATAAAATACTTTTATGACTTAAAAAAAAGTAAATTTAAATTTAAATTTTTTAAAAGAAATAATACTGTGCCATAAAAAATGGTAAACAGGAAGATTTCAGAAAAACCTGGAAAGACATATATGACCTGATACAAAGTGAAGTGAGCAAAACCAGGAGAAGATTGTACACAGTAATAGAAATACTGTATAAAGAAGCATTGTAAATTACTTGGCTATTCTCACAATACAATGATTCAAGACAACTCCAAAGGACTCATGATGAAAAATGCTGTCCACCTTTAGAGAAAGAACTCATGCAACCTGAATGCAGAATGAAATATACTATTTTCAATTTCTATATTTTTTGAGAATTTTTTCCCTTTGGGTCTGTCTTCTTTCGCAACATAATATGGTAATATGTTTTTCATGATTGAAGATACATAACCTATATGAAATTGCTTACTGCCTCAGAGAAGGGGGAAGTGACTGAGAGAGAGAAAAATGTGATATAACAATAACAATAATAAATAAATAACTTCTAAAGAAAAGAATGTTAGAACTAGCTGGGGCTTTCAAAATCACTTATTCCAACTCTATCATTTTACATGAGACAAATATTTGGAGATAATGAGGTCAAGAAATTCTTCCTTATGTAACTAAACAAGTTCAAGGTGATGAGGAGATTGTGACCTAGACACTGAAATTGATGTGTTAAGTGGGATAGAGGAATTCCAACTCACTGAATCAAGCAAGAGAGGGATAGCTAAGTAAGATATTACTCATGTCAAAACAAAACAGAAAGACATATATGCCCAAAGGTGCTTACAAATGTCATGGAGGAGATTCAATTCAGAATCCAAATAGAAAAAGGATTCTTTATGAGGAAGGATATTCAAATGTTCCCATTTAAAGATGATATTGTGATGACTGCATCAAGTCCCCAAATGAGCATTAATAAATCAAATGAGTTTGGTCTAACCATCCACACAAATGGATGAAGGTCTATGATTCAGATTATGTTATACAGTTGGTTAGTCCATTAGTATATAACTCTTGGATAGACACTACAAAGAAATAATGAACTAGGCTGTGAATTGAACAGAAAAAAAAAACAGGTGGGTTGGATTACATTTGATAAATTACACAGAAATTTCAATGAAGAAAATTGTGCCCTGAAATAAAATCCCATCTATTTTTCACATTCTTCCAACAATGCTATCTGGCTACAATACCCAAGAAATCAAAACCATGAATCACCTAAAGGACTTATTAACAATAACAAATTGCATCCTAGAAGTGCTATAAAAGATACCAAAGCAATCTATCACCAGAAAAAGAGGCAGGAAAAAGATGAAAGGATAATAGATAACAGATACATTGATACCTAGGTAATGTCAGGAGGTATAGAGGGAGGCTCCTAGTATACAAGATGGACTCACTGGTGTGTATTTATAGGAGTATACAGACATAGGTTACAAAGGATGGATAGGATACAATCAGCACTTTTGGAGAGCGTATCCATATTTTAAGCTTCTAATTCAGTGAAGTACTGAAGAGCAAGTATAGGAGGTTCATATTAAAGCCAGAGGAGTTGGTCTTATGACAGTAAATAAAGAGGAAGCGAATCTACAGATATAGGGGAAAAATTTTTTTACAAGGAGGGAAATTTTAGGGTCTTCTCTAGGTTATCAATGGAGAGTATCAATTAGAAAATGAAAACAGCATCGGTCATATTGTGTTAAGTCTAGATTTCCTATAATTAAAAAAATCCTTTAAAATCAAAAAGCTCTTTTATAAGGTGCTATTGGCAATATGATAAAACACTCAATTTTTTCTATCCTTTTCCTGTCTTCCATAAAAAGCTGTCTCTAATAGCAATTCTGATAAAGTGGTCAACACCCTGATATTAATCACCTTGGGAAAGTAATTTTAATTCAATTCAAAAGTTTATTACACCAATAAATGAGATAGGTAGCCTGATATAGGGGACAGAAGTCCTTCCTTGGGGTCAGGTCAACTTGTATTAAAAGCCTGGCTCTGTAGCATTGGACAAAACACTTAGCCTTTAAGTATCCCAGAAAACTCACAATTTTAGGTGACAGAACAGTTGAAGATCTGCATTGGTAGAGGGGGGTTTCCTCTCTTAGGAGTTTCCTGCACTGAAAAAAAAATCACAGGTCTAGCCCCACCTCCCACCTCCCCCCACTCCAAATCTCTCTAAGATTCAGTTTCCTCATCTATAAAATGAAAGGACAGGACTAGACTATATGAGGCTGCTTCCAGCTCTCTCTAAATCAATGATTCTTGGATCCTAATTCCCAGCAGAGGAATTCATAATTATGACCAGCTGTCATGTACAAATTGCCTTTAAGTCTATAACACAAACTTCTGAAAATCTTACCCTTTTGAATTAAGTACATTGTTTACTTGTATTTTCATAGGGTCATTAAGAGAGACCTTACAGATCAAGCTTAGAATTTTACAAAAAAAGGAAACTGAGGCCCAGAAAGATGAAGTGACATGCTGAAGATTACAGAACGTTGAGTTGAAGGGACCCTCTAGTTTAGACTGTACAGAAATCTTCTCTATAAGTGACAAATGGCCATCGAGCTTTTGATCGAAGACTTCCAAGAAAGGGGGACCCCACTAACTCCTGAACCAGTCCATTCCACTTTCAGATTGTTCTGATTGTTAGAAAGTTTTTCCTTACATCAAGTCTAAACTTGACTCTGCAACTTCCAACCATAATTCCTAAATCCTTTCCTCATGAGACAGGTTTTCAAATATTTAAAGAGAGCTGTCATATTCCTGCCAAATCTTGTCCTCAGTAGGCAAGACATTCCCATTTCTTTCAAATGTGGAACTACCATGGCACCCAAGTAACAAGGAGCCACCAGGTGGCACAATGCATAGAGTGCCAGACCTGAAATCAAGACTCAACTTCCTGAGTTCAAATCTGGCCTCAGACACTTACTTGGCTGTGTGACCCTGGAGAAGTCACTTTACCCTGTTTGCCTCAGTTCCTCAACTGTAAAATGATCTGGAAAAGGAAATGGCAAACCACTCCAGCATCTTTGCCCCCCCCCCAGAAAAAACCCGAATGAAGTCACAAAGAGTAGGACACGACTGAACAACAATCTGACTCAAAATCTTTCCTGAACCACAGTGCCTCCTTCATGCCAGACAAAGCCTTTAACATAGTACCTCAAACCACAAAAAAGGAAGCCTGCCCTTGATTACCAGGTGTGTCTTTCAGAATACTATCCTCAACCCCCACATTTATATCACATTTTAAAACTTACAAACTGCTTTTTCTGAAACAATACGGCAACACAGACATGGCTATCATCTCTATTTTGTAAAGGAAAAAACTGAGGTCCAGAGCAGTTAATTGACTTTCCAAGGCAGCACAGTTAGTAAGCATCAAACTAAGGTCTTTTAGTCCAAGGCCAGGGCTGTTTTCAATTGAACACACTAGGAAATGAAGAAAACAGGTAATTGTTAAGAATCTAGGCTCTGAGGGGCAGCTAGGTGGAGCAGAAGATAAAGCACCACCCCTGGATTCAGGAGGACCTGAGTTCAAATCCAATCTCAGACACTTGACACTTACTAGCTGTGAGACCCTGGGCAAGTCACTTAACCCTCACTGCCCTGCAAAAAAATTAAATTAAAAAAAAAAGAATCTAAGCTCTGAGCATTGTACATTTTACCAAGATTAAATCATTCAAACATAGCAAAAAACTGCTTAATATCTTGAAAACAGATGACAATGGAAATTTGGAATTTGATATCAAAATCATACTTTTTATGCCCCAAGATATCAGAATCAAAAATTGATGAGAACATGTGATCTTGAATTCACCTGTGACAATGTTTCATAATAGTTTCCAATATTATAATATTTAGAATGCATGATGAGGTGCTGAATGAATAAAATTCTAACAAGTATGCCCTTAGAAATCAATATAAAATCAATTAGCTAAGTTAAAATAAATTCCTGTTAATTAAACAGCCTTCTTTAAATTATTATCCTTAGAGGTCTAATTCCCAAAGGCCAAAAATCATTAGAAAACAAAGTGTTCTTTAAAAAGACAGAATTCTCAGTAAGAAAGTGTTAAGTACATACAGCACAAAAATATCTAAGGAAGACAACATATTATTGTTTAAAAGTGTTTCCATGGCCTATAATTATAACTTAAAAATCACAAATCTTGGTTAACCCACCCCTGAGTAACTGGAACTCATAATTAACAGGTTCCAGGGAAGGAGATATAAAGTGGAAAAGCGAATACCTGAAGTTCTTATAAAGCCAGTCACAAGATAGATTAAACAATTGATGATCATTTATTAAACACCTACTATGCTCTAGGCATATGCTAGGTCATCAGGTCATGTACAAAAAGGAAACATTTCCTACCTTCAAGGAGTTCAGTGTGGAGACAACATGTATTTATGTAACTATATACAATATAAATACAATGTAATTGGGTTAGGGGCACTAGCAGCTTAGAGGGATCAGAAAAGTTCCAGGTAAAAAAAGTGGTGTTTAAACTGGATTTAGAAGAAAATGAGATTTTAAGAGGTAGAAGTAAGGAAGGAATACATTAGAGACAATGGAAACAGCCTGAATAAAGGCACAAAGACAAATAATTTGCCTTCAAATATTTTTTAAACTCCCAATTTGGGGGGGGGGGTGAGGCAATTGGTGTTAAGTGACTTGCCCAGGGTCACACAGCTAGTAAGTGTTAAGTGTCTGAGGCTGGATTTGAACTCAGGTCCTCCTGACTTCAGGGCCAGTGCTCTATCCACTGCGCCACCTAGCTGCTCCTAACTCCCAATTATTAAGAAAAGTTTTACACATATTCATTAAAATGGTCAAATATAATACAGTAGAGAATTTCATATTTCATCAGAGAACACTTAAGCAGATCTTTATTCAGTTTCCAAGCCCACAGAAAATTAATTTCAAACTAATAGGAAATATTCTTCCCCCTTGCCCTTTATATGAAGACTGCAAAGCCCCTTTGTGCCCCAAACTCTACAGATCCCAGGGGTCAAAGTGAACTTGGCTTTTAATTCCTTCCTAACCTGGCCCATTCCTACTTTTTCCAGTCTTATTATACCTTACTCCCCTCCATATAGTCTACAATCCAGTGTCTTAGGCCTCCTTATTCATCTTCAAACATGATTCTCCATCTGCCCAACTCTGTATTTTGACAGGTGGTCTCCTCGCTGATACTTCACCTCCATGCACGTGTAAGGGCTAAAATTCTAGCTATACTGTCTAAAATATCTCATGAGTGGTTGCCAATAAATTATAAGCTTTAGCAAGAGTTAGACTTTTAAGCATTTATTAAGGAGAATAAGAATTTTGTAAAGAGAGAGAGAAAGGCCTAGATTCCTCTATCTATTAAAGGGAGAGAGCATTCCTAGCTCCGCTTTCCACCAGAGTCCACAGGAAAGAGAGCGAGTCAGAGCACCAGCCTCCCCCTTCTTCCTCCCACAAGCAAATGTCACTTCCTGACGCCAAAGAAAAGACGCATGGTCTTTCTCTCAGAGACCTTCTCCTCATGGTGAAGCTTTCCTACAATAAGTCTCCAGCAGGTGGAATCATTCCAATCGTTACACATGGAATACTCTCCTTTCTCAACCCTGAATCCTAGCATTCTTGGCTTCCTTGAAGCCTTACCTCATCTTCTGCAAGAAGCCTCAGTCCTCCTTAATCTTAGTGCCTTCTCTCTCAGTCTACCTTGATTTTATCTTGCATATATCTTATTTATGTGTCGTTTGAATCTTGTCTCCTCTCCACCAAAGTTGGCTGGTGTCACAATGAACAGAGTGCTGGATCAGCAGTCAGGAAAACCCGAGTTCAAAGTTGACCTCAGATGCTTACTAGCTGTGTGACTCTGGAAATCCTACATAGCAGATGATTTCACAATTTCTTCCTTAACAGTAATTCTACATAATGGATGTTATTTGTAAATGGTATGTACATCTGAGAATAATAAAGACAGCTGGCCTTGAAGACAGTACAACCTGAGTTCAAGTCTCCTGGCTATGTGGCCCTTAGTAAGTGACAACTCTTCAGTGCTCAAGGAAATTTTCTAGGACAAGTGACAAAGAACTAGCCTGTACTGATAGAGGAAAGTCCCCCTACCAATGAAATAGAGGTCTAATCCCTATATTCATCTGAATCACTAGTCAATGTTAAATAACTTTAATAAAATTCAATGTTTTTTTCACCCAAATGCAGCTGTGATGTCCTGAGGAATGGGTGTTTGAAGATGACCAAGGTAGGAGACACTGTAAGGTTCTCTGGGTTACTGTCTAATGACCATCAATGTAAACTGTCCAACATGAAAGAAAAGCTCTTTCTGAATAACTACAGTATCAATTTAGCTTAATTTAAACAGGGTATTTTACCAAATAGTTAACATATATGAAACTACTGCTCTAACACATAAAAATTTATACCATATCATATTATTTAACTAAAATAAACTACCATAAAACCAAGAAATATTATCTATAATGGGGATAAACCAGAGGCCTTCCTAACAAAATCAAGGTGAAGCGAGATTGGTATCACCACTATCATTCAATATTGTATTAGAAATGCTAGCTATGGCAATAAGACAAGAAAAAGAAATTGGAGGAATCAGAATAGCTGATAAGGAAACAAAATTTTCACTCTTTGCAAATGACATGACAATATACTTAAAGAACTCTAGAAAATCAACCAAAAACTAATTAAATAATTAACAGTTTAATCAAAGTTGCAGCCAATAAAATAAATCCATATAAATTAGTAGCATTTCTATATATTACCAATAAAACCCAGTAGCAAGAAATACAAATTCCATTTAAAATAGCTGCATACCTGGGAGTCTACCTGTGAATACACACAAACAAAACTATATGAACACAATTATAAAATACTTTTTATACACAAAGGTATATCTAAACAAATGGAGAAATATTAATTACTCATAGGTAGACCAAACCAATATAAATTGAAATGACAATTCAACCTAGATGTATTTATTCAGTTTCATACCAATCAAACTACCAAAGAATTATTTTCTGAACTAGAAAAAAATAGCAAAATTTTTCTGGAAGAACAAAAAATCAAGAATATCAAGATAATCAAAGGGGGGGGTTGGGGGAGTAAAGAAAGGCATCCTAGCTAGCAGTATCAGATTTTAAACTATCCTTCAAAGCAGTAATCATCAAAAAAAGTCTGGGCCTAGATATGAAATAGTGGTTGATCAGTGGAGTAGATTAGGTGCACAATGACTATCACAATCTAATATTTGATAAACCCAAAGATCCAAGCTTTGGGGGCAAAAACTCATTCTTTGACCAAAAATGCCTGGAAAACCAGAAAGCAGTCTGGCAGAAACTAGGGAAGACCAAAATCATTCACCATATCCTAAGATAAAGGTCTTGTTTCTTGAGCCAAATTTATAAAAATAAAAGCCATTCCCCAATTGATAAATAATCAAAGAATATGAGGACAATTGTCAAAGGAAGAAATCAAGGCTATCAATAGTTGCATAAAAAATGGTCTAAATCAAAGCTTCTTAAACTGTCAGAGTTGCATAACTGAATGTGGGGGTCATGAAAAATTTGACAACAGTAAAAGGTTATACATTCCTCTTTTATATACCTATATGCTTAGGGTTGCATAAAAAATTCTCAAGTGAAAAGGGGTCAAAAGTGGAAAAAGTTTAAGAAGCCCTGCTCTGAATCACTATTGATTAGAGAAGTGCAAATTAAAACAACTCTGAGGTACCATCTCACACCTATCAGATTGACTAACATGACAGAAAAGAAAAATTACGAATGTTGGAGGGGATGTGAAAAAATAGGTACACTGATATACTGCTGGCACAGTTGTGAGGGAGTCCAACCATTCTAGAGAACAATTTGGAACTATGCCCAAAGGGCTATAAAATTGTACATAACCTTTTACCCAGCAACACCACTACTATAGGTCTGTATCCCAACAAGATCAAAGAAAAAGGAAAAGGACCTATATATATGTGTAAAAAATATCTATAGCAGCTCTTTTGGTAGTGAAAAAGAACTGGAAACTGAGGGGATGCCCATTGTGAGAAAATAATGGGGCTCTATGAGACCCAGAGGGCCTGGCCAGACCTTTCTTAAGGCCAGACCAGAGTCAGGACAATTTCAAAGGAAATGTAGTTAGACTTTGGACAGTGCATATAAACAATAGAAGTTACCTCACTAAAAACCACACCTACCTGAAGGCATTTTCCCCTAGGAGGGCTCCCTACCCTGACATCAGCACAAAGTGCTCACGGACCACCCTCAAGTCCAGTAAACCAATAGATTTGAAGGATGCTAGCCAGTTAGTTTTGACTAGTGTGGAAGGGTCACCTCTCCTCCAGACCCACAGGAAGCTTCTGCTCACATATGCTCTCACATGCTCTCTTGGCCTGAGACTCAGAGGAGGCAGCCATGCCTTGCTCTCTCTCACTCTTCTATCCTATGTTTGTAGGCCTTCTGAACTTTCATAGCCACTAATATTTAATATGCTTTAATAAATGCTTAATGCCCCAAACTGGTGCTATAGCCTCTAATTTATAAGTAGCAATAAATTAGAAACCCCAGCTAATTTTCCCTAAAACTTGGGACAGAAAAAGGGCAACCCCATATAATTTTAAATGTCACACCATCAAATGGGGAATGGCTGGATATGCTGGTATATGGTTGTAACAGAATGCTATTGTGCTGTAAGAAATGACAAGCAGGAGAGTTTCAGAAAAATTTGGTAAGACTTATATGAACTCATGCAAAGTGCAGTGAGCAGAACCAGGAGAACAATCTACACAGTAAAAGCAATATTGTAACAATAATCAACTGTAAAAGACTTAGCTACACCAATAAATTATATTATTCATGACAATTTCTGGACTCATGAAAAATGCTTATTTCCCTCCAGAGAGAGAACTGATAAACTATATAAGTGCAGAATGAAGCACATTTTTTCATTTTATTTTTCTTGGGTTTTTTAGTAACATAGCTAATATGGAAATGTGTTTTACTTGACTTTACATATATAATGGGTATCATGTTGCTTGCTTTCTCAATGAATGGGGGAGGGGCTGGAGAGAGAGAGAAAAACTGAAAATGAAAATTTTAAATTGAATGAATGATAGATAAATTCATTAATTTTTTTTAAAACAGATCACTATGTAGAACACCAGTGACCTTAAAAGAAATCTAATGCCAAAGATTAAAAGCAACTGTCTGATTTTCAAATTGGATTAAGATAGCCAGAAGGAGATGAGGCAATCAGGGGAGGGAGAAAGAGAGGGAAGGCTGCTTAATAACAAGATTAAGTATAATCAGTTAAGAAACTCACAACAAGATTTCCCACTTAAAAAAAATAATAAAACCCTGAATGAACAAGCAAAGAAGATGCTAAAAAGCTCTGAATATGAATGACTTAAGAGTTCATAAGGTGAAAAGAGAAAAGCACTGAATCCATTTACTCATGAATTCTGCCTTGAACATACTGAGAAAAATGAAATTGAAGAGTTCAAAGCATGGAATACAACAAACACTGAAAGATTTGATTTTTTTTCTTTTCCTTACTAAAGGATTCTATTTGAATTTCAACCTACTATTAATAGCATGTCTTTATCACGTGTAAAAGAGAAAAGTAAAATAGAGAAAGGGGGCATTTGTCTATAAGAAATGAATCCAGGGGCAGCTAGGTGGCACAGTGGATAGAGCACCGGCCCTGGAGTCAGGAGGACCTGAGTTCAAAGCTGGCCTCAGATTGTTGACACTTACTAGCTGTGTGACCCTGGGCAAGTCACTTAACCCCAATTGCCTCACCAAAAAAAATTAAAAACAAAAAAACAAAAAAAACAAAAAAAGAAATGAATCCTTAAGATTTAAATCAGTAAACAAGCCATTTTAAAATGGTCTATTTTACTTTTCTGATTTATATAAGAATCAATTCAACTCTGCCTTTGAGTCACTGAAAACTGAACTTTACGTATAGATCTGAACAGAGAATCAAATACAAACCCCTTTGTTTAGTATTGAAGTTCTTTACAAACTGACCCCTTACCACCTTTTCAGTCTTCTCACACAATATTCCTTCCATCTCCTTCACTCTATGGTATAATGAATGCACTGTCCCAGGCACATACTAAGCTTTTACTAAATGATTACTAATTGACTGATCACTAAAAAAATGCCCATGGTAACAATATAAGCTGAGCCCCAGACTAGAGTAGATATACTCAAGCAACCTAACCTACTTCTCCAGAAGGAACCAGAGAAGACATGAGGCCTTTGTCTGAAACAGCATGATGGGAAGCCCCATAAATTGAGTGTTAAATCAAATTTACCACTACTGGAAATCAAGTCAAGGCTCTTCCAGGTCTCTTACCACCAGATAATGATCACAAAGATCCAGAATCTCTTCAAAAAATGAAAGGGAATGTGATTATGATGGTATGATTTCCATTCTCTTCCTTCCTTTGAATTTTAGTACCTCCTGTAGCTACTTAAATGGCTACATCGATAGAAGTCCAAGAGGAGGGATGACAACCCATTTGGCATTGGGAACTTTTCTCTCTAATCCTTGCCTCTTCTTAGGGTGAAAAAGGTAACACTGGCCTTAGTGTCCTCAAACATCCTGAACCCTTAAACACTCAAGTCTATCTCTGTCAGGAAGGAAAATAAGGAATGTCTAAATGTAGTCAGTGAAGCTATGAATTGGTACAGCCAGTCTAGAAAGCAACTTGGAAATACACCCTACTACTTGTGCATACTATTTGACCTAGCTATGCTACTAATAGGTATATACACCCCAAAAAATAAAAGAAAGAAAAGGCCTTATACATACAAAAAATATTTATAGCATCTCTTTTTAGTGGTAGCAAGTAATTGGAAATAAGGAACTGCCCATCAATTGTGGAATATCTGAACAAAAAAAGATGGTATATAAATGTAGTAGAATGTTATTGTGTTGAAAGAAATGAAGAAGACATTTTCAGAGAAACCTACAAAGACTTTTATGAACTGATACAAAGTGAAGTGAGCAGAACAAGGAGAAAAACTTATATAACAACAATGTAAAGTGAAACAACTGAATGACTTAAGAATTCTATCAATGCAATAATTAACCATGATTCCAGAGGACAATAATGAAGAATGATAACTATCTCCTAACAGAGAGGTGATGAACTAAATATGCAGAATGGGACACAAATTTTTGGACACACCAATATCAACATTTGTTTTGCTTGATTACACATATTTATTACAAAGGCATTTTTCTTTTTTCAATCACTTGAGGAAAGAGGTTGGGAGAGAAAATAAATTTTTGTTAATTGAAAGGTTAAATTTAATTTTTAAGAATAGGAATGGCTGTTTCACTTTCTACAACATTTTAGAGATTTAGAAATTAAAATATCTAATCAAACTCCTTTATTTTATAGGCTAGGAAACTGAGGCCGCAAAAGATAAAGATTTAGCTAAGGTTACTCAGCTAGATAAAGGCAGAGCTGGGACTAGAACCAAAGTCTCCGGTCTCCGGCAATTTAGCATTCTTTCCAATTTACTATGCTTCCTAACTGCTACCATGAGTCAAACTAACCTAGTCACCCCTTGAAACTTCTAGGCTGGTGACACATGGCTAAGACAAGAATAATGAAGGATACTGTCTTTCTAGGAGCAACCACCACCACCACATATCTATCAGTCTGTCAAATATTTATTAAATACCTACTATGTACCATGCACTATGCTATGCTCTAAGAATACCAAAAAAAAAAGTAAGAGATAGTTCTTGCTTTCAAGGAGCTCATAGTCTAATGGGAGAGACCACATGCAAATAATTATGTACAAACAAGTTATTTATAGGAAAAATTAGAGATAAATACTAGAATTAAGAGAATCAAAAAACGCTTCCTGCAGAAGGTAGGATTTTAGCTGGGATTTGAGGGAAGCCAAGAGGTGGAGATAGAGAGAGAACATTGCAGGCTTGGGGTACAGCTAGCAAAAATGTAGCATTGAGAGATGGAATGTGTCTTGTTCAAGGAATAGGAAGGGGGCCAGTGTCACTGAGTACATGGGGGTAGGAATAAGAGGGAAGGTGTATGAAAACTGGAAAGATGTAAGTGGAAAACTATGAAGGTCTTTGAATGCCAAACAAAGGGTTTTCTGATTTCTATAAACATAGTGCCTCCTCTTCCAGATATAGCAGGTGTTTGTGATATCCCCAACACTTAGCACAGTGCCTGCCACAAAATGCTTGTAGATTGTCAGTAATATTTCATTTCACTCACATACCACAATTGTTTAGCTATTTCCCAGTCCTAGGATAGATTTTGTTTCCAGTTTTTTGCCACTAGTAGAAGCTCTGCTACAAATATTTTGGTGAATATGGGACCTCTCTCAAGAATTATGCCTATCAGTGAAACCTAGACATAGTGTTATATACAAAAACAATATAAAGAAAAGTAACTTTGAAAGACTTTAGAACTCCAATCAATGCGACGACCAACTCCAGAGAATCGATGATGAAACTTGTTTCCCACTTACAGAAGAGACATACTCTTTTGGATATGACCAATGTACCCATTTGTCTTACTTAACTAATTATTCATAAGAAAATGAGGGTTTTTTCAATGGGGTTGGAGGAGGAGGATACTAATAGTAATGTCAAAAGGAAAAAAAAAAACAGGTTCAATCAAGGTTTGGGAGGAGGGTATGAACAGAAGAAAACTGAAGGAATTTCAGAGAGAAACAGACCACAAACAAGCAGAGAGCTTCTGGCACTAATGTATTGAATTTATGATAAACTCAAAAATAAGATGTAGATTTATAGTTTCATAGGTTATCCTCTTTTTCTGTCCTTCATTATGTGAAAATGTTAATGTTTGTGGTATTTGAAAAAAAAACAAAAAAATTAAATTTTAAAACAAAAAATAGCCCAAATTTCTTATTAGGTCATCATATTTCTAGGTCAATTTACAACAAATAGCAATAAAACTAAGGTGTGTGTGTGTGTATACATATATATACATACACACATGTATTTTATATATAATATATATGTGTCTATATTATATACACATAAACATATATACCGGGGTTAAAACAACCCACTTCATCTAATGCCTTCACTAAGAATTCTTTTGCCACCCCTGAAGTGACTATATCCTCTAAACTATACACTACCCAAATCCAGGAGGGCCCAATTTGGTTTGCCAGCAGACAACTGATCGGAGTTCCTCTATCCAGGATAGAACCAAAACCAATCACTGATCCTTAGTCTAGGATAACATTCACAACATTAAAATATCTCTGATTAGGGAAATGTTTATATCTATTTGTTTCTGTGTGATTATCATCTTATTTGTCCACACAGCAGGAAAATTATGGCAGATCATACAATTTGATATATAAAGGATCTCATGGAAATCGCTCCATCATGACACATCATGTCATGAATCCAGGGGGTCTTATCCTGGGGTCCACAAACTCCTTAGGGAACCCTGGATAGATTTTAAAGATTGTATGATTTGGGATTAGAAAAAAATACATCTTTATTTTCACTAAGCTTTAACGTAAATTCAGCATTTCCTTCTATTATAAATTTGGACAGCAAACGTTATTCTAAAAAGAGGCCCATAGGCTTCACCAGACTGCCAAAGTGATCTAAGATCTCTCTCTCTCTCTCTCTCTCTCTCTCTCTCTCTCTCTCTCTCTCTCTCTCTCTCTCTCTCTCTCTCTCTCTCTTTCTCTCTCTCTCTCTCTCTTTCTCTCTCTCTCTCTCTCTCTCTCTCTCTCACACACACACACACACACACACACACACACACCCCTGACTAGTATTAGTGGTAAAAGGTATAGGTTACAACTGCTGCTACTTAAATAAACACTGCATGTAGGTATTATAAATGCAGGAGCATATAAAAATTCCATAGCCATGACCAGCTCTCATAGAACTATAGTAGTGTCCAGTTTTTAAAATGTGGATCACAGACCACTCAATGGTAGTATGTGTCTTCATGCTGCCCTTCAAACGAATTTCTTATAGTATTTAAGTTTATAAACAAGAAAATGCCTACACTTCTTTTGCTAGTCTGAATTGATAATTTAGGGAAAATGTTTTACAAATTACTTGCATAGGATATCTGAGCTGTAAGTGTGAAAGCATACTGAGATCCTTTTTTTCCCCTCTTTAGACTACATATTTCAAAAAGAGTATTGGGATTTTAGACCTCAGTTCTTTACATACTTATCAAAATGAAGAAAATCTTGTTAGTCAGTCCAGAAACATTTATTAAGTGCCTACTATGTGCCGGGTACTGTGCTATGCTCTGAGGATGGAGGGAAAGGTAAAATATAGTTCTTGTTCTCAAGAAACTCATACTCTAATGTTGGGGACAAGCAAACAACTCTGTATAAACAAGATATATACAAAATAAATAAAAGAATCAACAGAGGGAAAGCACTAGAATTAAGGAAGGATGGGGAAAGTTTTCTGTAGCAGACAGGATTTTAGCAGAGTGCTGAAGGAGGCATGATGAGGAAAGAAGGTGTTTCAGGCATGGGGGACTACCAAAGAAAAGACCTGGTGCCTAAGGATGAAGTGTCTTAAAAAAAAAAAAAGATGAAGTGTCTTATCTTGGAACATCAAGGAGGCCAGTGTCACTAGATTGAAGAACACATGGTAGGGAATAAGGTATAAGAAGAATGGAAAGGGGGCTTTTAATGCCAAACAGTGGATTCAGCTCCTTGTGGACAGCGACTGTCTTTTGCTTCTTTTTGTATTCACAGCACTCAGCACAGTGCCTGGTACATAGTAGGCACTTAATTAATGTTTATTGACTGGTTTATGTTTTATCTTGGAAGCAATAGGGGGGCATCGAGGTGGCAAAGTGGATAAAGTACTGGCCCTGGATTCAGGAGGACCTGAGTTCAAATGTGGGATCTCAGACACTTGACACTAGCTGTATGACCCTGGGCAAGTTACTTAACCCTCACTGCCCTGCCAAAAAAAAAGGAAGTAATAGGGAACCAGTGGAGTTTTAGTAGGAAGGTGATACGTACATACCTGCACTTTAAGAAAATCACTTCAGCTGAATAGAGGATAGATTGGAATGGGAAGAGAGTAGAGGTAGCCAAACCCATCAGCAGGCTATTTAAGTAGTCCAGGCATGAGGTGATGAAGGCCTGCACCAAAGTGAGGGCAGTATCAGAGGAGAGAAGGAGGTATATATGAAAGATGTTGCAGAGATATAGACAAGTCTTTGGGAACAGATTGGTTAGGGGAGAGGGGAGAAAGGTTAGAAATAGTAAGGAGTCAAGGATGACACCTAAATTGTGAGTCCAGGTGAGAGGAAGGACAGTATTGCTCTATACAATAATGGGAAAGTTTGGAAGGAGGGTGTGGGAGGAAAGATAATCAGTTTGGGGCATATTGAGTTTAAGATGTAAAGTAGAGGAGGGCAACTAGGTGGTGCAGTGGATAGAGCACTGGCCCTGGATTCAGAAGGACCTGAGGTCAAATTCGGCCTCAGGCACTTGACACTTACTTATTAGCTATGTGACCCTGGGCAAGTCACTTAACCCCAATTGCCTCACCAAAAAAAAAAATGTAAAGTAAAATCTAACCCTGCAGGAAAGTAGGAGGGGAAGAGGATAAGGAGGGAAGAGTGAAAGAAGGGAGGGCAGAGCAGGGGAGGGGGCAATCAGAAGCAAAACACTTTTGAGAAGGAATAGGGTAAAAGAAGAGAAAATAAAGTAAATATCATGGGAAGGGAATAGGATGGAGGGAAGTAGTTACTGTATACAAAAGAACATCAATAATGTAAGATGATCTGCTGGGAAGGACATGGTTATAACTCTGAAGGACTTAAAATTGCAATCCGTCTCCAGAGAAAGAACTGATGGTATCTGAAAACAGACTGAAGCATAATTTTTTTGATAGTTCCTTAATCTGAAGTTTTGTTTTTGTCTGTTTTCTCTCACAACCTGGCTAATGTGGGGGGGGGATGTTTTCCATGACTACTCATGTATAACTTATATTGAATTGCTTGAGTTCTTGGGAGTGGGGATGGGAAGGGAGGGAGGAAGAGAAGTTGAAACACAAAGTTTTAAAAAATTTATGTCAAAATTTGTTTTTACACGTAATTTGGAAAATAAAATTCTAAACAGAAAAAAATAAAAGATATAAAGTAGAAACTCAGGTAATCAGAGATGCAATTTTGTGGCCAATTGTGACTTCCTTGGGCAAACAGGAAGAGATGTGGTGGCCTACATGGAAGAAGGGAGTGAGGCAAGCATGGCCAATGAGTTGATGTGTTTTGACTATATTTTTTTCTTACAAGGAAGTGGTGTGGTGGGATATTGTGGTCACTGAGAAATGACAGTGATATATAAATATCAATATAACATTTAGAAACATTTTTTAAAAGACATGAACTTTGGATGTGACTAGAAAGGCAGTATGAATTTGGACAAGACTTTCATTTACCACCAGTTGCTGTGTTTGGTATCACCTTCATCATGCCCCACCCAAGATAAACTCATCACCAAGAAATTCATCATCATGGAAACTGCTTGAGCTTTACTACTCAGACCTCATCAATAATCTCAGTTGCTTCTGCCTCTCTGATTGGAGCACAGAACAAAAAAATTCCCCCCATACTTTCCCTTTTTAAAGGGCTCAAAATGTCTGTCATCCCTTCATTTGCCAGCAAGCAGTTGGCTTAGTTTCAACTCCATCATCATCTTCATCATGCCCTCATGCCTCAAACAGTCTGTATCTCCTCCACCCTACATTTAAGTTTCCATTTCTGTATTATCTTCTCCCATTAGATTTGTAAGTTCCTTGAGCTTCTCCTTGACAACTTTATTTTCCTTATTATATCTCTAGCACTTAGGACAGAGACTGGCACATGGCAAGTATTTAATAAATACTTTAATAAAAAGCAATAAACATTAATAAGTGTTTACTGTATAAGCCCCCCCAAAAAATTTTCTCCCATAAAAAAATAATCTCGCTTTGAGTCTCATCTCTTCTACTGAGAAGGAAAAAAATAATTATATTTAAAGTAGTTTAATTCATAAGCACATTTTGATACTCTTTCCTCATAACAATAATATACATCCATCATTTACAGTACCTACAGGGTCATTAGCAGAGAGGCAGTGTTTCAGTCTGAGGCAGGTAGGTAACACAATGGATAGAACACTGGGCCTGAAATCAGAAAAACTTGAGTGCAAATTTGACCTCAGATATTTACTAGCTGTGTGACCCTGGACAAGTCACTTAACCAAAATTTGCCCTAGTTCCTCATCTGTAAAAATGGGGATGATAATAGCAACTACTTCCCAGGGTTGCTGTGAGGATCAACTTAGCACAGTGCCTGGCACATAATAGGTAATATATAAATGTTAGCTATTAGCCACTACTAGTATGTTATAAAGTGAATGGAAAGCTGGCCAGCAAGCCAGGAAGACCTGTGTTTAGGCCCCACCTTTGACATACTAGTTGTGTGACTCAGGACAAGTCACTTCACCTCTCAGTGCTCTAAGTAACAATCTGACTAAATGTTGCAGAAAAGTGCTTCTGTGTCATTGTAAAAGAACAATGAAATCACAGTCCAGTCCTCATCCCTGTGGTATCATTGCTGAGACACCAAATAAAGCAAATCAACAGCAAGGTCCTTTGGGGCTTTTCAGAAATACTGCAGGCCATCATTAATTAGACTATATTATTTATTACAAACAATGTAAATAATATCCTTAAGTACAGTAGCAGAGTGATCTTTTACTACAGTAAAGGCAGATCACTAATACAGGATTATAGTCTAAACAAAGCCTGGCATAAATATAAATAACAGTGTCATGCTAATTGCCATTAATGAACAGGGAGATTATTTCGAGTTCTCAGTACTGAATCTTGCCAAATGATTCAGAGCAACAAAACAATATCCATTCACAAGTTACCACTTTACTTTTCTTGACTGGTTTTAAATGATGTTAATGACACACAGAAAAACAGACTATGCTTTATAAAATGAATGAAGTCTAATGGTCTTACTATACAAGAAGTCCACTTCCAAACTCTGAATAAATATCACATTCTAAGTCATTTCAACCTGGCTGCTATAATTACTGCTATTAAAGATTTTATGGAAATGAATAAATTGATCTTCTATTGTACAGTTACATACATAATGTATGCTATGGGAAGGATGGTATAATTAGTACGTTGCCCGAGTCTTTCACAACCATTGGTTTTCAGACCAATTAAATTTTGAGATCATATACATAATATTTTAATGTATTTGGAAAAGTCCTTCAAAACTACTAATTCAAAGGAAAAGGCAGATGAATAGAAATGGTCCTCAGAAGAAAGTACTAGGTTCAGTCCACCAATTTTTTGTATGACTTGTAAAGAACTTAAATTACTTTCAATAAGGCTGATATTCCAAACTGTCATTCAATGAATATTGTAGTTTATAATTCAAGTAATTTTTCCTCCGAGCTTTCAAAGAATAAGGTATCCTCAAGAAAGAGCACACCCTAGAGAACAACAATCTTTAAGGCATCAGATCACAAAGCACAGATTGGTATAGATTTTGAGAATTGATTTGTAAGACCCCCAAAAATGACAGGCATTTAAGAAAGTAAAGCTTACTATGGTTTCTGCCTTATAAATTGGCCAATTAATTCTACTGAGTTTTCATTACTGATAGTAAAGTCAGTGATGTGGGCTTTTTCATTTGATGAAAATATCTAAGCCTGGAGTCAGGTGCAGTGGATAGAGCACTGGGTCAGGCTAGAGTCAGGAAGATCCAACTTCAAATCTAACCTCAGACATTTCCTAGCTGTGTGACTCTGAGCAAGTATTTTACCTCACTATACCTCAATTTCCATAATAATAATAATAAAACCTCCCAAAGATATTGTGAGAATAAAATGAGATATTTGTAAAGTACTTGATACACAGTAGTAGCTTAATAAATGTTTTACTTCATTTCAGGGAAACAGTTACAGTACTTATCCTAGGTCAAAAATCTTTTTTAAGGGACACCAGATTTTGAGATCTTAATATTATTTCTATCCAAAAAAGTCTAAACGTCAAAGGACCAAAGACAAATTCTATTTTCAAAATGCTAATACAGAAAATAATCTCTCCCTACTTTCTGAGCCACTGCTTTCCTCCCCCCACCACCCTTGGCAATCACTCAAACAAAACATTATTCAAGACACCTGGAATCAGGTACACCTGAATTCAAATTTTGCCTCTGCTATTTAGTAGGTATATGACCCTCAGCAAGTCACTTACTCTTTCTCTCAGCCTCAGTTTCCTCATATGAAAAACTAACACAATACTTACCTCCCAGGCTTGTTGTAAGCATCAAATAAGATAATGTATGTAAAGTGCTTTGAGAATTTTAAGATCACTATATAAATGAAAAGTTTGGTTTTTAAAATTGCCCTCAGATATATAATTAGAAACCTACAATTTTCAGGACTTAACAATATGTAAATTTGGGAATGTTCCAAATGTAAATGTTCAAGTTACATGGTCAATGGTTTTTAACACAGATGATGGATAAAACATTTAAGTAAGAAATAAAATCAACATTTGGGGAAATGCAGCAAAACTACTTAAAAATACATTATGTATGGATTCCCATAAACCTTAAATACTCCCAGGTCCTAGCCATAATGCCAGAATAAAACAGTCCTTGAACAATATGGTACACTGTCAACCAGTCAAGCTAGTAGAGGAAAAAACCTTGGGGAAATAACCATTTAAAACATTAAGTAGACCATTAGTTCTATATATTAGATTCAATGGCAAAGAAGCATGAGTCAGATCCAGTCTGTGACATGAATTTTAATAAATCTGTGTTCTAAGAATATAATCTTCACTCTAATATTTAACATTGTTCTATTTCTGAAAATACCCAAACAGATTGGGGAGGGGGGAGGTCACTTGAAATACAAACATATTTACTATCTCCACAGGGAGTAACTGTATTAACTGGTCAAGACAGACTATGGTACTCATTCTGAAGTCCATAAAGTAGAGGAATACTGTCATTTGAATGCAGTCAATTACATTCCAAAACTCTCAGCTACCTAAAAAAACACAATTCCTTGTGGTTATTTCCTCTTTTCAATCGATCTTACTCCACAGCTAATGAACTAGAGGTATTTTAAGATTACTAGGATTATGCACAGAGGTGGGATGATGGGGGTAAACCTAGCCAATTCAGTAAAACACTGTCGTGAATACATAAAAAATGAACGGGTATTCACAGTGAAGTTGTGTCTATTTGAGCGAGACCTTCAATTTACTTCAAAATGTTTTAAGTCAGTTTCAAATCAACAGAACTGTGAGATATATCACATCCAGTGGTATAAAGTTTCAAGTAAACTACTTCCTAAAGACCTTTACCCCAGTAATAATCTAATTATCTTCTACTTTTCTGGATTTTGCTAGGTGCGAGTGTGTGGAGATTAATGACTCCTGGTCTAAGGAGGGAATGCCTTAGTGCTTACCGATCCCTGGGGCCACATAGATGAAGTATAGACAAGACGACGAGAGGGAGAAGAAGAAGATGAAGGCGAGCAAAGATCGATTCGAAACCCGCAGCAACCACTTAAGCAGAGACATCTTCCTCCTTCTAACTAGCTGAGCTGGATGCTCAACGATCCGAACGCTAGGGCACTGTCCGGGCCTTACACTCCCATGAACTGTTTAAACCACCCCGCAAATAGCAGCAGGGGAGCCGAAGCCGGGAGAGGGTGGAAGGAAAGATTGGAGCGAAAGAAGTGGGGAGGTCGGGGCGAGGGGTAGACACAGAATGAATGAACTTGGCGAGGGGGAGGGGTAATAAGGAGACAGGATGAAAGCTAGTGTGGATGGGGAAAGGAGGAGATCCGGGATTTAGAAAAGCGAAGGTGGAAAAGGTGAAACAAGAACAAGAGAGGGAGACAGAAGAGAAGACTCAGGGATAGAGAGATTTCTCTCAATCAGATAGGACGGGGCGGGAGCGCAGGTGGGCAAAGGCAGCAGCGGGAGGCCGGAGCCGGGTGAAGCGCAGGCTGTGAAGCCCCGGCTCAGCCCTCCCTGCGGAGAGGGGACACCAAATTGCAGCACGACCCTGCGTAGCGGCGGTGGCGAAGGTGCCACCGCCTCAGACGCTCCAGCCTCGCATCCTCATCTCGGGATCCGGGGCAAAGGTGTCCAGTTCCCAGGAACGGGAATCTCCAGCTCGGACAGTCGCCCCCACCCCGGGCTCTCCCGGCTTCCCGCAGCAGCAGCCTCTGCAGCAGCCGCAACCTCTCCTCCTTCGGCCGGTTTTTCTCTTATCACCGAGACTAAAGCAGGAGCCCTGGCCGCCTCCGGCGTGCGCGATGCTCGGTGACCGGGGGCGTCCCCAGGGGCCCGGGAGGTCTCGGCTGGCCCGTGCTGCGTCTCCTCATGCCTGGCGAGGCCCCGGCGCTCAGCGGCGGCAGCAGGAGCCGAGCGACAGCGGGGAAAGACCGGAAAGCAGCGAGGCTGCGGGAAGAATCCCTCCCGGGACTGGCGCACGAGCTCGTGGTCCTGCAGCCGCCGCTGCCGCCGCCTCCTTTTCAAGGTGCTGTCCCGGCCGCAGGGGCAGCAGCAGCAGCCACCGCAGCAGCATCCCCGCTTCCCAGCCCCGGGGTAAGTCAGCAGGGCCCCGGCGCCGCCCCCGCACGGCGCGCTGGCAAGTAGGGGAGAGACGTGAAAGCGACAGGGAGACGGGGGCTGCGGGAAGTGGAGCTCCTGCTCGCAGGAGGCTAGGAGGGCGGGGTGCGAGGTGACTGGGCGGTGCGGGAGCCGCCTCTGCAGGAGCGAGGCAAGCGGCCGGACGGGGGGGGGGGGGGGGATGCGGGGAGGAAAAGGGGAAGACTAGCGGACGCTCGCGCCTCCCAGTGGGACTTCCCACGTACCCCCTCCCCTCCGCGACTCTCTGCAGTGCATTTGCCGCGGAGCCTGCACGGGGGTCGGGGCCGAGCGCACCACTCAGTAGAAAGGGGGGAGGGGGGGGAAAGAGAGGACTTGCTCTTCATTGGTAAATGCAGAAAACCAAAGGTCTGACACCAACACCGTGGCCAGTGCCATTTCGTACCTCTGTCCAGAAAAAATAATGTCCTTTGATTAGCTAGACACACCAGCCCTTTCTTCAACACTCCCCGCTACATCTCAACCTCCGCCCCCAATCTGTATTTCTGGTCTGTTCCGCGGGAGGGGGGGGGGGGCCGAGGGGAGGAGCCCGCGGTCACCTCGTGCGTCACCGCCCAGCTGCCTCTGCCACCGCCCCTCTCTGCCCTTGGGGTCGGTCAGCCCTCTTGGGGCCTGTGGGCAGGGCTACCACAGCCTTAATTTCGGGTCTTTCAGAAGCTGAGCATAGGGTCTTGAATATATCAAGGTATTGTGGTACAAATGGGCTCTGGGTCACAGGTGATGCCATGGGAGTGGACACTCCGCAGCAGGAGCTACTGGGCAACCTGGCTCGAAGTAAACCCGGATCCCATTCTCCACGCACACACCTTAGATTAGCACCAGATTTAGCAGGGCTGCAGATGTTCGGTCCTTAGGTCGGTCTGAAGATGATGTTACAGTTTAGAGGTGGTAAGTAGCACTGAGTTTAGTCGTCACTGGAGAGATCCTTGTGCATTAATCAGCAGGCCTTTCCGTGCTGCATTTCTTCAGTTTGCAAAGCCTCCAATTGTTTCTAAGCCACCTAAGAGATCTACTGTCACCCTTTTCGGATAGGTGCAGGCTTCGGAACCAGAGCCCTGAATATCATTGTTCCAAACTGTGCTTTATTGTTGTGTTAGGTTTTGTTTTGATGGGATTTTTTTTTTCAAAAGGTGCAGAGGTTGAGAAGGTACTGGAGTTATTCTTGGGAGCATAAATTTAGAGCTAGAAGGGGGACCTCAGGTCATGCATTAGCCCAACACCCTCATTTTACATGAGGAAGCTGCTATCCAAAAAGGATCTGACTTGCCTTGTTAGTGACATGCCTTCTTCACACAAAACAAATAGAATCCAAATTGAACCCAGTTCTGACTCCTAATCCAGCCCTCCTTCTTTACTGGCATTCACTCTTTGGCCTTTTCAAGAGCTATTTGGACTTTGCTGCCATTTTTCTTCTGCCAGTACCTTAACTCCAAAGTCTCTATCACTTCCGTGCCATCAATCTGCTTACTTTGTCACCAAAGTAGCAAATTGCATGAGTTGACTCTTGGGTAGATCACCAGAGAGATTCACTAAAGACCATTTTTAGGTTTATTTCGTACCCAGTGGAATGAATGTCTAACTAAATTGCCTACCCTCCCTAGATATTGCCATCATTATTTAAAGGCATGTTGTAAGAATAGATGAGATATTTTGTAACAGATTTTGTAGGGTTTTTTATGCAAAGATATTTTAAATATGATGCCTATCAGCTTATTTTAAAAAGAGATCTGGAATAGACCTATGATTTTATTAAATAAAAGACCTATCCATATATAGATAGGTTTAATTTAGAATTACCATTTTATACTTTTTAAATTATTCTAGGTAGGTGCCTGAGCTCCAATTTAAAAAGAGTATGTTATTTAAAAGAGTATTTCTGCCTCCTTTGAACCGTAGAATATAAACTCTTTGAAAGCAATAACTGTTTCATTTTTATATTTGTATCAACCTAGCAAGTGCCTTAATAGGTGTTTAATGAATATCCAATTGAAAAGTCAATTTTTTGGCAAACTATTGTGTATATTTTAGGTGTAGGTAGTAAATCTTTAAAAATGCAGGCATTGAAGAATGAAATCAGAGCATCTGAGTGAAATTTACTATAAATAAATGTGTTAAATGAAACCTTCCTTTTGATTTGTTATAAACATAATGATGTTTTTAGCTGGGGGGAAAATGTTCTCTTAAATTAAAACCGCTGAAGAGAAATCAGGATAGGGGATAAACAGAGACTGGACCTTGATTTCAGTTATATAAAACTCCCAGGTGAGGAAGTTCTTTCTACCAATGCAGGTTAGCATCTTCTCTGAAATCCATAATCTCAGAGAGTTGTGAGAGCAGTGGTGTCAAACTCAAAAAGAAATGGGACCACTAAAGATACATAAGGATCTGGACAGGCAGCATATTGACTCAGAAAACCACATATTAACATAATCTATGTTTTATTATATTTTTAATTTTGTTAAATATTTTCCAATTACATATTAGTCTGGTTTGAAGTGCACTCCAGAGTGCTGTTTGACACCTCCGGCCTAGAGTACTGAGTCCTGAGAAGTTAAGTGACTGTTCTAGGGTCACACAGCTAGGATATGTGAGAGGCAAGACTTTAACCTAGGTTTTCATGGCTTTTGAGGCTAGCTCTCTGCTAGACCATGCAGCCTTTGAGTGAAACCATGAGAATACCAGTAGAGTCTTCAGGTCTTCCACTTGTTTTTCATTTTCTGTATAACTGGTCAAGTCAAACACTTTTGAGTGATTACAGATCTCTTCCAAGAGAGCTCTATGGTATTCTGGGATTTGATGTCACCAGTACAATATCATCCACAAACAAACATCAGTTTGTACTCTGCTGGCTTTTCCCCATCACCATGATGAAAGTATTTTTGGCAAGCATACATTTCCCTGTTTTATGCCTCCTTTGATATTTATGATCATTGAACATTGATCATTTATGGTCATTGAACAAAGTTATCTCTGCGGTTAGATCTTTCAAGGAATCTTTAATGATTTTAATGTATTGATTGGAGACCCTCCACTGGAAGAAAGCCTTTAAGGTGGCATGCTCTACTGAATCAAACTCATTTTTTATCCTCAACAAACAATAAACACAAATGCACAGTGTGTCTAGTGACTAGAGAGCTAACCTAAGAGTCAGGAATATCTGAATTTGATTCCTGCCTCTGATATATTCTAGCCATATGACCAAGTCACATAATTTTTCATCCCAGACAACTCTCTAAGGCAAAGTTGTAGAGCAAATAATGACCAGTCTGTAGAAAGTTTTCTCACTATGAATTCCCTTACACAGAAGAAATAATAGACAAAATAATAAAACAAAAATAAATAAACAGAGGGGGATTTGCATCTTTCAATCAATTATATGTTACCTACTACCTACCTGTCACCATCAATAAACTACAGTGGTTCTCTGTTGTCCATTAAGATGAAATATAAAGCCTTTTGGCATATTCTCAAGGATATACTCAGTGTTTGTGGATATGATTCATGGAAAAAACATCATATAAATATATATAAGTCATATAAATCAGTAGTTGTTAATGATCTCTTAGTTACAACTTTTTAGAATTAAGATCTAAGATTCCTCCCAACAAATCTGTTTTACTTCCTCCTTCAGATACCTTGTGAATGATACCTTAGCTTCCTTACAATTGTGCTACCTCCAACACAGATCTCTTCTAGACTAGTATATAAAATCTAATCTAGCTTCTCCTCCTTTCTTTGTCTGCTCTAGTGCTATTTCCATCTTTTTAAAAGTACATTCAAGACAATGGTATTAGAGCATGTAGTATGGGGGCTTTTTGTCCTTGATGGCAAAAAGTTTATTTTTTTAAATTTGCAGATGTTTTCCATTTTTCTTCTGTTAATTATCCTTCCATTTTAATCCTCAAACCTGGATAACTTTGCTTAGTTAGGTATCTGACCAAAATTTCTTTAAATTGGTTTTATCCTATACTGCTTCTTGCTACTTTATGAACTCAGTCAGTCACTGCTCCCAGGGAACTTCCAGATTAATACAAAACACCTTCTGTATCCTCTCCCTAGAGTTCTAGAATAAGCAATGCAGCTGGTGCCATTATGTACTACAATACATCCTGTCAGAGATTTGATCACTGTGTTAACACAGATCATGTTACTTGAACCTTCTGATCATCTGCCTTTATCAGTTGATGGCACTGTTACTCTGCCTAAACTCACTCTTCAGTGACCCCCTTACACTCTCCATCCCTGTAATAGCTACTGGCTGCTGAAGTACAAATGATCCTCTCTAATCTCAGTTGTCTACTCTTTCAGCCAAGTCCCCCTCAACCCTACCTCTTCCTGCCTCTCCAGCTCTGTTTGTACTTGGCACCCCCTGGAATGATTACTCCAGAATTTAACAAACTTGCTTTTACCTCAGACATCTTCTTTTATCTCTCCTTCCATCTTTTGCTACTCATTGTGTCTGTCTCTCTCCAGATAACACTGTTTGCTTCCCTTGCCACCCTGTATAGTACTGGTTTCAACTTCATGTCCTTAATTCACTGGTGATGGTGGTAGAGAGAAAATACTCCTTGCTCCCCATTCCTACTTCTAAACACTCCCCTTACTATCCATTACTCAACACTCCTTTGAGTTTAATTCAAGCTAAATTTACCCCCAATCCAGGTTCTGATAGCTGTCAGTTACCAATATACTAGGATATTCTCCCTCCTTTCTCACTTCATTCTACAGGATTCCAAAATACATGTAGATGTTTCTTCAAATACCTTAATTTCTCAGTTCCATTTTCAAGACTTGTTTCCATTTTCAAGACCTTTCAGTTTCCTTGATCTGATTATAATTTTTTATCTTTCTTTATGCTTTACTACTGTGATGATTAAAAATGTTTGAGAGACACAGTTTCTGGGTAATTTAATCATTTTATTAATAAGGCCAGTGGGTTATTAATAGAAGCATGGTCATTTGGCTGTTTCTCAACCCAAAGACAATCATGGAGGTGGACTCAGTTTATATAGGTGATCAATGAGGGATTGAGTGACCATTGGACAAAGCAATTATCTCTACTTGGACCACCTATAGCCTTGGGCTGTCTAGACAAAAGGATCTATCTCTATCCAAGCTTGAGTAGAACACAATGGGCTTCCCCACCTTAGATTAAATTCCTTGCAAGATTTGGTGGGGTCTGACCAAGATGGAGGAAAGTTAATGCAATTTCAATATCAGTACTATCCTTCAAGATACATTAAAATTAGGATTTTGAAAGAGGGGGAAGGTTCTGTATCTTTCCAAGATACTGGTTATTAATAATAATTCCCTCTTATTCCTCTTAAACCTATTGTTTGTTCTCACCATTACCTCCAACCTGTCAGTACTATCCCAGATCATTACCCATGATCAATTCTATATTATCCTCTACTCCTGAATCTTTTTCCACTATCCTAACTAAGATCATGCCTTACCAAATTTCAAACCTGGATGACTCCCACCGTCTCTTTTGTTCCTATTCACATGCTGCTGAACAGAACTAGAGAAAATCCTGAAAGCATCATTTTATTGGGTCCACTATAAATTCAGGAAGTTGGTAATTTCCAATTCATGGAATACTTTTCCTTCCAGCCCCTAATTTCAAGTGGGCCCTCACTACAGTGAGGCAATCTTACTCCTCCTCCATTATCGATTCCCCATCATACATGCCACATCAGCTATCACAAACCATTTCTTCTGTTCTTAAGTCTCACATAGTACCCACTCCAGCCGACATCTATATAGAGGACCTTGCCTCGTTCTTTACTGAGACCAAGAGTTCCTACTTCCCTCCTCCTCATTTTATATCACTCAAACACTTCCCCTCTCGACTATCTCCACCACACCAATTTTTTATAATAATACGGCCCTTCTCTTTGCCAAGACTAGCCCCCCATTACCATGTACTTTCGAACCAAATCCTCCAGTCTCCTCTAGCAGATTGCCCACAATATCATCCCCATTCTCTCTCTTTAACCTTCAATATCTCCCTATGAACTGTCCCCTGCTGCATAAAAACATACCTGAGGCTCTTCCATCCTTGAAAACCTCTCATTAGGGGCGGCTAGATGGCGCAGTGGATAGAGCACCGGCCCTGGAGTCAGGAGTACCTGAGTTCAAATCCGGCTTTAACACTTAACACTTACTAGCTGTGTGACCCTGGGCAAGTCACTTAACCCCAATTGCCTCACTAAAAAAACAAAACAAAAAAAAAAAAAAAGAAAACCTCTCATTAGATCCTACCATGATCACTAGCTATCTTCTTCTATTTCTCTTCCTCTTCTCCGCTAAACTTTAAAAACCTATTTATAGGGCAGCTAGGTGGCACAGTGGATAAAGCACCGGCCCTGGAGTCAGGAGTACCTGAGTTCAAATCCGGCCTCAGACACTTGACACTTATTGGCTGTGTGACCCTGGGCAAGTCATTTAACCCCTATTGCCCTGCAAAAAAACAAAAACAAAACCACAAAATACCCAAAAAGCTATTTATAATCAATGCCTCTACTCTCTGTCCTCTCAGTCTTTTATAAACCCTCTGCAGTCTAGCTTCTGGCTTCAGCATTCAAAAGAAAGTCCTCTCTCCAAATTCATCAAAAATCTCTTAATTGACAAATATGGTTTCTTAGTTATATTCATCCTTTTCAATCTCTTGGTAGCTTCGACACTGTTGTCCACCTTCTCGAATGCTCCTCTCTTAGTTCTACGCCTACCTTTCAGACTGCTCCTTCTCAGTCTCTTTTGCTAGATCTTCAACCACGTCATACCCAATAACAGTAGGTGTCTCCCAAGGTTCTATCCTGGGTCCTTTTACCTTTTCTTTATATATTTTTTAGTTGGTGTTATCATCAACTCCCAGGGATTTGATTACCCTTTCTATGCAGATGATTCCCAGCCCTAGTCTTTCTCCTAGCTCCAGTCAGGTATCTCCAAGTGCCAGTTAGACATTTAGAACTCAATGTCTAAAACTCAGCATGTCCAAAACAGAACTCAATTTCCCCCCAAACCCTCTGAACTTACCTATTACTGTCAAGGGAACCACCATCTTTCCAGTAACCCAGGCCTACAACCACAAGGTCATCCTCAACTCCTCACTCTCATTTGTCCCATGTATCCAATCTATTGGCAAATCCAGTGATTTCTTTCTCTACATCTCATATACTTCCCCTTCTTTCTACTCCCACTGGTATCCCCCTAGTTCAAGAACTCATCACTTCATGATTAGACTTTTGCAATAACTTCTGGTTGGCCTTACTGCCTGAAGTCTTTCCCCACTCCAATCCACCCTCCTCTCATATGCCAAAGTGATTTTCCTATACTATAGATCTGACCCCTTCACTACCACTACCACCATCCCACTATACCACTGTAAACTACAGTGGTTCCTTATTATATATTAAGATAAAATATTAAAAAAAGATAAAATATAAAGTTTTTTAGCATTTAATTTTCTTCACAACTCACCTCTTCCTCCATTTACAGTCCTCTTATGTTCTGCTCCCCTCTCTAATCCCTTTGGTCCAGCCAAACTGCCCTACTTTGTATTCCTCACACAAAACATTTCATCTCCCTTTTCTATACCTTTGTACCTTGTTATTTCCAATTCATAGAATGCTTTTCCTTCTAGCCTCTAATTCTTCGAATCTCTGCCTTTCCATAAGACTCAGTTCAAGGGCCACTTCCTCCAGGAGTCCTTTCCTGGGCCCCTTATGGAGTGAACAAATATTTATTAAGCACTTGCTATGTGGCTGGCATTATCTTAAGCCCCGGAAATACAGAAAGAAATATAGTCCCTGTCCTCAAAGAACTTAAGGAACTAGTGCCTTCTTCAATAACAATGTTCATTGTTCAGTCATTTTGCAGTCGTGTCTTGGTGGAGATACTAGAGTGACTTGCCATTTCCTTTTCTGACTCATTTTACAAATGAGGAAACTGAGACAAACAGGATTAAGTGACTTGCCCAGGGTCATACAGCTAGTAAGTGTCTGAGGCTAGATTTGAACTCAGGAAAATGTCTTCCTTACTCCAGGCCTGGTGCTCTATCCACTGTGCCACCTAGCTGCCCCTCAGTAAGGTTACTTTCCAGCTAATCTTTATTTATCTTAGATGTTCTAACTTATATATGCTGTATTCCCCATATGAATATAGGTTTCTTAAGGGCAAGGCCTGTTTTACTTTTTTTTTAATTTCCAGCAGTCAGCCCAGTAGATGTTATATTAATCCTACAGGAAGTGCTTAATAACCGTTGGGTGATTTATTTACTGGTTACCGTATAATGCTGCTCATAATCTTGGATCATCTTTCTTCATAACAATTTACAAATAAGGAACTTTACAGGCTATTTTACTCTTTCTGTTTTAACAGGTGATTTACACTGGTTAAACTTTTGAATTATCCCAAGAAGTGTCAATGTTATTTCTACCATTCATTACCCATTTTGAATGATCAATAAATGAAAAGCATTTATTAAGTATTTACTTGGTGTTAGGCATTATGCTAAACACTGGGGATATAATTTTTAAGTGACAGCCTCTGACATCAAAGAGCCTATGTTCTAATAATAAGGGAATGATAATAATAAAAAAAACCATGCTTTTACAGCAGTGGTGGGTTGTGAGGGAAGGGAGTTTGGGGTTGGAGAATCAAATAGATGATGACTTGATGTTTAGATCAACTCATTCAATATGCTGATTTCAGCAGCAATTGGTTATGGTATCCAGAGTGTAAGATAGAAGAACAGGAGTGGAGGGTGGAGGTAATACAAAAGGCATCAAAACATAGCAAAAGGGACCTGAGTCAATAGCTTGGAAGAATATGAAAGTGGATCATGGTATGCAGTCTATAATCAAATAGACATCTTGGACTAAGTGGATTAGTTGTACTGACTGGAGATACAGATTCAGGAAATTCAGGTTTTAGGTCCAGGTTCTTGGTCCATGTGGGGAGAAGCAGAGCACCAGGGCTAGGCATACAGCAAGATGGACTGGTGAAAAAACTGGATATTTCAATAGGTCAAGAACCGTGTCACTTCCATGCTATATCCTTTTTCCCCATTATTATCATTTCTTCCTGCTTTATACTAATTTTTATCTTTGCTCTTAAAAATCAGTTGCTTGGGGCAGCTAGGTGGCACAGTGGATAGAGCACCGGCCCTGGAGTCAGGAGTACCTGAGTTCAAATCCGGCCTCAGACACTTAACACTTACTAGCTGTGTGACCCTGGGCAAGTCACTTAACCCCAATTGCCTCACTAAAAAAAAACAAAAAACAGTTGCTTGATTCAGGAATGACTCCCATATGAGTAATGAGGTAGGTTTTTTCCCCACTGTAAATTAAAATATAATCAATTTCATATTTTAATGATGCTAGTCAGTGCTGGCCATGGCCAACTCTTATTGATTCTTTTCTCCAAAAAATATATTCATCCCCTATTCCTTTAATGAATCCTTATATGTGATGGATTTGAGTCCCCCTAAAAACTTTAAAGGATTTACTCTTCACCCCAACTTGTCAGTAAAAAACAGTGATGTAGGGGCAGCTAGGTGGTGCAGTGGATAAAGCACTGGCCTTGGATTCAGGAGGACCTGAGTTCAAATCCAGCCTCAGACACTTGACACTTAAATAACTGTGTGACCCTGGGCAAGTCACTTAACCCTCATTGCCCTGCCAAAAAAAATCATAAAAAACAGTGATGTACACAGCCCTAGCAGCCTCTAAATTCTTCAGTTTCTTGTCCAGAATTATACAGTTTAAGGTTATTTAACAAAATTATCAGTAGTTAACTTTTCATGTATTTATGTTTCAACTCTCTCACTGGAGCATAAGCCCTTGGAGGCTGGAGATTGTGCCCTGGACATAGGCAATTAATGAATAGTTGATTTTATTGCACTACATATTTTTTTAAAAAGACCAGAAGTTGCAGAGAAGGTGTGTCTGCATTGAAGGAGGAACTTCTCCATCCACAAATCCCTTATAAGAAAGAAATTGGGGCAGCTAGGTGGTGCAGTGGATAGAGCACCGACCTTGGAGTCAGGAGAACCTGAGTTCAAATGTGACCTCAGACACTTGACATTTACTAGCTGTGTGACCCTGGGCAAGTCATTTAACCCCAATTGCTTCACCAAAAAAAAAAAAAAAAGAAAAGAAAGAAAGAAATCACTGGCCCAATCACTATACCTATTATTTTTACTAATAGGTAATATTGAAAATAGTCTTCTATTTTAAAATGTTTTTAAAGATCTTCAGATTGATTACCAAAGGATTAGAACTAATTAGAGCCACAACCATACATCTTACACACTTTTCCAACATACTCTAAATCAGGTGATAAAGTACTATTGGGAAATTGTGTGCTGTCTATAGTTAGTGCTGTAGAAAGTAAGCAAAGAGAGTTCCAGGATCTTTCCTAGGAATGGAAAGGTTGAAACAGAGCAGGTTTTTTGCAGTGTCAAGAAATAACTCCTTGAGAACTGGACCCAATTAGTGAATCTTGGGTGGGGGGGTCAATACTTTGCCTCTTCTAGGTGACATTTATTATTTTTATTAATAAGGACCCTAATATTCCTCACCTGTATTTTATTGGTTACCAGGTCTATCAGACCATGTCCTGGCAAGAATACAGATCCAAAATTTCTTTGGGTCTCATGGGCATATGCTCCTGATCCAAAAGAAACTAGGTTAACAAGAATAAATTCTGGCAAAAGGCTAATTTTATTCATGAAGAAATATAAAAAAGGCATTCAATCAACAAGAATCTATTAAGCACTTGCTACATTCCAGGTATTGTGCTGAGTGCTAAGGGATACAAATACAAAAGCAAACAGACCTTGTCCTCAAAGAAATGGATTGCTTGCATTAAGTATAATGGGTCAGATGCTTGCAATGTATCAGTGATATTCCCAAGGTAAAGTTGGGCAGCTACATAGAACACCAACATCTCCAGGCTAATGGAGATTACCATAATTACTATGCAAAATGTATTATTCACATTCATTAAATATTTCCTAAAGGGCTGAAAGAACCAACACACCTCCAAAAGCACAATGTATCTCCAGTACAGTGTGACATTCACTAGATGATAAGAGCTGACCCATTAATCAAAATTTAAAACATCTCATTTGGGTACCTGCCAATATTTGTTTATTACTGTCGGGGTTATGGATGTTTTCTATAGCATTTCTAATGAAAGGCTGCTCAGAATAATTAAATTCATTAACATTTGTATTTACAGCTGTTAAATTCAATAAAATTACATCTGCTATTTTCCCTATTTTGTGTTAGTTCTCGTTGTCACTTTGAAGCTTCAAACAAATCATTTTAATCTTAAATTGATTACATGAAATGCAACTGAAGTCACAGAATTTCAAAATAGACCAAATAGTGTAACTAATACCTAAGATTCCTCTCTATCAGAGCCTCATTGGTCCTTGTTGAAAATGAAAGACAATGAACAAAACAATGAACAAACAAGCAGCAGTCATCTAAATTTTCATTTTAGATTTCCACCGATAATGATAATAATAGCGATTATTTATATAGCACTTTAAGGTTTGCAGAGCTTTTTACAACTATCTTATTTCATCCTCTCAACAACGGGGGGGGGGGGGCAATGGTATCACAACATTGGAGTCAAGGTACGGCCTGTTCTATTGTGGCTGATCAGTCCAATAGGAGTTTGGAAGGCCCTACCACAGGTCAAGCACAAATAGTCTAAATGAACATTCAGAACAAAGATGCCTTTACATATGTTGATATTGCATTTCATTTGAACTATTGCAATTCTGCTTTGCTTATAGAGTACAGCACCTTCTTTGATATGGGCATGCCATGCTGGGTGGTCCTGTGCCAGCATCTTCTATGTCTCACAATCAGTACTAAAGTTCTTCAGAGACCTTGAGAGTGTCCCCGTACCACTTCTTCTGACCTTCATGTGAGTATTTGTCTTGTGTGAATTCTCCATAAAACAGTCTTTGGTAAACATATGTTTGGCATTCACATTATGTGGCCATCCCAATAGAGTTGTGCTCTCTGCAGTAGAGTTTGAATGCTTGGCAATTCAGTTCAAGAGAGGACCTCATTGTCTGGTACCTTATCTTGCCAGATAATCTTCAGACTCTTCCTAATTCAAATGGAATCTGTTCAATCTTCTGGCATGGTGCTGGTTAGACTGTCCGAGTTTCAGTCATACAATAGTGAAGTCAATACAGTTGCTTCATAGACCTTCAGTTTGGTAGGCAGCCTAAAATCTCTCTCCCACACTTTCTTTTGGGGCCTCCCAAATGCTGAGCTGTGTACAACTCTGGAAAGTATACTGCCAAGGTAAGTGAACTTATCTACAGCATTCAAAATTTTTCCATTTGCTGTAATCTGTGGTTCCACCTATGGATGGCATGGTGCTGGCTGGTAAAGAACTTGTTTTCTTGGTGTTGGTTGTCAGTCCAAAATTAGCGCATATGGCAAAAAATGGATCCATACTCTATAGGTGCTATTAATATACCCATTTTACATAGAAGAAAACTGAAGCACAGAGAAGTGACTTGCCCAGGGTCACACAACTAGTATGTGTCTGAAGCCAAATTTTAACAAGTCTTTTGGACTTAAAATCCAATGCTTTAGGCACTGTACCACCTTCCTACCTCCATTATTGCCTGAGAGAGCACATTCCATTTTTTGTCAGCTCTAAGTATAAGGTAATTTTTCCTTACATTAAGCCTGAATCTGTCTCTCTGAAATCTCTACTCTTTGCTCCTTGGTTCAGACCTCTGGGCTTAAGGAGGACAAGTCTTACCCATCTTCCCTATGACACCTTATCAAATATTTAAAGTCTTTCTTTCTTTGGGCTTAACAATCCTAGTTCTTTCAACTGGTTCTCAACAAATTCTTAGATGAAATGTTGTTTTAACCCTTTAAACTTTTACATATTTTTCTTTCACAGTTATTTTATTCTCTGTCTTTCAGCTTCCAATAATGGACAGTTTTAGTTAGATAAATTAAATGATGGCAAATAATTAGAAGGTGAATCTAAAACAAATAACATTTTGTTTGTTTCAGTGAGCTCAAAATTACCAATTTAACATTGTTGAAATAAGCCAAGATTTAAAGAGCAAAAAATAGTTCAAGCTATACATTAAGCTTTAATGGCTTAAAACTACACTAAGACTTTTGGGATGCCCTGTATTGTGCTAAGTACATCATGACAGTGCTAATTGGACTACTAATAATAGATGACATTTATATAGTACTTTAAAATCTACAAAGTGTCTTTTGAAGAGAGATGAGGCTTATATTCTTTGATTAATTCCTCATCCTTACTTTATTACATTTCATCATCATCATCATCATCAATAATAATAATAACAACAACAACAAAAGTAATTGGGTCCTCACTGCAGCAAGGCAATCTTTTTGCAACTCCTTAGTTGATTCACTTTTCACTTATCCCACTCACAAGAATCTCTATTTCAAACATTTTCTTCTCTCCTTAAGCTTTCCATGACACACACTCCCTCATGTTTGTCTCTTACTTCATGAAAAGCAATTAAAGTCATTCTCCAAGAGATCTCTCTTCTTCCTTCCTCTCATTTCATATCAGTTGCATGCCTTTCCCCACTGTCTTCTCCTCCATTTGTCTCATTTAAAGACATGGTGTCTTTCCAAGCCAAGGCAATGCTCTACTGCATCACGAGTGATTCCGTTCTATGCTGTTTTCTCCAACAGATTTCTCTCTACATCATCCCACTCTCACTAATCTTCAATTTCTATCAGCTGGTTGCTTCCCTTTGTGATGCTTAAAATCTGATGTGGGTCCTTATCTGCCCCCCCCTCCCTCCCCCCTTTTGGAGGAAAAATTGGCCAAGACTACTGATAAATTCAGCTAGAGTTTAGGCTTTTAAGTATTTATTAAAGTGTATTAGAAGTTAGTGAAGAGAGAGAGGGTGAGAACAGATTTCTTATAGAATGGAAAACCCTAGCTTAGATCTATTTGTTATAGCCAGAGAGAAAACCTTGCCTTTCCCTAGCAGCCCACATGATGTTCTGCCACCACACCGAAGTCCCAGACAAAAAGAGACCCATCCAGCTAGCCACCCTCACCTTCCTACTTCCTGTCTCTCTCCAGGAAAGGGGAGGTCCTTCAAGCTGATTGGTTGAGGGTGGTATCTTGTTGATGTTGTAGTCCACAGCCTCTGATAACAACACCCCACTCAGGGCCAGCCAGGCATGATCTCAATTTTATCAATCTTAAGTAGGTTCTCAGTTAGTTTCTCAGTCTCCCCCAATTCAATCAATTCCAAATCAATCTTCAGGTGGGGCCCCTGGGTGTCTGCCAAATTCCATTTTTTTATCACACCTTCTATAGACCAATATGACCATCTCTCCCCCATCTTTAAAGAACCCTCACTTGATCCTACCATCCCCCACTAGCTACTGTCCAAAATCTCTCCTCCATTTTGTGACCAAATTCCTTGAGAAACCTGACTATAGTCTTCACTCACTCTATTCTAAACTCTCTACAATCTTGCTTCTGTCAACTGAATAGCACTGGCCTCTCACCTATGGATGGCCAGAGCTGAACAGAGCAGGCTAAAGACAGAAGAGTCAGGAGTCAAACAGGAGTTTAATTTCAAAGTGAGGGAAATAGCTTGTAAGCAAGGATGGACTACAGATGTATGTGCCAGGGCCCTACCCCTACTGGGGGGACCCAAGGCAATGTGGGGAGATCTCAATACTTATTCATAGCAGGACTTCATGACCAGAACATGGGTACTTGTCTGAGCTTGTCCCATGCTTGTCTGAACTCAGAACACCTGGTGCTGGTCAAAGCAATACAATAATTATATGTTTTTTGCCAGAGGATAAGATCATCCAGAGGGTGAGCACAAAGGATTGTTATGCCAAGCTCAGGGCACAGCTTGCTTGCTGAGCCTTAGCTCCGGAAAACAGGGTATCTCCTAATAGCTTGACATCACCATCCAAAGAACCCTGTATCTGGAATCAGAGGAAAGTTATTTCATCCCATAGCCACCATCAAGGGAAGCAACTCCTTCGGAAAGGGGCCAACCACCCCCCAGCAATGGCTAACCAACTTCTACCATAGGCAGGAAGCAGGGAGGCTGCACAGTAATCCAGGTATAGGAATGAGGGCCTGAACAAAACTCTGCAGTTATAAACTTGAGTGACCAGGATGGCACTGCCCTCAGCAGAAATAAGGAAATCAGTCATATTTAGGGTGAAAGATGATTGGTTCTAGTGAGACATCTAGGCATCAGGTAGCATAGTGAATAAACCACTGGACCTAGACTTGGGAAGAATTGGATTCAAATTCAGCCTCAGACACTTACTAGGTGTGTGACCCTGGGCTAGTCATTTGACATCTGTCTCAGTTTCCTTAACTGTAAAATGAGGCTAATAATAGCATGTACCTCCCAGGGTTGTTGTGAAAATGAAATGAAATAATATGAATAAAATGCTTTGCAAACCTTAAAGTGGTATGTGAATGGTAGCTATTACTATTCTGGAGGTGTTTATTAAGGCAGTGCTAGAAATTTAGGAGAGAGATTAGAACAGAATAAATAGATCTGGAAGTTACTTGTGGTGAGATGATAATTAAACTTTGGCATTTTATGAGATCACTAAGGGGGAGGGTATTGAGAAAGAAGATGAAAGAAACCAGGACAGAACCTTAGAGGTTTAGAACGTAGAATATATATATGGCTAAATATCCAGCACAGCAATAACCTATATTTAAAAAAAATAACAAAAACAAAACACAAGAAGAGCCAAGGGAAGAAAGAATATTTAAGAGGAGGGTGTAGTCAACAGCATCATCTGCCCAAAAGAGTATCACCCCAAAGTGATGAAAGCTAGTAGATGAGATAACACTACCAAATCAACCTATTTACTTAGTGACCAAAGACCAAGTTGTGGGACTGGTTATAACAACCAACAAGGAAAAGCTTCCTGTTACTCATAGTGACATTTTGCTTTGCCCAGATCATACAGGACACAGGTAAATCTCATAAAAGCCCTACGTTTAATGGAGGAAATTTCCAGCTTTGAATTGAAGAGAGGGAAAGGGGGGAAAAAGAAGAAGCATCTAAGTAAAGGAGAAAATTCACAGAAATAAAAATTGAAACCTTGAAAGATGAGATGTCAAGGATCTAAAGGAATGATATAGATATCTCAGGAAAAGAAAACAGATGATTATTTAAATGCAATAAACCTTTGGCCTCTGAATTTTCTTTTTTCAGCATTTAACAATTTGTTTTTAAGCATCATAAATACTTGTGAACGAGTCCAAAGACCTGGGTTCAGGTTTTGGTTCTGCTGATATGTCTGTGGCCTTAGGCAAGTTCCATATCTCTCTAGGCCACATTTTTTTTTCCATCGGTTTGTACTTTAGATGATCTCTAAGTTCCCTTTCAGTTCTAATGCTCTATATTTCAATAAACAAGCATTTTGTGATTAACTTCCTTTAGAAAGAGAATTCTTTCCCCTAGTCCTTTTAAAAGTCAAATGCCTTTGGGGAAAGAGGATACCAATGTGCCTGTAAACACTGTGCAGCTCTTAAAAATATATGCCCTAGTTAGACATTTCCCAACCATTCCACAAGTATATATTAATCTTTAACATGGATGGCCTACAATAATAGCATTATTTCCATGCTTCAAACAGAAATTAGTTCTGCAAAGCCTAACAGAGAATATAATGATAGCCCCAGGATATGACTACCTCCCAAAAATGTTCTAGCAAAAATAAATAAATAAAAAGGTTGGTTCAAACTCAGTGACCATCCTAAACTATTACTGACTGGGAAAAAAACATTTAACAACATCAAGGAGAATTAAATCCACCATAAATATATTCCAGGAACCCTTCTTATTTCAGAGAAAGGGAAACCATGTAAATGCAAATTTTGTCACTTAGACTACCTGGTAGAGACCAAAAACAAATTCTATTCTTCTAAAAGAAGGAAAGCTTGACTAGGCACAAATAACAAACCAAATGAAGGTTATTTGAATAGTCACTGACTTTTAAGCAGTACGACATTCACAGTTACAGCATGAGTTGTTGTGTAAAGAATGTAACAAATTTCCAACAAGTTAGGTCCCCTGGAAAGTTCAGTGTGGTCAGTGTAGGTGATACCTAAGGCAAGAACCAAGAGTGAGGGAATTCAGTTCTCCTAAAACCACTCAGATAGCTAGTGAGGCATGGTAGAAATTATATTAAACTTGGAGTTCTCCATCAGGAGTTACTTCAGTTTTCTCTACCAACAATGGTCTTCAGAATGGGAAGGATAGTTATTTGTCTGTTTTTTGACACCTAATTCAACACTTTTTCTATAAGGAAAGTTGCCTGAACCAGTTCAAGTCATTGGGTCCCAAGGGGAAAAAAACCCTCAAACCACTCTATTTCAAAATCCTGAAAGAACTTGTGAATATGAGAGCTTCATCTGTGTGATTTTTTTTTTTTTTGAGAAATGACAATGGCTTTGGGAGAGTTCCCACAGAATTGGAGGCAGGCAACTACTCCCAGTTTATCAGAAACCAAAAGTATATTTTTCAAACTAATTCATCAGTGAGACTGACCTCAATTCCTGGTAAATTTCTAGAACAAATTACTGAAGGAGTTGTTTTTATGATCACTTAAAAAGGAAAGAGATTATCATTATAAACTAACATGAATTGATTAAAGAAGTCATACCAAATTAACTTCATTTCCTTTTTTGATAAAATTATTAGATCAGGAGAATGTCATTGATTGTACATCTAAATTTAACAAGGCATTTGAAAAAGTCTTTTTATGGAGATATGGAACTGGTTGACTGAGACCAAAGAGCAGTTATTAATGGGTAGATATCAATCTGGGAAGGTTTCTATCAGAAGGCCACTGGGTTCTGGCTTTAGCTCTGTTTTGTAGCATACCACCATTGACATCACCAGATATCTTTTAATTAATTACTTAGATGGCATGTTAACTGAACTTATGAATGACAAAAAGCTTAGAAGCATCGCTAATAAGTCAGATAAAATATTTGGAATTCAAAAAAATTTTCAACTAACTGAAACAATGGAGCCACAGCTAGAAAGATGAAACTTAATAGGGTTAGATGTAAGGTCTTAATCTTTAGGGTAAAATTGAGGGGTGAGAGGAATGCACTGGGGGAGGGGAAGGGGAGAAGTAGAATGGGGTGAAATCCCACATGAAAGAAATAGGAAAGGGCTTATGGAATTGGGGGAGAGATGGGGGGGGAGCAGGGCAGTGAATGAGCCTTACGCACATCAGAATTGGCTCAAAGACCTTAATCTCATCAGAGTTGGCTCAAGGAGGGAATAACATACACACTCAATTGGATGGAGTAATCTACCTAACCCTGCAGGAAAGTAGCAGGGGAAGGGGATAAGGAGGGAGGGGTGAAAGAAGTGGGGACAGATTGGGGGAGAGGGCAGTCAGAAGCAAATCACTTTTGAGGAGGGATAGGGTAAAAGAAGATAAAAAATAGGGGCAGCTAGGTGGCTCAGTGGATAGAGCACCGGCACTGGATTCAGGAAGACCTGACTTCAAATCCGGCCTCAGACCCTTGACGCTTACTAGCTGTGTGACGTTGGGCAAGTCACTTAACCCCAATTGCCTCAGCAAAAAAAAAAGAAGAAGAAGAAGATAGAAAATAGAGTAAATATCATGAGGAAGGGAATAGGATGGAGGGAAACAGTTAACAATAGTAACTATGAAAAAAACTTTGAAGCAGAAGCAAGAGTAATGTAAGATGATGGTGATGAGTTATTGATGGATGGATTTATGATGATTAGATGAACATGAGGATTGATTGTTGACAATGAGGATGGATTGATGATGATGAGAATTGATTGATGATGATAAAACTTATGGTGTTTACTTTGCTGGACTGTTGTGAAGAAAATTCTTTGTCAGGTGTAAGGTACTATATAAATGTTACCTTATTACTGTTGTTGCAAGATTCAACTTCACAGGTTATTGTAAATAAATCTCTCTTTAAAGTACTATATAAATGTAGTTTACTATTTTAAAAAATGATGAGCAGGATGCTATCAGAAAAACCCGGAAAGACCTACATGAGCTGATGCAATGTGAAATGTACTGTATACAAAATAACAGCAATACTATGAGATGATCTTCTATGAATGACTTTCTTATTAAAGCAAAGCAATGATCCAAGACAACTCTGAAGGCCCTATGAAAAATGTAATCCATCTACAGAGAGAGAACTAATGGTGTCTGAATACAGATTTAAGCATAAAAAAAACAGCACAGAGTCATGGAAAGAGAGCTGTACTGGAAATTAAGAGGACTAAGTTCTAGAACTGTATTTGCCACAAATTTGCTGTGTTACTTTGGGCAAGGCCTTTTAATAATAATAACAAAATAATAATAAACTAATATTACAGGTAAAAAATTGTAAGGTCTTAAGTAAAGATAGATGACATGGAATTAGGAAACAATGAAAAGGTTAAATATATCTTCTAGAATATAAAACTTAAAACTGCATTAAGACTTGGGACACTCTGGATATCTCACATTTCTTTTTTTTTTAGTGAGGCAATTGGGGTTAAGTGACTTGCCCAGGGTCACACAGCTAGTAAGTTTTAAGTATCTGAAGCCAGATTTGAACTCAGGTACTCCTGACTCCAGGCAGGCGCTCAATCTACTGCACCACTAGCTGCTCCTCACATTTCTTTTTATCTCAAGTACTCTTATAGTCCCTTTTCATTTTACCACCGTTCTATATACGTTGTATGTATGGGTGGGGGGGAACATAACATATCAATAAATAATTTCAGAGAAAGAAAACTACTCTGTCCCCTTTTATTTCTCCACTACATTATGAGAAGTCAATGCTGTAGAGAGAATTGTGTTAGGCACTGCGGATTATTGCAAATTTTCTTTTTAAAAAATATATTTGTATTTATTTCATTAAATATTTCCCAATTATGTGCAAAACAGTTAACAATTTTTAAAATTTTAAGTTCCAATTCTCTCCCTGCCTCCTACTACTTCCCTCTCATTGAGAAGGGAAGCATTTAGATATCAGTTATACATGTGAAGTCATGCAAAATATATTTCCATATTAGCCATGTAGTAAAGGACACAAACAAAAAATAAAATGAAAAATAAAGTTTAAAAATTATTTTTCAAGCTGCATTCAAAGTTCATCAGTTTTCTCTCTGGGGCTAGATAACATTTTTCATTGTTAGTCCTCTGAAATTGTCTCAGATCATTGTCTTGATCAGAGTACCTAAGTTTTTCACAATTAATCATCCTTATAATATTGCTGTTACCATATACAATATTCTGTACAATATAATATTGGTTGTATAACAATATTCTCCTGGCTCTGCTCACTTCACTTTGCATGAGTTCATATACGTCTTCCCAGCTTTTTTTAGACGATCCTACTCATCATTTCTTACGGCAAATAGTATTCTATCACAATCATACCACAACTTGTCCAGACATTCTCCAATTAATGGGCATTCCCTCAATATCTAATTCTTTCTACCAAAAAAGAATGCTATAAACATTATGTACAAATAAGTCCTTCTCCCTTTTCTTTGATCCATTTGAGATACAGACCCAGGATCTCAGTAGTGGTATTGATGGATCAAAGGGTATACACAGCTTTATAGCTCTTTTGAGTATAGTTCTAAATGTTCTCCAATATAGCTGGACTAGTTCACAACACCACCAACACTGCATTAGTGACCCAATTTTCCACATCCTTTCCAGCATTTTGAATTTTCATTTTCTATCATATTAGCCAATCTGATAGGTGTGAAGTGGTACCTCAGAGCTGTTTTAATTTACATTTCTCTAATAAGTAGTGATTTAGAGCAGGGCTGGTATGGAACTCAATAAGTAAATTAATTTGAATATAATTGTCTTTTTTGTTATATTGGCTTGGGTCTACCCATGAGGAATTAATATTTCTCCAATTGTTTAGATCTGTCTTTATCATTGTGAAAAGTGTTCTTAAAATTATGTTTATATAATCCCTGGGTTTGTCTTGGCAGGTATACTCAAAAGTATTTTATGTTATCTGCAGTTATTTTTAATGGAATTTTTCATTCTATTTCTTGATGCTGGGATTTATGATAATATATACAAATGCTGATGATTTATGTGTGTTTGTTATATATCCTGAAGCTTTGCTAAAGTTGTTAATTGTTTCAAATAGTTTTTTAGTTGATTCTCTAAGGTTTTCTAAGTATCCCATCATATCATCTGCAATGAGTGGTAGTTTTGTTTCTTCATTGCCTATTTGTATTCCTTCTATTTCTTTTTCTTGTTTTGTTGCTATTTCTAGTACAATGTTGAATAATGATGGTGATAATAGACATCCTTGCTTCATTCCTAATTTTACTACAAAGGCTTCAAATTTATCTCCATTACAGATAATGTTTGCTCTTGGTTTTAGAGAGATATTGTTTATTTTAAGAAAGACCCAATCATCAAAACAATCTGGTACTAGCTAAGAGACAGAGTAGTGGATCAATGGACTAGATTAGGTATATAGTGCACAAAAATAAGGACTATTGTAATATAGTGTTTAATAAACACAATAATTCAAGCTTTTGGAATAAGAACTCACTATTTGACACAAATTGATGGGAAAACTGGAAAGCAGCTTGGTAGAAACTAAGTACAGACCAACATCTTATATGATATACCAGGATAAGATCAAAAGGAGTACATGATTTAAACATAAAAGGTAATATCATAAGGAAATTAGGGGAGCATGGAATAGTTTACCTATCAATCTATGGATAAAAAAAGAATTTATGACCAAATGAAAAATAGAGAACATTATAAAAATGTAAAATGGATCATTATGATTACATTAAACTTAAAGGGGTTTGCACAAATAAAATCAATGCAGCCAAGATTAGAAGGATAAGCAGAAAACTGGGGAGGGGATGGAATTTTACAGCAAGTTTTTTCTGTAAAGTTCTCATTTCTCAAATAATAGAGAACAAAGTCAAATTTATAAAAAGAGCTATTGCCCAGTTGATAATGGTCAGAAGTTAGGAACAGGCAGTTTTCAAAAGAAGAAATTGAAGCTATTTATAGTCATATGAAAAATACTCTAAATGACTATTATTAGAGAAATGCAAATTAAAACAACCCTGAGGTACTACCTCATGTCTATCAAATTGGCTAATATGACAGAAGAGGAGCATGACAAATGTGAGGGAGGGCAGTTGTGGGGAAAATTGGGACACTAACTCAGTGTTGGTGGAGTTGTAAACTGATCCAACCATTCTGGAGAGCAATTTGTAACATGCCCAAAGGGCTATAAAACTCTTTTGTACCCTTTGACCCAGTAATACCACTACTAGGTCTGTATCCCAGACATTTTAAAGGAAAAGAGGGAAAAAAGGACATTATACACACACACACAACACACATATTTATAGTAGCTTTTTTGTGGTGACAAAGAATTGGGAATCGAGGGGTTGTCCATCAATTGGGGAATGGCTAAAACCAGTTGTAATATATAATTATGATGGAACAGTATTGTGCTGTAAGAAATGTTGAGGGGGCAGCTGGATGGTTCAGTGGATAGAGTACTGGCCCTGGATTCAGGAGTACCTGAGTTCAAATCCTGCCTCAGACACTTAACACTTACTAGCTGTGTGACCCTGGGCAAGTCACTTAACCCCAGTTGCCTCACCAAAAAAAAAAAAAAAGAAAGAAAGAAATGTTGATTAATATGCTTTCAGAAAAACCTGGAAAGGTTTTACATGAACTATACAAGATGAGTGAGTTGAACAAGGAGAACATTGTATACAGTAACAGCAATATTATACAATGATCAGTTATAAATGACTTAGCTATTCTGAGCACTACAATGATCCAAGACAAATTCCAAAGGACTAATGATGAAAAATGTTATCCACCTCCAGAAAAAATAACTTATGGAGTCAAAATGCAAATCAAAGCATACTATTTTTTCTTTAGGTCTGTGTTCTTCACAATGTGACTAATATGGAAATGTGTTTTGGCATGACAATGCATGTATAACCTATATCAAATTCCTTGTCATCTTAGAGGAGGGGCAGTAGGAAGGAGAGAGAGAATTTAAAACCCAAAATATTTTTAAATGAATTTTAAAATTGTTTTCCATGTAATTAGAAAAAGTAAAATATTAAAATAAAAAAGACTTCATTAATTCGTATGCTTTCTAAATGGGTATTGTATTTTCTCAATCCCTTTTCTGCACCTATTGATATAATAATTTGATTTTTATTGGTTTTTTATTGATATGGTCAATTATGCTGATAGTTTTCCTAATATTAAACCAACCCTGTATCCTAAGTATAAATCCCACCTGGTCATACTATATGATATATTTTGTGATATAGTGCTGTAATCTCCTTGCTAGTATTTTATATTAAATTTTTGCATTAATGTTCATTAAGAAAAATTGGTCTATAGTTTTTTTTTCTGTTTTTACTCTCCCTGGTTTAGGTTCATAGTGATATTTGTGTCATAAATAGATTTTGGGCAGGAATCCTTTACCAATTTTATATAGTACTGGGATTAATCGTTTTAGTAAAATTGTTGGTAGAATTCACATGTAAATCAATCTGGTCTTAGGGATCTTTTCTTTCTTAGAAAGTTCATTTATGGCTTATTCAATTTCTTTTGCTAAAATAGGATTACTGGGGCAGCTAGGTGGCATAGTGGATAAAGCACCAGCCCTGGATTCAGTAGGACCTGAGTTCAAATTCGGCCTCAGACATTTGACATTTGCTAGCTGTGTGACCCTGGACAAGTCACTTAACCCTCATTGCCTCACAAAAAAAAAATAAAATAAAATAGGGTTATTTAAGTATTCTATTTCATTTTCTTTTAATCTGGGCAGTTTATATATTTGTAAGTATTCGTTGAACTTTGTCAATTTTACTGGCACATAGTTAGGAAAAATAATGCCTAATAATTGCTTTAATTTCATCTTCATTGGTGGTTTATTCACCCTTTTCATTTTGAAACTTCTTTTTTATAGTAATTTGGTTTTCTTTTTATTCTTCAAATTAACCAATTATTTATTTATTCTGTTGTTTATCTATTTTATTTATATAGTTCAATGGATTTTTACTTTCAATTTTAGTAATCTTGCCTTTAATTTTAAGGATTTCCATTTTGGTGTTTATTTGAGGATTTTTAATTGTTCTTTTTCTAAGTTTTTTTAGTTACATGCCCAATTCATTGGTCTGCTTTTTCTCTTTTATCGATGTACATGTTTATAGACATAATTTTTTTCAAGTACTACATTGGCTTTATCTCACAAATTTTGAAATGTCTCATTGTTGTCATTCTTTTTAATGAAATTATTGGTTATTTCTATGATTTGTTCTTTGACCTACTCATTCTTTATGATTATATTATTTAATTTCCAATTAATTTTTAATCTGTGCTTCCAAGGTTCTTTATTGAACATAATTTTATTGCATCATGGTCCCAAAAGGGTGCATTTAATAGTACTGTTTTCTTCATTTGGTTGTGAGGTTTTTATGTCCCAAATATATGGTCAATTTTTGTGAAGGTGCCATGTACAGCTGAGAAAAAGGCATACAATTTCTTTCTATTCCCATTCAATTCTCTCTAGTGGTCTATCATATCTATCTTTTCTAAGATTCTATTAATTTCTTTGATTTCTTTCTTATTTATTTTATGGTTAGATGTATTTAACAATGAAAGGGGAAAGTTGAGGTCCCCCACTAGTATACTTTTACTTTCTATTTCCTCCTGTAATTTATTTAAATTTTCATTTAAAAATATGGATGTGGGGCAGCTAGGTGGCACAGTGGATAGAGCACCGACTCTGGATTCAGGAGGACCTGAGTTCAAATCTGGCCTCAGACACTTAACACTTGCTGGTTGTGTGACCCTAGGCAAATCACTTAATCCCAATTGCCTCACCAAAAAAAAAAAATGTGGATGCTATTCCATTTGGTGCATTTATGTTTAGTATTAATATGACTTCATTGTCTATGGTTCCTTTTAGTAAGATATCATTTCCTTCCTTATGCCTTTTAATTAGATCTTTTTTGTTTTCGCTTTGTCTTTGAGATCATGACAGAGTTGCTAGAGTGCTGGGCCCGAAGTCCAAAAAACTCATCTTTCTGAGTTCAAATCCGGCTTCAGACACTTACTAGTTTACCCTAAGCAAATCACTTAAACCTGTTTGCCTCAATTTCCTCATCTGTAGAATGAACTGAAAAAGGAAATGGCAAACCATGCTATTAACTTAGCCAAGAAAACCCCAAATGCCATCATGAGGAGTCAGACGTGACTGAACAGTAACAATAATCCCTGCCTTTTTTACTTCAGCTGAAGCATAATAGATTCTGCTCCAGCCCCTTATTTTAATTCTCTGTGTCCCTCTGTTTCAGATGTGTTTCTTGTAAACAACATATTGTTGGATTCTGGTTTATAATGCATTCTGTTATTTGCTTCTTCTTTATGGGTGAGTTCATCCCATTCACATTCACAGTTATGATTACTTACTGTGCATTTCACTCCATCCTCTTTTCTTCTGTTTATCCTTCTCTCTATCTTTTTATCCTGTCCTTCTTTTAAAGTTTGTTTTGATTCTGACTACTGCCTTCTTTTATCTGACCTCCCTTTTATCACCTCCTCTTCTACTTCTCTGTTGTAAGATAAATTTCTTGGGGGGCAGATAGGTGGCACAGTGGATAAAGTACCGGCCCTGGATTCAAATATGGCCTCAGACACTTACTAGCTGTGTGACCCTGGGCAAATCACTTAACCCTCATTGTCCCACAAAAAAAAAATCTATGACAAATTGAATATGTATATATTTATATCTTCCCTCTTCAAATTAATTTAAATGTGTGTGAGGGTCAAGTGCTATCAATCCCCCGTGTTTTCTCCTCCATTGTAAAAGCTCAAAGAAGAGCTGCTTTTATGAGATAATTTTCCCATTCTTCCTCTCCCTTCCCCCTTCACTAAGGGTATCCCTCTTTCTCACCTCTCTGGTTTTTTTTTTTACATCATCCCAACCTAATTGATTCACTGCCACACTCTCTTTTTTATGTAGAATCCTTCTAACTCCCCTAATAATAATAAAATTCTTAAAAGTTAAATGTCGTTGAGAACTATCTTTACATGTAACGGAAAAAATAAAATACCTCATACATTAAAAAAAAAAGTTAAATGTCATATTCTTATATTAAAAAGTAAACTGTTTAAGTTTATTGAGTTCCTTATGATTTCTCTTTCATGTTTACCTATTTCATGCTTCTCTCAAGTCTTAAATTTGAAACCAAATTTTCTATTTAGCTCTGGCCTTCTTATCAGGAGTCCTTGAAAGTCCTCTATTTTGTTAAATATCCGTTTTCTCCCCTAAAGAATTATTCTCAGGGCAACTAGGTGGTGCAGTGGCTAGAGCACCGGCCCTGCAGTCAGGAGGACCTGAGTTCAAATCTGGCCTCAGACACTTAATACTTACTATCTGTGTGACCCTGGGCAAGTCACTTAACCCCAATTGCCTCGCCAAAAAAAAAAAATTATTCTCAGTTTTGGTGGGTAAGTTATTCTTGATTATAATTCCAGCTCTTTTGCCTTCTAAAATATCATATTCCAAACCCTCCTGTCCTTAATACTCAGCCACACATTTTGAATTCTGTGCTGAGAGGTAGTGTAAGGACGCCAAAGCTATAGAAACTGACCACTATGTCATTGTTAGTTTGTTGTTTTTATGAATACCCTTTTATTTCTTTCTTCTACAAGTCTCTCCCATTCCTGCCTCATTATCCTTTGTGTTAGCTCTCCAGTAGTCCTATTTTCACTTCTCTGATCTATTTTTTTTTAATTTTCATGACTATTGGAACCTTTGTTCCAGTATTTTTAATTGCTTTGTTTTGTATTTGATTTTTAACTTCTTTTTCATGTCCTTTCTTATAGAAATGCAGTAATGTCACCAAGCAAGAGATTAAGTATGAACCAGCCCTTTTTACTTCTTCCTATTTAAAATTTAGTTATTTCCAACATAAGATGATAGTTTTAGAACTGGAAGGAACCTTAGAGGACCTCTAATCTAAATCTCTCATTTTACAGATGAGAAAATGGGCCCAGAGAGGTTATGAAACTTCCTATCACTATACAAGTACTAAGTAGCAGAGTGTGTATTTTTTTTTTCTGAATTTCATAGATCAGAGATTTGCTAAAGAAACACGTAAAGAAGCTTCTGTCTCATTTGTGTGGAATTTGGGATTACTGGTGTCACTGTGAAGAAGGCAGTTGTCTAGCTCATCCTAGATATTTTTTTTCCTTCATCTTTCCTGCTTTGAAAGGAGCCCCAAGTCTTTCTAACCTCCTCTCAGGAGTAATGGTTTAGGGTATGGTCTTTTCTGGGGCCCTCTCCTCCCTACCACTTTTCTTTGTGGATATTTAATCAACCACACCCTCTTTCAATAATTAGTTCTCCTGTTAGCCTAGCGCAGGGCTTCTTAAACTTTTTCCACTCGTGACCCCTTTTTGCCAGAAAAATTTTTACATGACCCTGGATATATAGGTATATAAAATAAGTCTATATAACTTTTTACTGTTGCCAAAGTCTTTACGACCCCCACATTTAGTTATGTGATCCCATATGAGGTTGTGACCCACAGTTTAGGAAGCTAGGGCTAAAGTGGTCCCCTTCTCTGATGTTTTATGGAGTTCAAATCAGGTTAAAAGGTAGTTGTATAGTTACAACAACTCAGAAACCCAAATTAGGAAAATTCCTAAAATTCATACAGATATTTGGCTCTCTCTGCCCTAATTTAAATATGTTTGTCTCTAGCTAACTCCTGACTCCTTTAGGTTTGAGGGGAAAAAAACGATGTGGGAAACAGGTAAAAGAAGGGGGCAGAGCATACAGCATACAGTGACAGTATACCTGTTACTGGGCAGGTACCTGGAGGAGAAGTTGGGGAAAGAACAGACCTTTTGTTAAAACTTCCCTCAGGGACAGCTAGGTGGCACAGTGGATAGAGCACTGGCCCTGGATTCAGGAGGACCTGAGTTCAAATACGGCCTCAGACACTTAACACTTACTAGCTGTGTGACCTTGGGCAAGTCACTTAACCCTAATTGCCTCGTTTAAAAAAACAAAAAAACAAAAAACTTCTCTCAGTCCTTGGAGAGGTAGGTATCATTGGTAGCTTCAGTCCAGGTCTTATGCCTTGAGATATCTTATCTGAGAATATGTAAGGAACTGATGGCCCTCCTTGATCTCTCTCTTCTCTACCAAAGCTTGGCCCTCCTTCAGTGCCTCTTTCAGTTTTGCTTCTCTCCTGTTATCTCTGTGCTTCTAATGCCTTCTGGCCCAGCTTATTAAGTCTTGGGAAGGAACCCCCTGCCAGTGAAGTCTCCACTCCTTTCCTCTCAGTCTGTCTCTTACTCGTATGTGTGTATCCACTTAATAACTCCCTGGTCTAACTCAAGAGCAATTCAGTCTAATTGAAGAGACCGAGTAAAGGCAAAACCCACCAGAAATTGTCCACATTGGTGTGTTACATAGGTGCAAGGGGTTAGGTTAGGGCCCAGAAAGAGAAAGAAAATGTTCTTACTTCCTCAGAGATTTAAGGAACCAAAGGAGATAGATAGTTCCATTTATATCTGGGAGATAGAACGATGTTAGGTTGCCAAAAAATTAATAATAGCATTCTTAAGGATCAAAATAAAGAAGGAGGAGAAGAGGGATGATAGTAGAGAATACATGCAAGGAATTGTTTGATGCTTTATAATTGATTAATGAAAATCCAAGCTCATCTCAACTATATTTAGTTTGTATACAAACATTTACTCTCATTATAGTAATGATTACTTGTGCATTTTAATGGATTTCCTATGTTGAACTACAGTGAACAGGATTGGGTCACATATTACTGCTAGAGAAGAAGAAGGAAGGAAAAAGTATGAACCCAGGCACAATTCTGAAGATGTTTCCCTATTATTATTATTATTATTGGCTCTGAGCACAGTAGAAAATTGATTGAGGTGAGCAGCAGCAGGAATCCACTGGGATCCTCTACTCTTTGGGGACGACTCCATTCTGTTGCTCCTTCATCACACATTACAGAACCTTCTAGAATTAAACAGCATTTCATTAAAGTACCATTCGAATCAATTCAGTGCCAGAGAACCCAAAAACTGTATAATTCCTTTTCTGCTGAAACAGAAGGAGTATATTCCTGAATCCTGGCCCATAACTGAAAAAATGCAAATTAATTTATTTGTAGAGACATTTTATCTATTGAACATGCAGATCATAGCCAAGTACAAACAAAAAGTTACTTTTAATGTTAGATACCCAGCATCAGGGTATGATTCATTCATATAATGACTGGATAAATAATCAATTATCTCATATTAATAAGTACTTGAATTTGTTTTCAAGGGAATGTTATTAAAATGTGAATAATTCAATGTGTTTTATTATAGTGGCAATTAATATGACTTGTGATCAAACTCTTAACATTGAGCCACACACTAAGTTTACATAAGCACCAGGTGATTATTATAGTAGATATTTACATTTAAAATGCAGATGGGGCAGCTAGGTGGAGCAGTGGATAGAGTACTGGCTCTGGAGTCAGGAGGACCTGAGTTCAAATCCAGCCTCAGACACTTGACACTAACTAGCTGTGAGACTCTGGGCAAGTCACTTAAATCTGATTGCCTCACCAAAAAACCCCCAAAAACTGGGCAGCTAGGTGGCACAGTAGATAGAACACTGGCTCTGGATTCAGGAGGACCTGAGTTCAAATCTGGCCTCAGACACTTGACACTTACTAGCTGTGTGACCCTGGGCAAGTCACTTAACCCTCATTGCCCTGCCAAAAAAAACAAAAAACAAAAACCAGATCAACTCCTGGAATATATATTTAAAATACATACAATGAAGGAAAGTCTTAAACTCCCCATACCCTTTCACCCAGCACCCTTTATGGTAGCACAAAAGGAAGCAAAGTATATGCCACAGCTGTCAGAATAGCTGAACACAACGTGGCACATGAATATTATGGAATATTATTACTCCATAAGAAATTATGAATGTGAAGAAGCCATGTAAACATAGAAAGACTTCTGTGAACTCCTACAGAGGGAAGAGAACAAAACCAAGAAAAATATTCAGAGACTACAATGGTGTAAATGAAAACCACAGTAAAAGACAGTTCATTAACAGCATTGACCAATCTTCTTCCCAAAGAACAGATGAGGAAGCATATTTTCCCCCACGGAGTAGAAGGGGGGAGGGGAAAGGATGACTACATGTGGGGAGTGGTACATATGCTTTCAGATAACATCACTGTTGACAGTTTTGTTTTCATCTATTCTTTGTTCCAGTGGAGGATCCATTAGAAGGCAACTAGCTGTATTGGAAAATAGGATGTTGTTGTTAGTATAGTAGTTGATAGTATAAGAACAAAGACATCAATATTTTTAATACAATAGTGGATTCCCTTATTAACCTCAAAACATCTTTTAAGTTTTCCTAGCCTATTGTATTGTGCAGAATACATTTTCTAATTATCTGACATAATGCTTAGCTATGCAGAATGCAGAGCATAACTCAGCAGGTCTTATAATAAGATTGAGCACTCTAATGCTCTCACTTTTAGGTAGAATCTGTAAGAAGGATTATGTTATGACATTACTGTACCACAGTCTAGAGCAGGAACTGTTAAACTGAGGTCCATGAACTTGAGGCTTTTTAAAATTTGATAACTGTATTTAGAAGGGGAAAAAACTGTATTTAGAGATCAAATTGGTTACTTTGTAATTCTATTTATTTTATGCTTTTAAGAAATATTATTCTTAGAAGTGGTCCATAAGCTTCATCAGACTGTCAGAGGAATCCATAACACAAAAAGGTTAAGAATTCTTAGCCTAGAGAATATATTCTCGTTATCAACAAACAAAATCCCATGGATGAAAGAGGCACTCACTCCATTTTGATCACAGAAATCTAAAAGGGAGAAACTATTTTCTCTAGGAATATTTTTCTTCTTCTTCTAAGTTTCTGTGGATTGGATTCTTCTTCATTTTAACAATTATCTTCCTCCCCCCACTCCTGACTAATTCATGTAGCCTTAAGACTGAGACCCTAGTCCAGTCATATATATCATCATGGTCCTCTCTTTATTGAGACACCAGCGATAATAAGAACAGGGTTGACAGTTTTATGTTTGGTTTGGTGTAGATATTACTTCTTTGAAAGTAAGGGGACTAAAACTAAATGGCCCCACAAATTCTCTTCTTATAATCCCAGTCCCGTAATTCTACATTGGCAGCAGTACAATATAGGGTTCTAAAAATATCCAGCTTAAACAGTAGACATTTATCCCTAACTTAAGATTTGTGAACAAGAGATGAAAAACTACAGCAAGTGAGTCACCATAGTTTGAAAAGCTTTTCTGTTTTGTCAGAAGGCAAGCAGGCTTTGCCATCAGAGCCAAGTATATATTATGCAACTGACCAGGGATCAGACCAATTCAAGGTCAGCTATTCAAATCACCAGTGGGAAGACATTATGGGCATTGCCAAGTACCAGGTAAGTTAGAATTCTGATGTCTTTTGATAGTTAGGCAACAGCAAAGAGATATAATCTATAATTTAGGAGAGCCTCTAGAAAACCCACAGTGCAAAGTCAGGAACTGGGGCAGACAGGTAAAAGCAGCAATATACTTTGAGAAGCCTATAGTTTCAACATAAGAATAAATTATCAGTAGCAATTACTTCCACAACTAGACATGTTGCTGTCTTTTGTGCTGGAATAGCTCAGGCTCACAACTCAACCTTGCCTGCATAACCAACCACTCAATTTAAAGAGCCTCATTTAAGTCTCAATACCTACTATCACTGTGTTTCAGATACTGGAGCTAGATCTTTGGTGTGGTTTTTGGAGCCTGTAAGGAGAGGAATGTCAAGAGAGGTAAATATCTGTGAGGCTAGATCTCCTCTTTTTTTTTTTTTTTTTTTGCTGTTTTTCTTTGAAGATTGGGCATTGTCTGTGGAGGACCCTGATATTAACAACTTGAAAGTTGCTTTTGGAATATGTTGTCTTTGTTTTTTGTTGCTTTACAAGAAGAGTCCTCCCATCTTTGGCTCACTATTTAGCCATTTATTTAATCTCTTCCATTCACTTTATTTTGGGGGGCGGGGCTGGGCAATGAGGGTTAAGTGACTTGCCCAGGGTCACACAGCTAGTGAGTGTCAAGTGTCTGAGGTCAGATTTGAACTCAGGTCCTCCTGAATCCAGGGCCGATGCTTTATCCACTGTGCCACCTAGCTGCCCCCCATTCACTTTATCTTAACCATGGAAGCATACGCTTCCAGTTATATCTGTGGAGGAACTGTCATGTGTAGAACTTCTGCCCAGCCTGGAAATATTTGAGAATAACAAACAACTCTGTATTTGTAGGATGTGAAGTGATGAAGCCTAAAATTAAATTGTTCATATGCAATAGACTGTCTTCTGAATTGCTTCCACCCTAGTTAATTGGTACTTTTGTCCTCAGTTTTTCCATCTGTAAAATGAGAGATCCTTAAGGTCTCTTTCAGCTCTAAGAAATGCAGGTACTTTAAATGTAATTTTAAAAATTTAGGTTTCCTAACTGTCCACCTTAACCATGATTCCACATCTAAAAGCACACAACTTGAGATAAAGCAACAAAATGCCCTCACCTTCCAATCAGCTTCATGTCAAAAGTCGCCTATTTAATTTGATTCCCACTACAAGAACCGTTTTTAGACTCACCGTACAACAAGCAACATTTTTCCATTGTCAGGTTACCAGTTTAACTGAAATTGTTTTTCCCCTGGCTCTGATTCTGATTCTCTGGTCTTTGACACAATGACTCTGCAGCTTTTTCAACCTAAAAGTTCCCTCAGCCTCTTCAGCCTTCTTACCCTGGAATATCTTTCACCTCTCTTTTCTCTCATTGAAGAGTTCCTTCCCAAACCTCCATTTTGAGGGAGGGCCCAGGCCAGCCATCCTCCTTTCTTCTCCTTGTTCCCCTTCTGACACTCCAGACTTCACCAACATACAACCAGCAAGTGCCTGAAGAAGGATTTAATCTCAAGTCTTCTTGACTCCAGGTCCAGTATGCTGTCTATTGCTTAACCTAGCTGCCTAAGGAGAGAAGCTTACCAGCTGTGAGCCCCTGGGCAAGTCACTTAACCTCTCTCAAAATCAGTTTCTTTAACTGTAAAATGAAGATGATAATAGCACCTACCTCATGGAGTTTTTATGAGGATAAAATGACATAATGTTTAAAGAGCTGTACAAACCTTAGAATGGTATATAGATGTTAGTTAGTATTATTATTATAAAAGTTCAGCTATGTTGGCCTGCTTGCAGTTTCTCAAACATGATGCTCCATATATCTTTGCCTTTGCTCTGGCTATCCACTTTGACTAGAATGTTTTTCCTCCTCTCTTCTGTCTCTTAGAATCCTAGCTTCCTTCAAGATTCAGCTCAAATGTCTCCTTCTGGAAGCCTTTCATGGTTCCCCAGCTGCCTCTCCTTCTAAAGTTATCTACTCTCTATCTATCTCTCTATCTCTCTATCTAGCTATCTCTCTATCTATCATCTATCTAGCTATAGTCTATCTATATATATTTCTATCACGTATGTGTGTATATATGTATATGTATATGTGTACACCCGCATGTCTCTGCCAATAGAATGGAAGCTTCTCAAAGGCTAGGACTGATTTTGACTTTTATTAGCATGCTCTGCCTGTAGCACATGGTAGACAATAAATGCTTATTGATAGATTGAGCTCACATGAAATTTACAGTCCATTAAAACCACTAAATCTTTCACTAAAAAAAAAAAAAAAAGAGGGCAGCTAGTTGGCACAGTGGATAGAGCACTAGCCTTGGAGTCAGGAGTACCTGAGTTCAAATCCGGCCTCGGACACTTAACACTTACTAGCTGTGTGACCCTGGGCAAGTCACTTAACCCCAACTGCCTCACTAAAAAAACAAAAAAAAAACTCACTAAATCTTTTTCATACGAACTGCAGTTTAAACATTCCTCTCCCATCTTTTACTTGGCAAGATGGGCTTTTTTTTTAACCCAGTGAGCTTTACATTTATCCTTAATGCATTTCATCTTAGTAGATTCAACTCCATGTCATTGCCTATTAAAATCTTTTTGCATCCATTAGCCAGCATGTTAACAATTCCTCCAGATTTTGTGTGTTCTGCGAAGTTAACAAGCATGCCATCCATCCATTCCTTTATTTAAGTCATTGATAAAAAATGTCAAACGACTCAGGATCAAGCAGTGATCCCTTGGACATACTACTGGAGACATCCTACTGAACCAATATTAGACCATTAGTGACTAATCTCTAAATCCAGACATTCAACCAGTTCTGACTAGATCTCCTTGTACCACTTAGATGATGACATCTATCCATCTGACCCATTAGAATAGCATGAGATACTTCATCAAATGTTTTGTTCACATTAATGTAAATTATAGCTACAGCATTTCCCTGATCTGACAGTTTAGAAACCTTGTCAAAAAGGAAGAATAAAGTTTGTTATAATCTATTGTTGATGAAACCATGATAACTCCTTGTAATTATCACTTCCTTTTCCATACAATAACTAACAATGTTTTTACTAATATACTCCAGCATTTTGCCAGGAATTGGAGTCAAGTTCTTTGACTTATAGCTTGCAGACTTTATTTTCTTCCATCTTTTGAAAATCAGAATAATAATTGGTCTTCTCCAATACTGTAGCACTTTTTCCCTTCTCCAGGATCTTTCAAATATCATTTGGTAGTGACTCATCAAACACATTTCCCAAATTCTTTCAGTATCTGAGGATTTCATGCATCTGGTCCAGGAATGGCTTCAAAAATACTAAGTACAAACGGACCATCAAGTGGGCTGGTCATGTAGTGAGATTGAGTAAAAGTACAGTTACCCCTGATGTTTTAAAAGAACTAGAGGAATAATTCCAGTGCTTGGGCAAATGTTTATAGGTGGATTTGTGGGAAAATACAGACAAGAATTGCACTGAATAATGAGGTAATCTAGGAAACAATCGGACGTCTTTCAAAACATCATAGCATAGGCCATCTCAGAGCTGAGAAACCTTGGGTTTCTATTTGTGCTGTGTGTTGCTGGGCAAGTTATTTTAACCCCTTTGAGCCTCTTGACTATAAAATGAGGAGGTTGAATTAGAGTGGTTCTAATGTCCCTAGGATCCAATGAAATATCTAATAATACTATGCCTTAAAAAGGCATGCTGCATTCTATTTTTAGGGACAGTGACATAGTATACTAAATGGCTTGTTTATGTCACCACGCCCTTCAATTTCCATCAGAATTACTGAAATGTTTGTAACATCTTTGCCCTCTAGTGGCTGTTCTGTGAAGAACCTATAATCAGATTCAATGTTAATCCTTAAAGACTAGGTGAATATCTCTTAGTTTAAAACAGGTCTGAGTTTTGGAACAGATTGTTTTAAACTGGATTGCCTTTTGTATATACCATCACTCCAGGTAACCAAGGATCTTTGCAGTCACTGCTTTTTATGGTAGGAAGAATCAATACTTAGTTGAGTCACAGCATTGTCCATAACTACTGAAACTGTGGTACCACTCTCACCACAGATATGCACACATGCACATACAAATTCACCCACTAGGTCATCAGTCATTTTATTAAAATTACAATGACAGTACTTTCCTGTTTGTTCTTTTAAAGTATGTAAGGATATCCCAACCCCTGTCTTCATCCTTGGACATATCATTCATGTTGTATGCATGTTGGTATTCCCTCAAATACTACAGACTCCCCATTCACTAATATCTTCAACTCCCATGATCTACATACCCTTGTTCTCACCATCACTAATAACCATTCCACCTCCATCTAGAACCCTGATATTCTTCTCTTGGGCCATAAATTCCTGTCCTTCTACATCTCCCTCGGCCTCACTGCAAAGCCTATAGCAAAGCATACATGTTGGGTCTTCAGGTATTCTACCTCTCTCTTCCTCTATCCAACCCCTGATATGGGTCCATTTTCTATCCTTTAAAATCTTGACCATGTAATTTATCAGTTTAATTTGATATCACAAAATCAAGCCTTTTATCTCTTGCTATTCATTCCTCAACAGACCTCAATCCTAAATCACCCCCACTATCTGTTTTCTCCACTTCTTCTACTCCCACACTGATGAATGATGCTAGACTATAAAACTGCAACATTTAAAAATTAATATAAAATCCAAACTTCTTTATTTGTCATTTAAAGCCCTTCACAAACTTATAATGAAAAGTGCTTTTCACCTCCAGAGGAAGAACTGATAGAGTCTGAATGCAGATCAAAGCAAACTTCTTTTTGGCTTCCTTTCTTTTTCTTTCTTTTTTTTTTTTGACTGTGTTTTCTTTCACAACATGACTAATAAATAATAAAATATGGAAATATGTTTTGCATGACTCCACATGCATAAACTATATCAAATTGCTTGCTTTCTTAATAAGGGGGAAGGGGAGAGAGGGAGAGAATTTAGAACTCAAAAAATTTAAGTGAATGTTAAGAATTGTTTTTGCATGCAGTTAGGAAAAATAAAATATGTTTAAAATAAAGCCCTTCACAAACATAGTTCCAGTCCATCATCCCAGATTACTCTCATTCACACTCTATATTCTGAAAAAACTGGATTTCTTGATGTTCCTCATGGATGGCATTCTATCTTTTGCCTCCATGTCTTTACATGCTGTCCCCCATGTCTGAAAAGCTCATTGCTGCTCTTGGAATTCCTCCCTACTTTCAAGGCCCAGGTGTCACTTTCTAGATGATACCTTTCCTGATTGCCCAGATTGTTAGTGCTCTCCCCCTTTTGAAATAATTTTGTATATGCTTTGTATATGTGAGTCAACACCATGTGTTCATGACTATATCCCAGCCCAGTTGGGAAGGATAGGCTGTTGCTACCTCTTTCCCTATCCATAGTCTTACTGCAGGAATGAATTTCTCCTTTGGGGTTTTTTGTCTGCACTCTCCGTTCCAGCTCTCAGCATCCAATGAAAGGCTTTTCAACCTTCAGTAAGTGTATGGGAAACAGTCAAAGAACACCTGTGTATCCCAGTCCCCCACTGTTTCTTCTTAGTAGGATATAATCTCCTTGGGAGTAAGAACTGTTTCATTTTTTTCTTTATATTCCCAATAATATTCATAAATTTTTCTTGAATTGATGACAAATGGGTTCAAAATGTCATTCTATAGGCACTTCCTCCACTAGTATATTATGTTACCCCTCCTTGCTTTATCCTATGGGATTCTTGTCCATATTGGCCTCCATAGATAATCTTCTTAATGTGCTAGAGTCCATCCTCTGATTCTTTTCATATTTTAGATATACCAGTACAGCACTCAGGGTAGTCATTCTCACTGAATGACTGACCCATCTCCTTTTCTGGTCATACATGTCGTCAATGATAGTTTTTTATGCCTCTTTTCACAAGCCAGTCATCAATGACAGTAGCTGGCTTATACCTTTTATAGACCTTTTCTTTATTCTTTGGATCATCTCCAATTTAATTTTTCTGAGATCATGACAGCTTCACTAGGAGAATACTAGTGTTAAAAAGCTAGACTTTTGTGGTAGTATGGAATCATTGAAAGTACTACACAACTTTTCAAATGTGATTCACTGCCTCCTCCTCCTACTGAATCTTTGACTCATTTCATGTCCATTTAAACCTGTCTTGTCTAGATTTTATATACTGATGAACCAACTCAAGACTGCCTACTTGTTTTTCGTTCATTTGGATATTGGGTTTTTTTTTTTAGTTTAAATAATTGATTTGATCTTTCAAAAAAATATTTATTTAATTAAAGGTCGTAATAAAGACAATAATAAGATCATACATCTAGAGCTATGAGTTTCCTTAGAGGCCAAGGAGTCCAATCATCTCATTTTTAACTGACGAAACTTAGACTCATTGTGTGACTTGCTCAAGGTCACTAAGCTATTCAGTATCAGAACTAGGGTGCCAATTTAGGTCCTGTGAGTCCATATTTAGACTCATCCTCTTGTACCATATATGCCTTGAAAAATGAGTTTGGTAACATTTATATCATGTCATCTGCAAAGAGGAACATTTGGAGAAACTCACCATAAAATAGAGAACTCTTGTATTTGTACCCTCTGCAGGACATCCATTGTGATTTGGCAAGAAACCTAATTTTCTACATAGTTTTAATTTTCAGTTTTAGACTACGAAATTAGTAAAAAACTTGGCATTGAGTTTTATGTCCTCCCCCACTGTCTGAAAAATGATTCTGCATTTTTATCTACCTACTTGGAATCAGGAATATTTGGGTTTAACTCTCACTTTTGACAGTTACCAGCTATGTGAACAGGGCTGCTTAATTAACCTCTATAAGCCTCAATTTCCTCATCTGTATAATCCAGAAGTTGGACTAGATGGCCTATAAACCATTACTACAGCTCTAATTCTATAAACCTAAAGACTAAATAGGAATTTAATGCCTTTTTAACTACCCATAATTTTATCTTTCGATGTGCTGTATTCTGCATCACTATAGTATGAGGAAAATCATATTTCAGTTTTCGTGCTTTTTCAAATGATTAAAAGCAACTAATGAGCTTTTTTATGTATCATAAATTTTGATCTGGAAGTCTAATCTAATCCCCTCATTACTGAAAAGGAAAGTGAGGTGCAGAGAATTTAAGTGACTTTGCCTGGGGTTATGAAAGTAGATGGCCAAACTGGGGTTCAAACTCGGGTCCTGGGGCAGCTAGGTGATGCAGTGGATAAAGCACCGGCCCCTGGATTCAGGAGTACCTGAGTTCAAATCTGGCCTCAGACACTTGACACTTACTAGCTGTGTGACCCTGGGCAAGTCACTTAACCCCCATTGCTCCGCAAAAACCAAAAAAAAAAAAACAAAAAAACCCACAAACTCGGGTCCTATCTTTCCAAATACTTGGCTTGTGCTAACACTCCAGTTCTTCACAAAAATCTTCTTGAAGGGGGAAAAAACTATCAATAAAAGAACAATCTATGAACATTCCATCCCAAGGTTATGTGGTACAGTGGGAAGAATCTTACATGTAGAATCTAGAGGACCTAGGAGTGAATCCAGACTCTGCTCCTTAGCTATGTAAACCTAGAAGCCCAGAGACAGACAGTCCCTCTCTTATCTCCTCATCTTTAAAAGGAGGAGAGCTTTGACTACCTGACTGTTCAGGTCCCTTCTAGCTCCAAATATTTGATCCTATGAACACTTAGTAGATCCTATCTAAAATTTCTATTTTTTTTAACACTATAAGGATCAGAATTTTAAAAGACTTGAAAGAACAAAGCTGCATCAATTGACATGCTTTATAAAATTGTTCATCTGGTATCTCAGGCAATGGACTTGCACAAAATCAGTTCACTCTTGAAGGCTACCCCGCCTCCCCAAAAAGAAAGCACATTTGAATTACCCTTCTTTGATGCCAGGCTTGATCATTATAATTATATGGTGTTTAAGATAGCTTGGTTATAAAAATTCAAAAGAAAGCATATCATTTGCTCATTTTCCCTTGTACAGAGGACTAGGTCTCTATAGATGTAGGAAGAAAAAGTCTCTAGCTCCCATACAAGAACTCAAGGAAGGTTGCATATATGGACAGCAATGCATATTGGGAATGGGGAAGTTTTTATTCTACCCTACACAAAATGCAAAAACAACATCTAAGAGTCATAGTAGTCCATAAACATCTAATTTCTTTCCTGGGAGGTTTTATAATGCTCTGGCCCTTTACCTAAACATACACAAAGAATTCTAAGAACATGTCACATAGGGAAACATAAAGGCCTTGTGTTGGAACTGTAAATGACTTTGGGAGCTCAAAGGGATGTCATTACTCAGGTCAAGTAATATTGTCTATCAGTAATTAAATATTTCTCTTTGGTAACTTGGCACCAACATACATGTAAGTAGGATCATATTTCTTTTGCCTTGATTGCCCCCCTCCCAAAATGTAGTACCAAATCCTTCATATCACAGGCATGTCACACAAAATTTATACAAAGTATATAGATTAACCTTATAATTCTATTTTCCAGGTTTAACCTCAATCCAAAATCTTTTCAGACCAGTTCACTTAGAATTTGAGGCAATTTGTTAGAATCACTTATACTCCTCATGTCAGAAGTTTTTGTGACCTGGAGGGTCCAGGTATACTTTGGGTAATTTTCTCACTTTTGGGTGCAACGTGGCTGTTTCCACCTGTTGTTGTTTGTCCTTTGTTTTCAAAGAGGACTAAGAACATCACAGAATGATGTATTGACTTGTTTGTGAATTGGATTCAAGTGAGGCAGAGTTGAACAAAGTGCTCAGCCTCACTCTCTCTTCCAGAATCATCAAAGTCCAGTGGCAAGACAAAAGTCAAGAGGATTGGTGATGGCCCAAGTTTCAGTGAGTTACCCTGAAAAGGGCTCAGCAAGCCCTTATACCACTGGTGCCTTGAGCACCCATACACCCCTGTCTCCAATGAGGACATTTGGGAAACAAATGTATATGGCATCTCCTTTCCTAGTGTTCTGTATCTGATCTGATTGTAGTTCATAATATTACAGAAATTAAAGCATAAAGTTTTATTACAAGAAGAAGGGACAGGTAGCTGGCACAGTGGATAGAGCGTTGACCTGGAGTCAGGAGGACCTGGGTTCAAATCCAACTTCAGACACTTACTAGCTGTGTGACACTGTTTGCCTCAGCTTCTTCATCTGTAAATTGAGCTGGAGAAAGAAATGGCAAACCACTCCAGTGTGGGTCACAAAGAGTTGGTCACTACTGAAAAAATGACTGAACAAGAACAAAAAGGTAGGAAAGTACAAAACAAACACTTCAATGAGTAATCATTTGTCTCAAAGATCTATATAAATCCCAAGTTATATATTCCTGGTTGAGACTCCCTGCAAGTCCAGCATTCTGGGCATATTCTCTGCCAGTCCCTGCAATGGGTAGGGAGTGTCTTTCTCTTTCCCTCTCCAGATTCTTTTGGTAAATACTGGAGCCATCTGCTTACAGTTAAACCCCAAATTATCTAAGAAATCTTGATTAAACATTCATTTGTTTTTGAATAGCCATTGGGAATAGTACAAAGGCTTGATTGTCAGTGCGAAAAATTAAGAACAATTATTTTATAGCATTATTCCTCCAGCCTATCAAATGATGGCATAGAAATCATGATTTGCAAAATAATAAGAAAATATTTTTAAAGGAATCATTCCAAATGTAGAGGCTTTCTGTATGTTAGTTGTAACACACAAGATCCCCTCACTTTTCATGTCTAATTTGGAAAACATAGGATTGGGGGGGGGGCAATGAGGGTTAAGTGACTTGCCCAGGGTCACACATCTAGTAAGTGTCAAGTGTCTGAGGCCGGATTTGAACTCGGGTCCTCCTGAATTCAGGGCCAGTGCTTTATCCACTGTGCCACCTGGCCACCCCCTGAACACATAGGGTTTTAAAACAATATTGCTAATGTTCCTTCAAATTTCCCATTTTTTAATTATCCCCTGTTATTAAAACTACTAAAACTGTACTCTACAACAAGGATTTCTACCTTTATGCCTCATTGTGGCATGGAAACAGTCCTGGCTTCTTGAAGATTCTTCCAATGGAGTTCAAGCTCTGGCAGTTTTTACAGAGCTGCAAAAACTTCAAATACAAGCCCATCTGTGCACTACATGTCTATCATTTGAGGAATGGCCTTCTTAAATCTGGGGAAGCTCATCATCAGAAAGATAGGTCACCAGGTGATGAATTTTTATAACCAAACTATCTTAAACACCTTATAATTATAACGATCAAACTTGGCACCAAAGAAGGGTAATTCAAATTTACTTTGTATCTTACAGATTTAAAGCTAGAAGGGACCTTGAAGGCCATCTAGTGCAAGCTCTTCATTTAATAGATGAGGAAATTGAGGCTAAGAACAGGTAAGTGATCTTCCCAGGGTCACACAGCTCGTAAGCTATTAAGCATCTGAAGAATAATTTTGTTTGTTTGTTTTTTTGTTTTTGTTTTTGCAGGACAATGAGGGTTAAGTGACTTGCCCAGGGTCACACAGCTAGTTAAGTGTCAAGTGTCTGAGGCTGGATTTGAACTCAGGTCCTCCTGAATCCAAGGCCAGTGCTTTATCCACTGTGCCACCTAGCTGCCCCTGAAGAAGGATTTTTAATTCAGATCTTCCTAAGTTCCTACTTTTAAAATAATGATAATGATGATAATTCGTATTTGTGTAATACTTTGAAGTTTGCAAAGCACTTTATACAAGTTGTCATATTTGGTCCTCATTAACCCTAGGAAGAAGGTGCTATTATTATTTTCATCATACAAAATGAGGAAACTGGGACCAAAAGAAGTTAAGTGACTTGTCCAAGGTCACATAGCAAGTGTCTGAAACAGGATTTGAACTCTCATCTTCTTTACTCAAAGCCCAGGGCTCTATTTACTATTTCACCTAGGGTCTATGGATAGGAAATACCATATTTTGGATTTGATTGATATTTTGGTTACTGTTACGGAACTGCTTTTCTTCCCCTTTCTATCTCTTTTATTCCTTGTTATAAGGGGTGGCTCTCCAGGTGCTAGTATAGGGAAGGAGATATTACAAAATGAATGGGGATAGGGTACAAACAAAACAAAATACAAGGACTATCTTGAAATGCAGTGGAATATTAATATATGTTATTTGATATTGAAGGGAGTACCTTTGGCCCCTTGAAGTATCTAAATAAATATATCTAGTGGTCATGGGATTAGGTACTGAGCAGGGTTGTTCAGACATTCCTGTATTCTGACTCGTGTACAAGCATACGTAGGAGATATTGTGGGTTTGCTTCTAGATCATAACAATAAAGTGAGTATCACAATACAGTGAGTCATACTAAGTTTTTGGTTTCCTAGTGCATATAAAATTATGTGTATACAATACTATAGTCTTTTAAGTGTGTAAGAGTATTATGTCTAAACCCCAATGTATGTACCTTAACTTAAAAAATACTTTATTGCTAAAAAATGCTACCTATCATCTGAGCTTTCATTGAGTTGTAATCTTTTTACTAGTGGAGGATCTTGTCTCGATGTTGATGGCTGTTGATTGATCTGGGTGATAGTTGCTGAAGGTTGGAGTGGCTGTGACAGTTTCTTATAAGACCACAATGAAGTTTGCCTCATCAAATGACTCTTCCTTTCCTGAAAGATTTCTCTATAGCATGTAATGCTGTTTGATAGCATATTACCCACAATAGAACTTCTTTCAAAATTAGAGTCAATCCTTGCAAGGGGCACTTGGTGATGTAGTGGATAGAACACTGGCCCTGTTGTTGGGAGGACCTGAGTTCAAATCTCACCTCAGACACTTACTAGCTGTGTGACCCTGGGCAAGTCACTTAACCCCAATTACCTTAAACATATGGGGCCATCTCTAGTCATCTTGAAATATATATTGCCACTGGACCCAAATGACTGTGGAGAAAAGAGTGAGGTTGGTGACCTTGTACAGCCCTCCCTCCTAAATCCAAATCAGTGCAAGCCATGACATCACCCCAACGTCATGGTCGTCTTGAAGAACAAAGAACAAACAACAACAATCCTCGCAAAACCTGCCACTGTTTTATCAACTAAGGTTATGCAATATTCTTCAATATTGTTGTATCTGAGGGAATAGGGAAACCCAGGGAGAGGGTGACGCGGAACCACCAGTCAGTGAAACAATCAGAACACACATAACATTTATCAATTAAATTTGCTGTTTTATATGGGGGCCAAAACAATTACAAAGATCTCTTACATTAAAGATCACTTATCACAGATCACCATAAGAGGTAATAATAATTTAAAAGTTTGAAAGATTTCAAGAGCTACCAAAAAAGTGACATAGAGACCACGATGTGAGTACATGCTGTTAGGAAAATGGCACCCATAGATTTGCTCCATGCAGGGTTGCCACAAACCTTCATTTTGTAAAAAAGAAAACAAACAAAAATACAATATCTACAAAGCACAATAGAGTGAAGTGCAATAAAATGAGGTGTGCTCATACTAGATGATTTTCCTGGTATAAATGCTTGTCCACTGTTTTGGGAAGTTGTATCACAGGATGTGTAATTCTCTCTGTCATTTTTACCTCTTAAGCCCCCAACCAAAGATGGTACCCCTATCAAAAAAAAAGAATCATTGTCAGATCTAATTTTCTTTTCTCTGGGTTTGATCCCCCTCTCCCTTCTTTTAATTGCCCTTTTACTTTCATTAAATATACTTGACCTAGCAAAAGCCCATGGTTAATGAAGGAAAAGTAAACATTTAAAACAAAGCAAGGTGAAAAGACTTCCATATGTCCAGAAGGAATATCTTCAGGCTTTCATAAGGGAGTCTAAAGGAAGAAAGGAGATACAAAGGCATTACTGCCCCAGGACCTATGGGTGGTTTCAGCAACAGAATATCTGTCCCAACATTACTTGTGCCCTCTCTTTCCACAGAGCCTCACTTCTAGAATTCTAGCCTCACTTTTTGTTTAGTAACTGCTCTCTGGCTCCTTGTGGCTGTTTGTAGTTTTCTTTCCTTCAGCTCCATATGTCTTTTGAAGGCCCCCAGGAGGCATGGCCTCTCAGTCTACAACCTATGAGTCACCTGTCTTTTGGATTCACTTAAGAACTTATTTGAACCTCATGAAGGGATCACTTGGTGTGGCTGCATTTTACAATTAGTTTAATAATTCATTATAAGATCCCTTTTCTGTGATTAGGTCTGTAAAAGACCATTTTCCTTACATATATAAAACCAAATGCATTTCTAAATTACATTGAGAACATCTATTTCATAGAATGACAGAATTGATAATGACCTTATAGCTCAACTAATCCAATCCCATGTTCTTCAGTGTGTACTAAGAAATCTATATTCTTTAAATCATACCACTGTCCCCAGATGACTGTGGCTACTACAGATTACTTCCAGTATTTGCCCTTTGGTGGTATTTGACCAAGTGGAGAAAATGTAACCAAGGTTCTGTCCTCTTTTAAATCCTACAATAAGCATTTGGTTTTAACACTAGATGTCACTATTCTGACACTCTGAACTGCTATTTCTGAAATATTTTTTCAACCTCTGTCTTAATTTTGCTAAGAAATACTCTCTAAAAATAAGAGCAGTGAGATAATACCAGGTACTTGAATTTGAAACAAATAAGGTCTTCTAATCTTTACCTTATCTTTGATACTACTTAAGGAGGCTGAAATATACCAACGATGCCATAAAATGGGGATACATTTATTCTTCTGGTTGTTTTCCTAGGACAATTTAGAAATATGTATGTATGTATGTGTATATATATATATGTATATGTATATGTATGTATACTAAGATAGCATAGTGATAGCTCACATTCATATAGCACTTAGTGGTTTACTGAATGATGCTATGAGGTAAGTAAGATAAGTATTACTATTCTCATTTTACAGATTAGGAAAGTAAGACTCAGCACAGTGCAATGATTTGAATATGGTTACATTGCCAGGAAGTGTTAAAGACTCCATTCCAGGTCCCTTGACTCTTTCCAGTGCTCTTTCTATTATACCACACTACTTCTTATCCATGAAAACAATAATATTGTTATGTAGAGTCTTAGAGTTGAAAGGGTCTTTAGAGATTTCTTAGTCATACTTTATTTCCTAATTCCTAGCTCTGGAAATAGTAATCAAATCAACACTCACATTCCCCTCTGACTCTCCTTATTCCTGTAGCTTCTTAGACCCAAACATTCTTCTGAAGCCACCATGCCCCTATATGAGTTGTCTTCCCTTAATAGAATGTAAGTGTCTTGAGGACAAGAACTGTCTTTCTTTTTACATTTGTATCCCCAGTGCTTAGCATAGCACCTGGCACATAATTAGCATTTAATAAATGCTTAATCACTTATTCATTCATTCATTTATGCAGAAAAACCTTCTATAACAGTTCTGTTTGGTAATCAGCATGTTCACAGTGATTCCAAATATCAGAAAACTCATAAAGCAGTCCAATCTTCTTCAGATCATTTCTCCTCCTTAAACAGCTCTTTCTCATCTTGCACCAAAATCTGCCCCTCTGTAGCCGCCTCAGCTGAGGCTCTGATGAAGTCTACCCCAATTCTGCATGTAATCTTTCAGATATTTGAATACAACTATCGTTTGAATTTGAAGTACTTGGCTGTGAAGACTCTGAAAGACAGAAAAAGACTGGTCCACCTTGGGTAGAAATTGATTTATTCTCTTTAGTTCAATTCAGAAATTATTTGGTGTTTGTATTATTGTTTGCCCTCTTTGAAGGCGTGTTGACCTGATAGTTTGTTATGATCAAGCTTAGATTGAAAATCTGAATTGGACTGTTTCCAAATGGAAGAGTCTTCATACATAGGTCACAATATAGAAGTATGAAAGACAATTGTTTAGAATTATAATAGTCACAAATCCAAAACTAAAATACATTTCCAACTTGAATAACATCATCAATTTAAGGCTAGATGGAAACTCAAATTCCATCTAATTCAACCCCCCATTTTACAGAAGAGAAAGAAAACTGAGGTTCAAAGATGTTGTGTGACCTGCCCAAGATCATACAAGGTATGACAGGGACAGGATTTTAACCCAAGTCCTTTGACTCCAGAGCCAGTGCTCCTTCCATGGTACTATGAAGCCTATTTTCAGTGACCCCCAAAGAGAATTTTTATTCTATTAAAGAACCAATACAAGTGGGATAGGGTTGAAATGTTTTAAATTTTTTAAATGTAGCAGATTTAGAATTTTTTTCTAAAATAGACTAAGTATCAGAATTTCATCTTTAAACCAAACACTAAACTGCTAATCAGTAGATCTTAACATTTTATTTTATACTTACCTTCTTCTGACCATCAACATACTTTGTTAGCCATTCTTCTTCTTTTTTTTTGGTGAGGCAATTGGGGTTAAGTGACTTGCCCAGGGTCACACAGCTAGCTAGTAAGTGTCAAGGGTCTGAGGCCGGATTTGAACTCAGGTCCTCCTGAGTCCAGGGCCGGTGCTCTATCCACTGCACTACCTAGCTGCCCCTTTGTTAGCCATTCTTTCTACACGGCAGTAGCCCTTAGTTTATCTCTTTTCTATACCAAATGCCATATTCCTGTAGCACATGGCCATTAGCTTTCCTAACTTCTTGTGCCACTTGTAAGAATGCAATCTGTGACCACACATTTTATTCCAATATTTATGATATGTTTTTTCATGTTAGCATAGACATTGCACTCTCACTCCACTGATATCATATAAATTCTAAAGCTGCATGAATGGGTGATGATGGGAGGCAGGAGACAAAGACTACAGTCTTATAATAACTACCTATTACTTATCATTTTATGCCATAGTTCAATTTTGCTAATGCAGTACAAAATCCTTTGAGTATGTGTTGGGAGCAGTGAAAAGTGAGAGAAACATTTATATCCAAAATGAGCTGCTACAACTTCTCAGGTTATTTCAGGGCCCATCAACTCTTTAAAATAATTGATACATTGACTGATACAAATGAATGTGTTTGTGCGATTTCTGTAGTGTAAATTAATCTCATTACTAGTCCCCTCAATAATTGCCTTACCACATTTCATGATTAAGCTATAGAGGAAATGGTAATGTTTGATAGCATGATAATTGCAAATGCTCACCCATTAACACTGTTCTTATCTCACACAGTAACAATTTACATTGACATTTCACTGGATTCAGACTGCAAATTTCTTGGAAAATGTAGTCTTACTAATTTTCATTAGTTTCATTAGTTAATAAAGCTTATAAAAACAAGATATCATTTAAGGGGGCAAAGCGTCCTGGGGGTGGATTAAAATAGGAAGAAAATTGCTGACTTTTCTTATGAATAATTAGTGGATATAAGGCTGGGCTTAAGAAAAATGTTAAAGACATTTCATCTTCAACATCCACTCTCTTTTTTGCTATTTCCCTTCAGGGCATTTCCCTAACAGGTTTCCAGTGTTCTCATCCTGTTCCTTCACCTCCCAGGTCCCACAATGCAATGCTGTACCACCACCACCACCACCACCACCATCACCACCTCTTTGGGAAGTGAATGCCCAATGGTCCAGGCCTTTTCTTCTCTCTCTCATTCAATTCATCTCTTCCTCAAAACCTTCTTTGTAATTATTTTGCCTTTGAAGTCCTGATTTACAATTTTAACTTATCTGTACAGCCATGTTGGCCATTACTAATGGTAAAATGTGATCCTTTCCAATTATCACATTTATAAATTAATGGAAGTCTTCTGTAAAATCAGTACCTGACTACATCCAAGTGACTCCAGTGTTGGGAATTTCAGGTACTGTGGCTGGTCAGTGGCTCTATTTAGGTGTATCCCTCAAATAAAGTAACATAGATATCTGTCTCTTTTGTCTATACTCAAGGCCAGGAACTTTTTTTGGAACTCAAGAAATGTTTCTATTTATGCTATAACCTTGCAATTTAGATATATTGTTGAAATGTTGTATATGTAATTCACCCTTTTGGATAAGATGGAGAAATGTAACCAGGATGATAGTATAGCAAGATGAATTTAATTATTTAATTATTTCCTGGTTATCATCATCATCATCAGGTGGCAAATTTGTTGTAACCGAAATAGTTCATAAAATATCTACTATGGCGCTTAATGGTTTATAATCTGCATTGGTGGAGAGTATACCCACAGAGATATAAGACTGCATCCTTTGATATACTTGAAATTTCAAAAAGTAGAATTATTGGTTTGGAGTGGGACAAGGCAGAGAGATGTTCTATTTTATTATTCTTATTCTACATTTCCAAATTATACCAATTTATATTGCCACCAGAAACATGCTGATGTACCTATTCTCCCATAGCCTGGCCAACTTTGGCTTTTATCATTATTTATTTATATATTTTCAGTGAGCATGACATAAGGGTCCTTTATTGTTTTAATTTGCAGATCTGTCATTTTATGAAGCTGAACATTTTTCAAATATTTTCTTGTTTTGTGAGATTGTCTATTAATATCCCTTTACCTTTTGTCCTTCAAAGAAAAGATGTTGTCCTCCTAGGTTTGTATTAGTTCCCTATAAATTGAGAAGTACATTTTTGTCATGTGGGCCTTCTTAATATATAGACAGTTTTAGTGGATTAAGACATTAAGTTATCTGAAAAGAGAAATGCCCTTATTAGTTGTCTAACACATTAGCATGATTAGTTCGCCTATGAAAATCCATTACCACTTTTAATCCTTATGTCAAGATGGAAGAATAGTGATATAAAAGGCCAAGGTTACTTTTTAGAGAGTGTTAACTTCTATTCATTAGAAGCTCCAACCCTAGGAACCAGTAGTAAAATCTAGGGGAATTATATCCACACCTTTTCCTTTATCAACTACTTAGTAATTTTGTCCGTAAAACAAAACCAGGGGCAGCTAGGTGGCACAATGGATAAAGCACTGGACCTGGACTCAGGAGGACCTGAGTTCAAATCCGGCCTCAGACCCTTGACACTTACTAGTTGTGTGACTCTGGGCTAGTCACTTAACCCCAATTGCCTCACCAAAAAAAAAGAAGAAGAAAAGAAACTATTCTGCATCTGGCTGGCCAACAAGTTATGAACCCATTTATTTGTCCATTTCTCTATTTTCTCCACAAAAATGATTTGCCAAAACTTTGCTAAAATAAAAAAAGGAAACAAAGTTAGTCTGTCATGACCTGTTTTCAACCTAGTCACACTGTTCCTTCAAATAAATCACTGCTTCCCTTTCTAAATTTTTGCTGACCATCTCTTTAATGACCGATTCTAGAATTTCCTCATGATTAAAGTCAGACTCATTTGCCTATATGGTCTGCATACTCTGTTTCCCATCTCCCTTTTTTGAAAATTAGGACATTTATCCTCCTCCAATCTTGTGGTACCTCTGCTATTTTCTATAATCTTTCAAATATCACTGAAAGTGGAATTGTTTCACTTGTGTCTTCAGAATTTCATGTTTGAGTATCTCCCATTCTTCCTAAACTGACTTCATCTAGCATTTTAATCCAACAGAACCTACTAATCACTGAGTTGGACCTTGCACTTAATAAAGAGTAAATGTATGTTGAAGCTGTAGAACTTCCTCTTGGAGACCTCTCCAATGTATCATTCACAAGTTTGCAGGCTGAGTTTACAGGGGGATGGATAACTAGTCTCACAGGTTCCAGTGCACTCTGTGACATGTAAAATTAAATGTGTGGTCATCTTATTTCTGTCCCAAGTTTGGGGAAAATTAGCTGGGGTTTCTAATATATTTGTTACATATAAATTAGAAGCTTTATTACCCATTTGGGGGCATTAAGCATTAAGCATTTATTAAAGCATACCACGTATTAATAAAAAGAGAACACCTGGGTCAGAAAGTTAAGAAAAGACCTATCTAGCCTAGAGCTCCATCCTGGCCTGCTTCTTCCTCCAAGTTCTCCACCACGAGCTTGTCGGAGAGACAAACTGAGAGTGGAAGCTCTCTTTGCATCCGGAGGACACATTGGTTCACTAGACTTGAGGGCAGATCCTGAGAAGAATGTGCAGAGGTCAGAAAACCCACCCCCTGAGAGCCAGCATCTCAGGTAGGTATGGTTTCAATCAAGTCAACTTCAAGTGAGTCAATCAGCATAGTCTATCCAATCAATCTTAATCCAATCAATCCCCTCAGCTGGGGCCTGTGGGTGTTCCAAAACCCATTATTTTCTCACAACTCTATGAATCCGTAGTCCCTTAGCCATACTATAAACCTTGAGCATACTCCTCGAAAAAACATGTAGTATTCATGGGAAGAGCAGGCATAAAACTTAGATTACACTTTCAATGCAGCACACTCATAGGCAATTCAAGGGGCAACTCAAACTTTGGATACTATAGGACTCTGATATTCTTTCGTTTCATGTGGAGTCCTCACGCTGCTCCCTCCTGGGCATTGCCCTCATGTGGAGTATTGTATTCAGTTCTGGGTACCATGGTTTTAGACAGACATTGATAATTTGGAAAGTGTCCAGAGGAGGGCCAATAGAATGGTTATGGCTTTGAGTTTATGTTATATTAGAATTAGTTGAAGGAACTAGCGTCATTTAGCCTGGAGAAGAGAAGACTCAGGACATAATAGCTGTATTTCATTATCCGAAGTGCTGTCAAAAGGAGAAAAGATGGAAGTTGAAAAGATTCCAGTTTAGGTTAAATGTTAGGAAAAACTTTTTTATTACAACTGTGCAGGGCAGCTAGGGGGCACAATGGATAAAGCACTGGTCCTAGATTCAGGAGGACCTGAGTTCAAATCTGGCCTCAGACACTTGACACTTACTAGCTATGTGACCCTGGGCAAGTCACTTACTTAACCCTCACTGGCCCTAAATTCAGGAGGACCTGTGTTCTAATCTGGCCTCGGACACTTGACACTTATTAGCTGTGTGACCCTGGGCAAGTCACTTAACCCTCATTTCCCTGCAAAAACAAAACAAACAAACAAAAAAATCCTGTACAAAAGTAAGGTGTGCTACATTAAGAAGAGCTGGATTTTCTTCCTTGAAGGGCTGAGGTAGAGGCTGGACAACCACTTTTGGATATGTTCCAGGAGAGATTCCTTTTGTATATGAGTTGAAATAGATGGTTTTTGAGGTACCTTCTAACTCTCAAATTTTGTAATTCTGCTTCTCTATCCCCACCCCAAAAAAGTTAGTATCTTTCCTCCCTAACTGTGTTTATTGCTGTGTTTATTTTGCATTTATTCTATATACACATATCTATATCTATCTATATATGTCATTATTTTAAATAAAATTATCGATTATTTCTCATGTCTGGTCTTTGACCCTTTCATTCTTTGGGATTAGATGATTAATTTCCAATTAGTTTTTAATCTATGCTTCAGAGGCATTTTGTTGAATGAAATTATATTGCATTGTGGTCTAAAAGAGGTGTATTTAATATTTTTGCATTCTGCATTTGTTTGTGAGGTTTTTATATCCTACCACATGGTCCATTCTTGTGAAGGTACCATACACTGCTGTGAAATAAGTATACTCCTTTCTATAACCAGTCAGAATTCTCCAGAGATTTATCATATATGACTTTTCTAAAATTTTATTCACCACTGATCCAGCAATTCTGGAAAGCAATTTGGAATTATGCCCAATGGGCAAGAAACCTATATATACCTTTTAATCCAGCAATACTGCTGCTACATTTATATCTCAGAGATTAAAAGGGGGGGCATATGTATAAAAAAAATTTATATATATATATATATATCTCTTGTAAAAAATATTAACTACTAATCTGAGGAATTTATAACTATATTATCATCTGAAAAATTATAACTAGCTAAAAATTATAACTGGCCCATAAGTCCGGCTATGGTCACCATTGACTGTAAAAATTATTATTAACTGGGTCTTAATCTGTAAACTCCTGGCTGGCTATCTGACTGCTTTTAATTTAATATGGGAAGAGAGGATTTGGAGGCCCTCCCTCCCCCACTGCCTCTCCCAGCCTGATTAGAAAAAGATTAGGAAGCCTCTTTTAATTAAAGCAAATACAGGGTTTATTGATAAGGAACAAACTTAGAAATAAAAGCAAGAAATATACGACCTGATTGCATTTTAACTTTCTTTCCTGCCACCTGCTCGTCTCTCACCTGAGGGTATGCTGGCTGCTGCCACCGCTGCCCCCCTCTCACTGCTTGCTACTTTCTCCTCCTCCTTACTGTCAGCTGCCCCTTTCACTGTCAGCCACCCTGCAACTTTCTCAGTCCTCTCCTTTCAATACTCCACTCCTCCGTCTTTCTCTGTAGCATCCTTGTGTCTCCTTTCTCTCTAGCTGTCCTCCTTTTCTTCTACTGTACCCGCTTTCACTACCGACCAACCTCCTTCTACATCTTCACTACCCCTGCTAGCTCCTTCACTTTCACTGTCAGCTGCTTCCTCTGCTTCACTTCATCTCGTTGTCTCCCCTACTAACTAAAAGCCCCCCTTTCTCAGTCTCCTCTCAGTCTCTCTGCAACTGTCAGCCGTGCCCACTCTCCATAGCATTCCTCTAGCGCCCCCCTACTAATTGGAAGCCCCACTTTCTCAGTCTCCTTCTCTCAGTCTCCCTTTCTCAGTCTTCCCTTTTTCTCTGTTTCTCCTCTTTTTTCAGTCTCTCCTCACTGTCCGCCCGCCAGGCTATATAATCCTTCTTTGTCCTCCTGAAACTTGGGCTGACTGTGCCCACACACACCAAACTAATTCGTTGTCGCCCTCAAGGCTGGCAGAGCCCTGTGCCAGCCATGCCAGGAGCTGGGGGCTGGGCGAAGGAAGCTCTGGCGTGGCTGAGGCCTCCCATGCACATCCCCACTGAGTAGGGGGTGGGCTGCGTGTGGCACGCAGGGCTTACATGCTTGGGGTGGTTTCAAGGAGAGCAGTTGCTCTGGGGGAGGGGCACCCTTTTGGGGGCACCCAAATCTAATTTCAGCCACTCACAATATATATATGGTAGCTCTTTTTGTAGTGACAAAGAATTAGAAATTGAGTACATGACCATCAATTGGGAAAGGGCTGAACAAGTCATGGTATATGAATGCAATGGGATACTTTTGTGCTAAAGAAATGACAATTTAGGATGATTTCAGAAAAACCTGGATTTACATGATCTGATGCAAAGTAAAATAAGCAGAACCAGAACATTGTATATAGTAACAGCAACATTGTGGGATTGTACGAATGACTTAGCTTTTCTCAGGAATACAGTGATCCAAGACAATTCCAAAACACTCATGATAGAAAATGCTATCCACATCCAGAGAAAGAAATGATGGGGTCTGAATGCAGATCCAAACATAGTATTTTCACTTACTTTATTTTTTTCATGTTTTTTACCTTTTGGCCTGTTTCATCTTTCACAACATGACTAGTATGGAAATATGTTTTACATTATTGCAGCTATATAACCTATATCAAATTGCTTATAGTCTTAGGGAGGGAGAGAAAATCTGGAAAGCAATTTTTTTAAAAAAATGAACAGGGGCAGCTAGGTGGCGCAGTGGATAAAGCACCAGCCCTGGATTCAGGAGGACCTGAGTTCAAATCCAGCCTCAGACACTTGACACTAACTAGCTGTGTGACCCCAGGCAAGTCACTTAACCCTCATTGCCCTGCAAAAAACCAAAACCAAACCAAACAAAATAATAATAAATAAAATAAAATGAATGTTAAAAATTATATTTATATGTAATTGGAAAAAACCAAAATACTATTAAAAATTTTACAATAAAATTTTATTCATATGCTTAGCTTGTTTCTTATTTATTTTATGGTTAGTTTTATCTAGGTCTAAAGAAGGCAAATTGAGGTTTTTCCCCCATAGTATAGTTTTACTGTTTATTTTCTCCTATAGCTCATTTTTTCCCTCAAGAATTTGGATATGATAGCATTTAGTGCATGTGTTCAGTACTGGTATTAACTCATTGTCAGTGGTACCTTTTAGCAAAATGTAGCTTTCTTGATTATCTCCTTTAAGTAATTATTTTTGCTTTTGCTTTGCCTAAGATCATTACTGCTAATTCTGCCTTTTTTTTTTTTTAACTTCAGCAGAAGGATGATAGATTCTGCTCCAGCCCCTTATTTTAACTATATGAGTGGCTTTCTATTTCAAATGTGTCTCATAAGCAACACATTGTTGGATTCTGGTTTCTAATCCATTCTGCTATCTTCTTCCATTTTTATGCGTGAGTTCATCCCATTTAATTCACAGTTGTGATCGCTAACTGTGTATTTCCTTCCATCCTATTTTCTTTTATTAATCCTTTTCATTTTTACCCTGTTCCTTCCTCAAAGGTCTATTTTGCTTCTGATCACTGCCTTCCTTGACCTACTCTCCCTCTTACCTCACCCTACCTCTCTCCTTACCCCCTTCTTCTCCTACTTCCGTATTATGTAAAATTAGTTTCTATACCCAAATGTGTGTGTGTTTGTGTGTAAACACTTCCTACCTTGAACCAGTTCAAATGAGAGTGAGGCTCATACCTTGCCTGCTCTTCCTCCTTTCCCTCCTCCATTGTAAATTCTTTCTTGTGCACTTCTTTTATGTGAGATAATTTCCCCTACTTGTCCTCTCCTTTTCCCTTTATCCAGTGGATACCTCCTTCTCACCCTTTCATTCTTCTTTTGAGATCATTGCAATACAATAGTAGACTCCTTCCAACTAATGATGATAATGTTCTTAGGGGTTTTATATATAGATATAGATATAGATATGTATATAATCTTCCCACATAGAAATATGAACAGTTTAACTTTGTTAAGTCATTTATGATTACCCATTCATGTTTACCTGTTAATATTTCTCTTTAATCTTGTGTTTGAATATAAGATTTTCTATTCATCTCTGGTCTTTTTATCAGGAATGCTTGAAAGTCCTCTATTTCATTAAATATCCATTTCCTTCCACAGGATTGTATTCAGTTTTCCTGGGTAGGCTATTCTTGGTTATACTCCTCAGTCAATTTTGCCTTCTGGAATATCATAATGTATATCCTCTGTTCCTTTATAGTTGTTGCTGCTTAGTCTTCTGTGATCCTGACTGCTGCTTCATGGTATTTGAACTATTTCTTTCTGACTGCTTTCAGTATTTTCTCTTTGACTTATGAACTTTGGATTTGGGCTGTAACATTCCTGGGACTTTTCATTTTGGGATGTCTTTCAGGAGGTACCTGCTAGATTCTTTCAATTTCTACTTTGCTTTCTGCTTCTAACATATCTGGGCAATTTTCTTTTATAATTTCTTAAAATGCTGTTCTAGACTCTTTTTTTAATCATGGTTTTCAGGTAGTCCAATAATTCTTAAATTGTCTCTCCATGATCTATTTCCCATGTTAGTTGTTTTTTCCTATGAGATACTTCATACTTTCTTCTATTTTTTCTTCCTTTAGACTATGTTTTTACTGTCCCTTGATGTTTCATGGAGTCTTTAGTTTCCTCTTGACCACTTCTAAAGTTTTTCAAAACTCTCCATATGCTTTTATTTTTAAAATAATGTTTTATTTGTCCCAATTACATGTAAAAGCATATTTAGCATTTGTTGTCTATTTTTTAAAATTTCAAGTTCTAAATTCTATCCTTCTCTTCCTCCCTTTCACCCTTCCTGAAATATTAAGCAATCAGATATAGGTCATACATGTGCAATAATGTAAAACATTTCCATATTAGTCATTTTGTGTACAAAGACTCAAACAAAAGAAAAAGAAAGAAAGAAAAAGAAGAAAGAAAGTAAAAAATACTATTCTTCAGTCTATATTCAGCAGGTCTTTCTCCATATGTGGATAGCATTTTCCATCATGAGTCCTTTGGAATTGTCTTGGATCATTGTATTGCTGAGAATAGCCAAGTAATTAACAGTGCTTCATTATACAATATGCTGTTACTGTGTATAGTGCTCTCCTTATTCTGCTCACTTCACTTTGTTCACTTCATGCAAGTCTTTTCGGGTTTTTCTGAAATCCTGCTTGTCATTTCTTATAGCACAATAACATTCCATTACAATCATATATCAAAACTTGTTTAGCAATTATATCTTATAGCAAAATGAAGTCAAAATGGCTACATGATTTGTACATAAAGGATGATACCATAAGCAGATTAGGAGAGCATGGAATAGTTTACCAATTAGATTTATAACCAAGAGAAGAATTTAGGATCAACAAGTTATAAAGAGCATTACAAAATGTAAAATGGATCATTTTGATCATATAAAATTTAGAAGGTTTTGCACAAACTAAACCAATGCAACCAAAATTAGAAGGAAAGCAGGAAACTTGGGGAAAAAATTTTACAGCAAGTATCTCTGATTTATAAAACCTTTTTTTGCTCTGTTTAAGTCTTCTTTCTAGGAATTTCTCTTCTTGGAATTCTTGTTGGGCTTATTCCAGCCTTCATTTCTTTCTTTGAGGCTTCACTTATAGATATTTTCAATTTGTTATCTTCTACTGAATTTGTGTCTTTACCTTCCCTATTACCACAATAGCTTTTTATGGTCAGGTTCTTTTCTATTGTTGCTGTTTGCTTATTTTCTAGTCTATTTGTTGACTTTGGACATTATGTTAGCATTGGGATCTACTCACCTCTAGGGATATGGTGGGGAAATGTTTGATCTGGGGAGAGATCTAGTCACTTCCTTCCTGGTTTGTACTCTGGTCCTTACACAAGTAATGCACCAGCTCCCTCACCACTGCTCTTCTCACTCTGGAACTGGGTAATGGGCAACAAAGCTGCCAGATGGTACTCATTGCTGCTCCCACAGGAGTCCCCTGGGATCTCTTTCTGACCAGGTTTTCAGTCTTCTTAACATTCCTGTGAATTTGGTTGCTCCCGGTGCCACTGCTGCCATAGCCTACAGCTGATGTGGTAACACTTCCACCTCCACACTCCTGGACAGTTCCCACACTCTCTGTCTTTCTAAAATACCTTGGGCTAGAAAGAATGACTCAATGTGACTCTTTATTAGTGTTTCCGCCCAGAATTTTATTTGGAGTTTTTTGAAAGCTGTTGTAGAAGAGCGTGTAGGGAGATCTCAGCAATGATGTTGACTTCAGTCTGTCATCTTTATCTGACCCCATAAAACATAATTTTTTTAAAAAGTAAATAGGACGGGGCAGCTAGGTGACGCAGTGGATAGAGCACTGGCCTTGGAGTCAGGAGTACCTGAGTTCAAATCCAGCCTCAGACACTTAACACTTACTAGCTGTGTGACCCTGGGCAAGTCACTTAACCCCAATTGCCTTACTTAAAAAAAAAAAAAAGAAAAAAAAAAGTAAATAGGAGGGGCGGCTAGGTGGCGCAGTTGATAAAGCACTGGCCCTGGAGTCAGGAGTACCTGAGTTCAAATCTGGCCTCCAACACTTAACACTTACTAGCTGTGTGACCCTGGGCGAGTCACTTAACCCCAATTGCCTCACTAAAAAAAAAAAAAAAAAAAAAAAGTAAATAGGAGACACAATCCACTGGAGAGATGAAGAAAACTCTCATGTGGGCAGTGATTTAAAAAACTTCTCTGTTGAGTAAGAGCAATGGAGCACCCTGCTATAGGGCACATTACATGGGCCTTAGCCAACATGGGTCCATCATTATGATCTCAAGTATGATTACTGCTGTTGACCTATTATATACACTCTGCTTAGAAAGGAGAGTCTAGTGAATGGGCCACTGTCAGAAGTGGAGAGCAGTGCCTGGTAGAGAAGCAGCAGAGAGCAATATCTGTTGAGGAAAAGGTTTGGCAGACAGTAGTATAATGATGTCAGTAGAAGACATTAGCAACTTTGTAGTGTCAGAGGCATGTTATACCTCCATATGTGTGCCTTAGTGAAATGAATTCTCTGTATGGATGTCCCAAACATAATTCCTATACAAGTTCACTCTCTCTATTGAGTATGTAGATACTAGTGGAAGATTAAGTTTAAGATTATGGGAGCAAATGAAATTTTCTATGGTTACTTCTTATTGTTTTTAATTCAAATGACTTTTTCTGAACTAAGTATGTCATCTGACTGGTTAAAAAAAAGAAGAAATTATATCAGATTGGGCTTGTTAGCTCTGGTTTAGAGAGGATTCTAATCCACATAATACCTAGAACCTAGGGTAGCTATCTGCAGGGCCCTTGGTGAAGGGGTAGGGGATGCCACCATCTACATATTAATAATAGCTAATAATTGCTAAATAAAAAGCTACATGAAATTTAGATGCAATATGCACCCTCTATTTCATAAAGTTTACACTTTTAGAGATGTATAATATATATGTATATATAACCCCACACACATATATATACATATATATGTAATATATAACCATAATATATATAATATAGATTAGATTGTAGGAGTATAAGAGAAGTGAAAATTTATGTGAGATCCAAAAAAACCTAATTTCCATCTGTGGGGAGATCAGGGAAAGCTTTTTGTTAGAAGTGGCATTTGAGCCAAGCCTTAAAGAATGACTAAGCTTTTAAAGGGCAGAGCTGGGGTTAGAGAAAAGATATTTCTGGCATAGGGAATGGGTTAGAAATGACACAGAGGTGGAAAAAATGTAATGTATATAGGGAGATACCAGTTCTACAAATATATAGTATGTGAAAGAGAGTTGGAGAGTTAAGATTTGGATTATGGAACTTAGCCTACATATACAGAAGGGAAAAAACAAATATAAATGTTCTCCCAGGAATACTTGAAAACTTTAGCCCCAAAGTTGTTCATAATATTGAACTATATCAAATCCTTTCATCTCTATTCATCTTTTTCCAGAATAGGGTCCAGTGATAGAGCAAAATCCAATGGCAAAGAGCTCCAAGTCATTATCAGCCTAAGGCATTCCTTTGCTAGCCATAAATTATGGTTTTACTTTTTATTTTATTTTTTTTTAGTGAGGCAATTGGGGTTAAGTGACTTGCCCAGGGTCACACAGCTAGTAAGTGTTAAGTGTCTGAGGCCGGATTTGAACTCAGGTACTCCTGACTCTAGAGCCGGTGCTCTATCCACTGCGCCACCTAGCTGCCCCATAAATTATGAATATGTAATACGAACCTTCATGCTTTCCTTGATCTATAGGAAGAAACAAACAAATCACAAACCTTTTTCTCAGTAGTAGCAAGCAGCTTCTGGCCATTTGTACAATGAGAAAGGTCTTTGTGGCAAAAACTTCCATTAAACCTTAATTACTGTGAGTATAAAGTATAATACTGGGGGGGGGAGGGACAAAGAAAGGATCTGATGGGGACTAATTGTATCTACTTGATTTTTTTAAAATCCTGGTTGATTTTCCTATATCTCCCATGTGGAAATAATAGATATGAGCATGCTCTAAAATAAACATGTAATAAGGATCCTATTCAACTTTAGAACTTCTTGCTACCCTAGATTCAATGTGGAGTATTCAGGTTATTCACAATTATGCAAATAGGCCTCAAATCCCCATCCAGTACCTTTTCTACCAAAAGACAAGGTGAAGACCATAAAACAAATAGCAAAGCACTTAATTAGGACAGATGAACAAAGTAAATATCAAGGGGAAATCAAGAAGAATCATACTCTATCCCCATATTTGAAAGGATAAAATATATTAACCCTTCAGGGGACTGAGAAGAACTGGTTAGTTTTGGTTTCAATGTCTGCTACTATGGCAAAGGTCTCTGCACCCTAAAATTTTGTGGGAGGGGATAGATTTTCAAGTTATAGGTTCTACTAATAAAAACTGTCATTCAAAATAAGTATGTAGTTAGCAAAGAGGTAGGGGCATTGTCAGGACAATATACTGTCTCCAAAGGCAAAAGAAAAGAGATATCAAAAAAAAAAAAAAAAAGAGGATAATAATAGTATTTAGATAGTGTTTTAAGGTTTTTGCAAAACACTTTTACAATATTATTCATTTTATCTTTCCAACAACCCCTAGGATGTAGTGCTTTTATACCTATTTTAGAGATGAGGAACTGAAGCAGACAGAAGTTGACTTGTGCAGGGTCACACCAATTAGGAAGCATCTAAGGCTAGATTTGAACACTTAGGTTCTTTCTGACTTCAGGTCCATCACTCTATCTCCTGTGCCACCTAGTGACCTAGGATGAAAACATAATCAGAATCCAAAAAGAGGTAAAGGAGGATGAGAAGTAAAGAAAAGTCATGCATTAGATTTGATCACTAGAATGTCTTTGATTGATATTTGAACGAATAAAGTCAGCAATAATGGTAGAAATGATGCTAAGGAGTGAGGCATTCAGTAAATAGTGTGCAATAAGGGCATGAGGTGGTATTCATTCATTCATTCATCCATTCATTCATTCATTCAATTCAACAGTATTTTTAAAGCACCTGCTATGAACTGAGATACAAAAACAGGAAGGAAACAATCATTCTCCTCAAGGATCTTACCCAAAAAATTAGCAGTAAAGGGAAGGCGGGAGTCCATATCTTGAATAGAATAAAAGAATCAAGCAAAGCCTTTTTATTTGTTTATTTATTTTTTAGGATTAAGGACAGCTGAGTAGGTTTGTAAACAAATCAAAAAGGAAAGATTGAAAGTATATGAGGGCATGACTTCTAGATTGAGGTACTTGAGTGGAAAGAGATGCACCATGACTAGTGGATGAGTCCCTCCCTATTGTAGGAGATATAGGTATCTTGGTGGCTGAGTCAATCAATGACTGAATTGACTCCCAGTTCCTCCTCAATTCCTCTAGCATCTCTGGTGGCTCATTCTTCCCACCTTTTGAAACTCACAAGGATGTAGCTTAGTCCAGTACTCTGCCCTAAAGAATAGGAAATGATAGACACATCAGAGATGAGCAACAGCAGGGCCATGAACTCATAGACTACGTGACAGTGGCCTACATAGAGAGGCTTCTCTTCCCACCAGGAGTTTATAGCAGTCTTTGCCTCCTCACAAGGAAGAGAGCAAGCATTGGTTAATTAAAAAACAACAAACTTTATTTATTTACTATACTAATTTTAAAATACCTTAAAATACTTTTAAAATACATTCTTGATTCTGCCTCAGCAGCCAATCAAAAGGCTCTTCTTCCTGTTAAGCCTATTATAAATAACACCTATGTGTGCTCAAGTCTATATGGGGATCTCATTAGCAGAGCACACTACCCATGTTCCTACCGACTAAGTCATTGGGCAGTCTCCTCCATTACAAGTAAATGAAAAAAAATAGAAAAAAAGGAAATTTACATAACTATGTGTATGTTTGAAAAGAATAGCAAGTTGTGCATAGTAGATTTGCAGTTTCATGTCATATTTTTTTGTTATGGAAATATTTGTTTGTTCCATAAATTAAAAATAAATAAAAAAAAAGTAATTGATTTAATTTTTTAAAAAAGTAAATGAAATCAGTAAAAACAGTGTCTAACCAGATGAACCTGCCCCAGGAACTAATAATACCAGTTGGTCTGCGGTTCTTCTTACCCCAGCTAATGCTACAAAAATACCCTTTTTCAATATTCAAAGGTCTACTTGTTCTACTACTGGAAATACATCAGCATTTACATTAGTAGCAAAGAATATAAATCTCTCTACTTGTAATGGTGAGTCCCCACAAGAAAAGGAGGCAGTGTCATCCTTCCTCATTTTTCTAGATATTTTATGATGTAGACCCAGGTAATATGAGCAACCCTGCCCAGCTGCCTCAGGGTAAGGCAGGAGACAGAGATAGTTGAGGAGAAAGAGGAATCAGTGGGAAATATTGGCATGAGCAAGATAAGGTGTCACCTGAAACATGGGGAACAGAGGAAGCAAATGGCAAAGAGTCACTGCATGTCTACATGGGGTTTGAGACCAAGATTTGTTTTTGAGGTTTAAAGAAAAGATGTTTCTGTTGTCCCCCAAGAGATGTCCTATATGAAGACTGGGGACTATGTGGAATGTTTGTAAAATAAGGGTTAAAAGTGGCAACATTATCTTTATTTCCAGATGATATGATGTTTTACTTAGAAATTCAAATTAAAATTCCATGAAATAATTTTAGTAAAGTAGAAGGAAGGATATAAAATTAAATACACAAAAATTATCAACCTTTGTATATTACTAACAAAACCCAGCAGGAGATAGAAAAAGAAATTCTTTCAAAAGATAGCCTTGGGGGCGGCTAGGTGGCACAGTGGATAAAGCACCGGCCCTGGATTCAGGAGTACCTGAGTTCAAATCCGGCCTCAGACACTTGACACTTACCAGCTGTGTGACCCTAGGCAAGTCACTTAACCCCCATTTCCCCGCAACCCCCCCCCAAAAAAGAAGCCTTAAGAATATTGGAGGTTTGTTGCTGAGCTATGAATATACCCAGAGGTTCTTCCCATATGATCCAGTTGTTAAAGATCTAGTCCCATGGGAAAGAAAATGAGTCTTATTCTGGAGACTGGAGGCAGAGCAAACTGTGAGGACAATGAATAGGTCCAGCAAAAAATAAAAATAATGATGACCTCCCGGTAGCTAGGAGAGCCATAGGAAAGAGAGACTCAGAGAAAAACAGTTGGGGCTAGGACAAATGACCACCACCCTCTGAGAGCTAAGGAAAGCTGCCTTGGAGCTATAAATAGCAATAGCATGCAGTGACCAGTGACCCCACTAAAAGCAGCAGGCAGCTGCAACCAAGCAAGACAGAGGCAGGGACAGTAGTAGCACCAGGATGGAGGAACAAGTCTGGTGTGCCCTTGGCTGAAGCCCTCTTCAGAGTTATACTATAAATGACAGAAACTGTACAGGTCTCTGGGAGAAGAGAGCCCTCTCTGGTCTTACTTTATATGGACTCATATTCTTATCTATTTCCATGAAATGGTAAATACAGCTATTGATGTTTTGTGAACTCACATGCTTATAGCAATCAAGGGAGATTGTCAGATGTTAACAATCTTAGATTATCTGGATTAGAAAAACAAGCTGGAGAAATGAGAGATCCTCCAATACTTACTTGGGTCCTTCGTGTTAAGGAGTCTCTGACTCAAAGATTATACATATATATGTAATCTTATATATGTATATATATGTAATATTATACATATGTGTATAATAATATATATAAATGAATAAATGAATGGATGTATGGATGAATGAATGAAAAAATACACACACACACACACACCTGGTTACTTCAAAAAGAGAAGTAGATGCTATTGTTTTTTAATACCTGTTGTCTTTTGAGCCAGTCAAAGAAACTAGGACTTCATCTAGAGTTACAAAGCATTCTCTCCAACAACTAAGAGACAAATTAGCTTGTCATTCCACTCTGTTCCCACAACCTTAGTCCAATACGCCTCGGTAAAGTGGATTCCACACAAAGTCATGACTGTGGAACATCAAGAGACAAACGGACTTCTATTTTGGGAAGTAGCCTTTATTGTTCTTGAATGTGCTACAATAATGAAAAAAATTCAGATTATAAGGTAAGTCATTAATGTTCTAGATGGAAGGTCAAGACAGAAGCAGTGTATTATTAAACAACTCTAAAGCTTTAATGCAACAAATATTTAATTTCACATATACATTTACCAAGCTGATAACTGACTCAAATGTTCACTTGTGAATGTTTTAGATTTACAGCACTTTCCCCTAGTATAGCCTATTCATTTGGGTCCACCCACAGATAGCTCTTCTGGACCAGTGGCTGCCTTGCCATTACATTGTCTGAACAAAAGTGCCACTTAGAGGCTAAAAACCTCTTTTTTCCTCTGTTCAGTGACTATTTACTTCTCCCTCATTGGGTTTGTAGTAAATATACTGGCTCCATCTGTTCTCAGCCCTGTAAATTCCACCCCTTCAGCCCAGTCCATTGTATACAATGCCCAATGGAGAAATCAGAGCCACTTAAAAACCTTTACAGCCAAGGGCTCAACATCTCTAAAAATCTATACTATTGACCATCATGAGGGTTTTTGGTTGGTTTTTGTTTGTTTGGTTGGTTGGGTTTTGCAGGGCAATTAGGGTTAAGTGACTTGCCCAGGTCACACAGCTAGTAAGTGTCAAGTGTCTGAGACCTGATTTGAACTCAGGTCCTCCTGAATCCAGGGCCAGTGCTTTATCTACTGCGCCACCTAGCTGCTCCCAGATCATCACATTTTTTGAAGCCAAATGTTTCTAGGTTTAAAAAAATATTGATGAAAACATATTTATATTACACTAGTAAAGGGCAGATCAAATCAGAACCAAGACCACCAGTTACCTTTAATGACAAACTTTTAGAATGTTCCTGAAAATCAAGGCCTAGTGGAGGGCAAAGGGAAATGGGTTTAATTGACGAAGAAAAGTAATTGCTGATCCTAAAAAATTCAAAATCTTAATAAAAGACAGTTTTTCAACTCATCACATACAAAACTAAATTCATTCTCTTTTCCCATAAAACTTCTCCCTTCCTGTTGTTGTTGAGGGCAACTCCTTTTAATTTTAGTATCTTCTTTTTTCATTATTTCATTTTTTCTCCTGTATATAGTTAGAAAGTATTTGTTTGCTTGTTTTCCTCCCCTGTTAGATTCTGAGCTCCTTAAGGGCAGGGACTCTCTTTTACCTCCCTCTGTATCTCTCTATCTCCAGTACTTGGCAGATGTTTATTGACTGTAATTTTTCCCAGTCCTTGTTTTCACACAAAGAAAGGCAACTTAGCCACTTGAACAAAGACTAGATAAGCATAAGCCTAGATGTCTGGAATCTCTGGATGACCAGATCAAATATTGGAAAGGTATCTATCTATAAAGCACTTACTTCCACCTTGTAATACTGTAACATCCTCCATATTGTTCTCTTGACAACCAAGACTTTCTCCTTACAATAAATCCTTATATGTTTTAACTCAGTCATCTTTCTAAGTAGCAATGACATTACTCTTCTCTCCTCAAAAACCTGAAGAAATGCACCCCCCCCCCATTCTGTATTTAATTTTCCTGTTGCTCTGTTCCCTCAGAATGTTCTCTCAGAGCTTTCAATGAAGCCTATTCCATCTACTTGAAAGAAAACTTAAATCTGGTTTTTCCCATGAAATGGTCCTTAACTGAGCATCTAATATAGCATGCAGTCACACACAAGTGCTTGACTGATACTTTGCTGCTGTTGCACAAAACAAAAAAAGACCCAGATCTTCATTCGAGACAGTGCTCCCAACCTGCCTGCTTTATTTTCTACTTCCAGATCTGTAAAAGGCTTGATAGACAATGCTACCACAATAATAGTTACTTCTTTACTCAGTTTTCCCACCTCTCCTTTCTACACTCTCCTTCCATTTACTTTGCTCCTTTTCTGTTTTATTTCTATCTACCTTCCCACACCTGAATCCATCCATGAGTGGAATAAACAATATGGCAACCAGACATCCTGGATGGGAAGGTCCAGATTTCAAGAAAGTGCGTTTTAATGAGATTTCCCCCCTACCAAAAAAAATACCATACATCTGATTTTGGGTTGAGAAAATAATGCCATTATTAAGTATATCTCCCTCCCCCCTCAGATCCTCCAAGGAGCTTTCTCCCTCACTGACTCCTGACATGCCATATTTATTCTATTGAAGCTTCTCAGCATTTTGTTGGACACAATGCAGAAAATGATTGTGGCATTTTTTAGAAGTGGCTCCATTACTTCCAGGGCACCATTTTAGCCCCAGGCTATTTTTCCTTGACTATCAGCTGCATGCCTTGTTCAGTGCATAAGTATCTAATGTTCTTTTTTTCTGTTATCAAATACTCTAGGAGCTGGAGAAATCAGCTGAATACTGAAGAATGCCTGTCAGCGGGCTGAGCAAGCAGCACTGAGTTCCATAAGACTTGGGCCCATTAATCTCCATGGCAAGAAGAACATTAAATGGTAAAATTGCCTGGCCCCTGTGTCAGCGCTATAATTTGGCTTCACAAGAGAATCTAAAGTATTCTTCTATTATAGAATCTACTTTGGTCCTCTGGTGTAAATAAGCATATTACTACATTGATGTTAGCAAAACCCCAAAGCACGCTGTGCAGAATTTCTCTGTATTCCAAGAAAATACATTCTATTAGGTAGAGCAAATCTTTTTGAGTTACACTCATTCCCCCCCCCTTTTTTTTTAGTGAGGCAATTGGGGTTAAGTGACTTGCCCAGGGTCACACAGCTAGTAAGTGTTAAGTGTCTGAGGCTGGATTTGGACTCAGGTCCTCCTGACTCCAGGGCTGTTGCTCTATCCACTGCGCCACCTAGCTGCCCCACATTCCCCCTTTTATAGATGACAAAATGGAAATAACAGGAAACCCAGTGGTTCACTTAGGGTGAACTAGAACAGTCCTTTTGAGTCAGGTGACTATGTAAAACAACAACAATAATAACAACAGCATTTGAATAAGAACAAAATACACAAAAAATGAATGAGAATCATCAGGGATGTGGAAGTTAATAGAATGTCATTATTATTACTTGGTTAAAAGTAACTATACATATTTTTTAGAAACTGGGAGTTGATGGGAGGGTTCTTTCTGTGATAATTTTTACTTTGCTTATATTAATTTTTGTTTGGGAGTTTTCTTATTTGTTTGGACCTATAATGTGAATGAATGGATGAAAAAAAGCATTTCTTAAGCACTGACTACATGCTTGACACTGTACTATATGCTGGAAGTAAAAATACAAGCCAGCGATACAGTCCCTGCCCCCAAGGAGTTTATGTCTAATGGGGAAAACAACACATAAAAGGGAACTAAAAGGAAAAGGGAGATGCCTGTTGTGTAGTTTAGAAATTTAGAAATGGCCTGAAATTGCATGGTGACCTGGTTCCAGGCAAGATAAAGTGAGGATACAATCATATCCAAGATAAACTTTCTTCTATAACACACTCAACAAGTCTGGCTCTTGCTTTATGGGCAGCTAGGTAGCGAAGTGGATAGAGTGCTAGGCCTAGAATCAGGAAGACACAAACCACTCAAGTATCTATCTTTGCCAAGAAAATTGCAAATGGGGTCACAAAGAATCAGACATGACTGAACAATAACAAGAACAAATACATCTTTATTATGATCTAAACCAACAGAATGGGAATGACAGTAACACACATGATTGACCAGTCACTTGATAAACACAGAGCACCAAGTATGCACTAGGGCTATCATCACTGCCAAGACTGAGCCCTCTTTCCTCAGGTCTCTTGGAAGAGTATCATACTGAATTATATCTGCTACACCTCAAATATCTATCTGGTCTAGGGATATGAGGTTCTGAACAAAAGAGGCACTATCTTTGGTCATTTTTAAGGGTAGGATAGTCCATAGCTTATATTACGCAGGTTAGCTCTTTCTCAACAAACCACTGGTTTATACAAAAGACCATCACAAATAGCAAGTAAATCCACTTATTCAAGCAAAATAGAAAATAGAAATTGGAGGTATCATCCAGGTTAAAATATACCAAAAAAATACCAAAAAAAAAAAAATACACAAGAGTAAAAGTTCTCTTTAGCTGAGAGTGAGATAAGATATCTCATCAAATTAGGAGAAAGGACCTAATCTCATTCAAGGGAAAATCCTCTCAAATTCTTTGCCTTCCTCCTATAGAGAGGCATGTCGAAAAGTTTTGTTGTTACTGTTCAGTCATTTTTCAACTGTGTCAGACTCTTCATGATTCTATTTGGGATTTTCTTGGCAAAGATACTTGAGTGGTTTGCCATTTCCTTCCCACAATTCATTTTATAGATGAGGAACTGAGGCAACAGGATTAAGTAACTTGCCCAGGGTCACATAACTAGTAACTGACTGAGGCAGGATTTGAACTCAGGAAGGGTCTTCCTGACTCCAGGCCTGACACTCTATCCACGGCACCACTTAGCTGCCCCCTGAAGGATAAAATTATAGTCAGGCAGTTGTCTGACATGCATTTATTAATTTCCTACTAGGTGCTAGGTCCTCTGGTAGGTGCTGGGGCTACAAAGAAAAAAACGAATTTATTGATTAATTAGTTTAATAACTAATTAATTAATTAGAATAAATATACCATACCCACAATGACCTTCCACTCTATCAGGGAAGACACATACATGGATGTATATTTTATTTATGTATTTATTTGTTTATTTATATATATATGTATATGTGTATACATATATACACATGCACACATATAGGTAAATCTAGATATACACATATGTGCAAGGTAATTTGGGGTAGGACATAAGATAGTGATGTTTAAGCAGAGGTGAGAAAGGAGAATGTTTCTAGCATGGGAAACAGTCTGTACAAAGACAAAGAAACAAGGGCCATTTTGAAGTTGCCAAACACCTTTAAAAACCAGAGCTGTCCACAGGCTTCCTGCAAAAAGCCAACTCAGAGGAACCAACTGACTAATAAAAGAGGTTGAGCAAACTCTACAAAAGGTAGGGACATTTGGACAAAAGTGAGCAGAATCTCACATTTATTTACTTGTTCCAACCTGCCTCACTCTTCCCCCAAAAGCTGAGATCTGTTTTCTCTCCTCTTGCATTTTGCCAGAGAATACTAGGAGGCTGTCTTAAACACTGAATAGAAGGAATTAAAGAGAACTCTTGGCTCCTCCAACTGGTTATTGAGTATACATTCTATATGAACACAACCTTTTAACACTTATATTAATTCAAGAATGCCAAACTGGTTTGGTTTTTTAATCTTCCCTTGGTGAAGTTGGTTTGTTTTGAATGTATGGTGGACCCTACTTTCAAATAACTGTGATGTGAATCCATTTTATTAAAAATTTTAGGAAGATATTCATTGAAAATCACTTCTAAAAATTTCAAATCATCATTGATATTTTTCTTGAAAACATGATCTGAGTTCCTTTTCTAATAAATGACATGATGTCACAAATCACTTAGTGCTATAGTTGTATAGTTCCTTTTTCCTTTGTCTTGAACATTGAATGTATTTTGTATTTGTGTTTTGAATGTAATTTGTATTTGCACCATGTCATGATGTGTAGAGTTTGTTAATTTTTTTTTTTTTTTTTTGGTGAGGCAGTTGGGGTTAAGTGACTTGCCCAGGGTCACACAGCTAGTAGGTGTCAAGTGTCTGAGGCCAGATTTGAACTCAGGTACTCCTTGAATCCAGGGCTGGTGCTCTATCCACTGCACCACCTAGCTGCCCCCGAGTTCATTAATTTTTTAAAAGATATCTGGTAACTGTGCTAATTCTTTTAGTCTTGTCATAGTCTTCCACACTCACTCAGGTGAATAGCATAATCAGCAAAGAAAATATCTAATGCTCTCAATTCAAATAGATAAATAATGTTGTTCATACTATAACTGTCAGCATCTCTGGGTGTTAGAAATATAAAATAAATGTTCACTGCTCATCTCTCTCTGCAGAAAAATAGCAAATAATTGAGAGTTAGTGGGCCTTGAATCTATAAAATTATTTTGACAGCATCATCTAATATACTTTTAAGTTGTTTTGGCATCCTCTTTGATGATGAAATTTGTTTATGTGTGCTGCAGTGTTTCCATACTACATTTACTACATTGATTTTTTTAAACAACACCTAAAAATTTCCCAGTTGTCAATTTTACTCCATCTGTACACATTTCACAAGAGGACCATTTGATTTATTTCCCTTCAAAATACAGATTAATTAGATTAAAATACCTTCCTCAGTTGTATGAAAATAGCATCATCTCCTCTACTTTACCACCATGCAGCTATTTTACAAATACAATGAAAACTTCTGGATTACAAGCATCAGTAGTTTCATTTAATTCCAGAGCATAATTGTCATTTTAAAAGTCTTTCTGCAATAACTGATTCAACATAATTAGACATATCATGTATCTGACAAGCCACTGAATTTTTAGAAATGGGCATCATCTCTAACTTCTTAACAGAATCATTTTCAAGTATGTATTTGACAATTGTGTGGCATAAAGCAAACTTGTTTGCAGTATTATGAGCTTCCCCATTTTTTTGCATTTGCAGGGGGGCGGTGTTTTTTGTTTGTTTGTTTGGGTTTTTTTGCAGGGCAATGAGTGTTAAGTGACTTGCCCAGGGTCATACAGCTAGTAAGTGTCAAGTGTCTGAGGCCGAATTTGAACTCAGGTCCTCCTAAATCCAGGGCCGGTGCTTTATCCACTGCGCCACCTAGCTGCCCCCTTTTTTTGCATTTTGACAACTTACTAAATATGAAGCTTCAATTGCTTTTCTGCTTTCTTACTAATTCACAAAAACAAATCAATATTTCATGTTTTCAGATTTTCTTCTTTTCATTTAAAAACATCAAAATAGTTTCCACGTAAATGATTATAAATGTCAAGATAAAAGAGATTTTAAGCTGCTATTTGTAAGACTCTCTCCACAAATTATACTTGATGATGGTGAATTCATTATCTCCAGAAAATGAAAAAAACAAAATTTAATCCTGTATTCATTATATTCTCTTTTTCATGCCTGTCATAGTTCATATATTTTGAATATATTTGTGATCTATTGAATGACTTATACTAATTTCCTGATCCCAGTATACTGAATTAAATGAATATTTTGAGATTCCTCATTAGCACATTTTCCAACTTTTTTATGAAGGCAATCAGGGCTAAGTGACTTGCCCAGGGTCACAATAGCTAGTAAGTATCAGAGTCCACATTTGAACTCAGGTCCTCCCCTCTCCAGGGCTGATGCTGTATCACAGCGCCACCTAGCTGCTTGACAACATTATTTTTTTGTACATTTCCAAGTCTTTATCCAATGATCCATGGAGGCTGTTATAATTAAAAAAAAAAACTATAAAATTTTTATTTTTATTCAAAATTTGTTCAATATTTAACAATACTGTGCCAGTATAATTGATGCAAATATGTATTCTTCCACGTAACTTTGTTTCATAGCAACAAACAGGCTTACAGAGTCTCCCCTAGGTAAGTGAGCACTACCATTATTAGAATACAAGGACTCCAAAAGATATGGTTGTCTAGCCGGTGAATGAAGTGGGTATCTAATTACAATATAAAATAGTTATTTGCTTTTCCTCCTGGCTGATGACAAATGCTATATGAAATGACAAATGTACTTAAAGTTCAAATGTACATATTGCTCCATATTTATATATAAACTAACCTAAGCAAAGAATCTCTTCAGATGTAACTTTCTTCTCTTCTATCACTGGCACACTGGCACACTGGCTACACTCTCTGACTGACCATTGTTGCCAACAAGTTCATTTGGAAATCTGCTAGAAAGGAGAATAATAACATAAGAGGTGGATAAGTTCAAATGGGACTTAGTGCTACAGTGAGAGACAATATGAGACTTGTTTCTGCAGAAAATTTATGATCATATGTGATATTTTCTAGATGGCTTGTAATACACATACTCACCAATTATGGCTTTGAAACAGCCTGACTGTGTGCTGCAAGAACACAAACATTCTTAACGTCTGGATCACATGAATACACAACTGATGAGATATATGATTACTTTTTAAACATATATAAGGGAATGAGGGAACTATTCTGGTGCAAGTTAAATAATACAAAGGAGGGAACATGTTATGCTTCTGACCATTCATTAGGAATTGGTTTGCACTCAAATGTCAAACTCTTGTGGTGGTTTTGAAACAATTTGATCACAGGTGGAGGAACTGCAAGAAAATGTTGTGCTTGGTCATGTAGGTGGCTAAAATTGGCCTCAAACGGAGCTGCCCCTCCCCTTCTGTTTCAGCTGCAGGGGCCTCAGAGCCAGTCTAAGCAGTGCTGATGAAAACCCCGGGGCCGGGTGTGGCTGGTGGGCCCCTATGGAAGCCCCAGCTGAGCAGTGGGGGGCACTGCCCCCTCTAGCCCAGGGTGTGCCTGGCACGTGGGCTTCATGCCCCAGCCGGCCCTTGGCACTGCCAACAAATTAGCTTGGGGGTGTGGGCATCAGCCAGCCTGTGTTTCCTGTGAAAGAAAGGGTTTTTTATGCAGAAGGGCAAGCAGAGCAAGGGGAACTTTTCAGTTAGGGGGGTCGCTACAGAGAAAGAAGTTAGACAGTAAAGGGAACATAGTGAAGACGCTGCGGAGAATGGAGATGCAGGGGGACACTAAGAAAGTTGCAGGTGTGGCTGACAGTGAAAGGGGAGGCTGAAGGTGAGGAGGAGACGAAAAAGCACAAGCGGCAAGCAGCAAGTGGGGGGAGGGGGGGACGGCCAGTGGTGGCATCAGCCAGCCAGCCACACCCACACAGAGGGAGGAGATTTCAGGCAGCAGGAGAGAAAGTTAAAAGAGACTGGTCCGGTGTACCAAAGTTCATAGGTCTTATTTTACTTTTGTCGCCTTTATCCCTATGTTTATTCACCTAAATAAACCCTTTTCTGTTAAATTGAATGAGGCTTCCTAATCTTTTGCTTATCAATTTGGGAGAAGCAGTGGGGGAATTTTTAAACGGCCCTTGCAGACTGGCTTAGGCAGCTAATAGCCAGCTATAGCTTTACCAGCTAAAAGCAGTCAGAGAGCCAGCCAGGAATTCACAGATTAGGGTCCAGTTAAATATAATTTTTACACTGAATGGCGACCGCGGCAGACTTACAGGCCAGTTATAATTTTTCAGATGCGAACAGTTATAAATTTACTGATTAGTAGTTATAGTCAAATTTATTTTACAGAGTTTGATATAATTATTACATGAAAACCAAAATCATTAATGGTGTACATGATCATGATTGTTTCAGATTGCTGCAGAAAAAAACCTATAGTATTCAAATATTCATAAATTTCTTGTCACAAGGGAGAAATAGATTTGTAATATAATGAACAATTATTTACCACTTATGATATCCATTCAGGAATTTTTAGTAGGAACTCTTTGGTCCATGGCTCTAAACCCCTTAAATGAAATCTATTGCACTACACAATCATCTTTTCTTAATGACTCTTCAAGTGCATTTAAAATAATATTCAGTTCACCAAAACTTGATTTACACAAGACTTGTAATAAATGTATGTATTATGGAAGAGAAGGAAAGCCAGAAGAAATCACAGATGGGCAGGACAGCTTTGAAAGCTACATATTGAAATTACTTTTCCTAAAAAGAAAAGCAATTTCTACATAATAGTTATCTGCAATTTTATGTACAATTCCTTTCTTTTTTAATGCAATGTATATGGAGATGCTCATTTTATTTAGTGTTTCCACATTTCAGAATTTAAAGCTCCTATAAAACAAATGCATCTGTTGTATGAAGTGAGAGCTACAGTTATCTCATCTGCATACATCTCTCTCCACAGGTACTTAGACAATTCCCCTGTATCTTCTCATCCTATGTGATTCCTATTCATGCCTTTCCACAAATTCTCAGTTATATAACGTACTCAACTTGCCAAAGACTTTCCTTGAGTTCTTTTAGCATTTCAAGGTTACCAGTGCATCACCCAAATGGTCCAGTCTTCTGTCACCCTCTCAATGACTTATCCATCTCCATTTATGCTCATGTCCTTGATTGTGGTTGCATACATTTATTTCTTGCATGTAAGCTATTGTGGGTAGTATGTTGTAGTTTACTTAACACCTGCTATGAGTCCCTCCATTGCTTTGGGTCACCTGAAATTTGAATTCGTCTGAAGTTGTGACATTTCATGACTCACAGATGTATGGCATCCCAAAGCAGAAATTAGGAGATTTCAAAGTACTATGGAAAGAACACTGGACCAGGGTTCAGGGGAACGGGATTCAAATCACAGCTTTGACATTATCCATATGTGTAAACTTTGAACAGGTTACCTCCTCTCTCTAAACTTCTGTTTCTTTATTTGCAAAATGAGGTGGCTGAAATAGATGATCTTTCAAAGGATTCTTCTGTTTTGATAAATGAATTTTGGTGTTAAAAAGAGTGAGCCTACTAAACATTTTGAAAACAGTATTTTGAAAAAGTTACAAATTAGAGTATAAATATTATGTTAGTTCCTTGGTAGTAGTAAATAGAGCATGTTCTTAGGAGAGAATTCCAAAGCTGATATCTGAAATGAATGAAGCAACAATGTTAACTCACATTTTCATAGCACTTTAAGCTTTTTTTTGGGGGGGGGGGTAGGTAATTGGGGTTAAGTGACTTGCCCAGGGTCACACAGCTAGTAAGTGTCGAGTGTCTGAGGCCGAATTTGAACTTAGGTCCTCCTGACTCCAGGGCCGGTACTCTATCCACTGTGCCACCTAGCTGCCCCTACACTTTAAGCTTTATAAAGCACTTTCTCTGTAACAAAACTAACAAGCAAATATACCTTAAGCCCAGCTGTGATTTTTTTCATCACTGCAAGGAGACCTGAGGCACTTAATTTAAAAGCCTTAATAATGTGACACTTTCCCTTATGGAAAAAAAAAAATGTGAGAGGGAAAGCAGGGGAGGTCTGTTCTGGGTACACAGACGGCCAAAATGAGAAAATGACTAGGAATCAGGAGAAATGTCAAGCTGTGAATCAGGTGTCAGTCTCCCAAAATAGAAATGTTTGCCTGATTTTGGCAAAAACCTGCCAATCCCAAATTGGTTTTAGAAGTCATTTGAGAACATACAAACAGATCACAGAATAATCAAACTCACCTGCAGGGGATTTCTAATCACCATCAGGCAGTCTTTTTTTTTTAATCATAAAAGTATTTTATTATTTTCCAGTTACATGTAAAGAGTTTTTAACATTTGTTTTCATAAGACTTTTAGTTCCAAATTTTGCTCCTTTCCTCCCTTCCCTCCCAAAGACAGAAAGCAACATGATATAGGTTATATATGTACAATCACATTAAACATATTTCTGCATTAGTCATGTTGTGAAAGAAGAATCCAAACAAAAGGGAAAAACCTCAAAAAACAAAAAACAAAACAAAAAAAAGTAGAAACAGTATGGTTCAATCTGCATTCAGAATGCAGTTCTTTTTTCTGGATGTGGAGAACATTTTCCATCATGAGTTCAGACTGTCTTAAGTAATAAAATTAGACTTGAAATTAGTGTTTGCTACAGCCTTCTGCTTCTGATGCCTAAAGTTCTGCAAAAATCCTGTGGCTAGGGAGGAAAAAAAAGGGGTTAATAGAAAAACCTAAGACCCAAGCTTTAATTCATATATTAGCTCCAAAAGGGAGTCAGACCCCAGTTAATGGATAACTTACAAGTCAGGATGCTAGGTTATTGTATCCACAGTAATCATTACCCATAACGGGAACAGAGGAGGCTAGGCTGTGAAGGCCTAAGACTATAACAATGATAAAATGACAGCCTATAGAAATTCACACTAGAAATAAATGATAAATGAAGATGTTTTGAAACTAGTCATGGGAAACAGAGACATGCACAGAAAAGGCCAAATTTGTCCCCAGATTCACCTTATGATGTGTAAACACCCAAAACACACCTCCACAGAAAAAGGTACCCACTTTGGGGGTTGGCTTAGGACCCCAGGAACTCCAAATTAGGATAAGCCCTCCCTTGTACCTCCCTAAGGTGGAGATTATTATTATGAGACTGATAAATTGGTTTATCTATACTATAAACATAACTTTTTTCTTTCACTATTCGAGAGATACCTTTCCACTATTATGGTTCTCTCCCTGTGATCACCCACAGTATTGTGATAAAACTTGGGAAACTGAGTCACTGAGTCTTGTAATTCTTTTGGGACAACTTAACGATCAATTTGACCCTAAATTCCATCCCACATCAAGTTGATGTCACTTTATCACTACAAAGCAGCTAAAGTTAGGGAAGGGTGGGTTCTCAGAAGTTTGGCTGCTTGATCACCATGGGCAGGCAAAAGAGCTTCGCTCAGCTGAATCAAAGCCTCTCCTTGTTAAATATCCTTCTGATATAGCTAAGGAAACCTCCTTTTGTTAATTGTGGAATGAGTTGTCTTCCGTTTGTTCCAATATCAAACCTAAACTACAGGGGGGATTGGACTGGCCCAGTCCAGAACAAGTATTTGGTGAAATTGATTTGGAATGGTGGGTCCTGGCCTTCTACTTCAGGCATTTGGTAACTGATTTGGGTGCTGCTCTGGAAGAAAAAAAAAAAACTTTTGGTCAGTTGCTGAGGTAGAACTGGATGCATTCAAAAGGGCACCAACTGGCTGGCCAAAGTAGGTCCTCTCTTCGTGCTTGTGAGCAAGGCAAGGATTACCATAAGCCTCTGGGTGGGGAAGAAGGTAGTAACAATGGTAGCAGCAGAAGGCGCCAGCCTGCTACCTATCCCACCCCCTGGGCCTAAGACATGGTTGTGAATATGGCACTCCTGTTTTTTACACTTTTTCTTTCCTGCTGAATGAGTTAGAGATAGAATGGACTAGACTTCAGCTTGATATGGGATAATTAGGTGGTGCAGTAGACAGTGCCAGGCCTTCTCGAATTCAAATCTGCCTTCAGACACTAGCTGTGACCTTGGGCAAGTCATTTAATGCTGTATGTTTCGGTTTCCTCATCTATCTGTGAAATGAGCTAGAGATGGAAATGGCAACCATGCCAGTAACTCTGCCAAGAAAACCCAAATGGGGTCAAAGTCAGACAACTCCCCAGCAGCTTGGTAGGATCTGGGACCACAGAATGACTAAAATGTCCAGTGATAGGAATCTACGCTGGGAATGTCATAATTGCAGTCCTAAGGGGCAACCTTTGGTACATACTTCAGCGGCCATTTATATCTAGCAGGTGAAGCATCGTTTCCAAGCCAAAATCCTTTTTCTTTACCAAATGATAAGTGGAAAAGAAAGTTACCAAATGCCTGAATATGCTCTGAAGCCAAGAGCTGGGATCCTCTATTCCACTTCATCACAGATCTCCCAAAAGCAGGCTTACCAAAAATACATGCTCCCAGAATCTAACCCTGTATGAGTTTTGTATTTTACTTTGAGAAGCAATGGATAATTGGATTTGGGATTGGAAAAAAATGTAGGTTAAATTTATACGTCAGACACTTACTAGCTGTATGACCCTTGGTAGGTTATTTAACTCTCTGAGCCTTGTTTTGCCATCTGAAAAAATGGAAATAATAAAAGCATCTATCTCACAGAGTTGTATTAAGGATAGATGAGATGATGTAAACCTTAATGCACTATATAAATGTGAGTTATTACTTTGCTGATTTGAGCTGCAGTGTTCCATTCTAGGTTGGTTTAGCATGATAATCCAATATGCTCAGGACAGAAATTCTGTTGCCAGGTAGTTGTTTAATTAATACTGTTTAATGTTATGGTGAGAAACACCAGTCTATAATTCAGTGACACTGGCCTCCTTGCTGTTCCTCAGAGAAGACACTCCAACCATCTCCCTATCCAGTTGCTGTCCCCCATGCCTGGAACTCTCTTCCTACACCAAAGTGGCATTATTATCCAAATGTGTTGTGTCCTCCACAGCTGTCATTTTCATAAGCTATACAATTATGCTGCTGCAACTGCTCAGAACACGTCTACAAGTCCTCTTTTGGACATTTAGAGCCAGTTTATGAATAATATATAAATATCATCTCATGTTATATTCAAATTTTATTTCCTTTTTACCAAAAAATCTATTAATAGCCTACTTCATTTACCAGATTTGGTATTTCATGATTTTTCCTTTTTTCCCCCAAAAAAGGATTCATTTGCCACCACTGCAAATATTTAAAAGAATGAGCTCCAAAAGAGGAAATTTTAAAAATCTCTGCCCTTGTCTTGGGCAAGGTCAGAATTGCTAGAATAAGTCTCTTAAAATGAATACTTCGAAGAAGACAACATTTATTTGTATGTGTGAATTCAAGTATGTTTGTTAAAGAAAGTATTATAATTGTTGTTGTTGTTAAGGCAAATATTGTATTTTCCTATCCTACAGAAAGAAGAACCTCTCTCAATAAATATTTAGAATCAAAACCTATAAATATTCAAGCAACTTGAAATTATTCTCAAGAGTTTGCTTCTTCCTGAAGACTAACATCTAATCTGTACTGTAACATCTAACTGAATAGTGCCTGCTCTTACACTGAAATTGGCTCTCCATAAGGTGACAATACTAAAGTGACTGGCTTATACATATATCACTTACATAAATGTAGCACACGGTATTCCTCCTATAAACACAATAAAAGAATTCAATAGAGCCTGTACAGTGAATATGATGTACGCTTTATTCTATTTACAGTACATTTGTTATAAATATAATACATTTCTTGAAAAGCTTACTTTTAATTAACTTGAGTAGATTTATATTTTAAACAGATCAACCCAGTTGTTAAATTACATAATAAAGTGAATGACAATTTAAATGACAAAAATCTCATGGTTGTGAAATAGTGCATTCTGTACTGAGATGAATGAAAAAAAAAAAAGGTCAAATTGGTTCTAAAATTATATTCAAAGCATCAGATGAAACTTAATTTGTACAAAGTTATGTATAAGTGAAAAGGTCCACTGGATACTTAAACATGAAGACTTTTATAACATAGGGTCAAAACTGATTTTTGAGAACTGTGAAAAGTGAGAACAGTAGAATTTGTATTTAACACTCTATAGTAAACTTCACAGTAAAGCTGAAATTTATAGGGACTAATGGCTTAAGAATAGCATAGCCAAGAAAGGCCATTTTTTTTTAAATTATCTCCTAATACGGCCACTAATATGCACCATCCTGTAAGCTGTTACAGCAGTCAATCATTAATTTTTAAACACAGGGTATAAGGTGCATGGATATGTTCAAAATCTGTATTTTGAATATTTAAATTATTACCAGAATTGAAAAAAATATATAAAAAGAATCTATGCATTCTCAGTCCAACGTGCTTTGCTTCGATAAACATAAACTGACAAGAGGTTTGAATATTTGCTATTGTGATCCTATACCATCTTTTGTAATATGGTAGATGTCTCCCAAACTGCTGTAAAATTCATTCAGCAAAATAAGATAAAACTGATTCTTTTGGTTTCCAGTACAAATATGCAAGTGGTCACACATTACTGATGATGATCAGTGCTGGCATAGAGCTCTGCAGACTTGTTTCAAACAATGTCACTTGGTCCGATAACTTGGCAAATACCCTAGGAGTTCCAAGATTATAGACACCTGCATGAACAAAGCAAGCTTTCAGCTGCAAATTGTAGATTTCCTGGCTCTTAAGTTGTAGTTTGTATTGGGTCTGCCCAAGCCATGTGAATGAACCATGGACTTCCAGTGCTTCTGGGCTGAAAGAGAAGAAAAGGAGAGCTGACAACTTCATTTGTTTTATGTTTTTAAAAGATTAAGAAGTTTTAACAACTAATCTCAAATGGTTTTTCCTAATTTTCCATTTTTAAGCTTAGCAAGATGGTACACAGCAAGTTTTATTTATGAAAATACCAGTGGTTAGGTACTTTGAATGGTAGCTCATTTTTATTTAAAGTAAATTTTTAACAAAAAACACCTATCATTTTTGAGACTTTTGTTAAAAATTCACCTGTTCAGAGGACAACTCATTTATTGATCAATAACAATGGAAGATGAAGAAGCCTTATGAGAGGCTCACATTTATACAGTGCTCTAAAGCGCCTTTCACAACATTACCTTACAACTCATTCAACAGGGAAGGATAGTGTTAAAGACAGATCCTATGAATCTGTTGAAACAGAGAGACTTTATAAGTACTGTCTCAAGTCATAGCTAGGAGGTAGCAGGGCCAGAACTCAAACGTGTTTCCTGATTCCTAGGTTCCAGAATTTTTCATCTTACCACACTATTTAACCACAGTGAGATGCATAGTACACTTCGTGTAAGATGGGGAAATACAGTAGTGTCTTCCCCCTTGCTCTGCCCCTCACCTCATCCCCATCTTTAGCTTTAACTTAAAACTACACTAAGATTTTTGGGACACCCTGCATAAAAGAGGCTATCTTAAGATAACTACCTTCAATTATACTATACATTAAATTATTAAGTAAATTGACACTTGAAAACCATTACCTTGTTGCTTTATGTCGCAGATCTATTATTACATCTACATCCGTCTGAGAACAATTAGAAAGTAAGAGGGTGACTGGTACTAAACAAAGGCTATAAGAGGAGGAAAAAGGATTGAACATTTTTATTTTAGAAATAGAGGCAGTATTTAATAATAAAAAAAAAAACTTGTATTTTTAAAATACCTACTATAGGGGCAGCTAGGTGGCACAGTGGATAAAGCACCGGCCTTGGATTCAGGAGGACCTGAGTTCAAATCCAGCTAGCTGTGTGACCCTGGACAAGTCAATTAACCCTCATTGCCCTGCCCAAAGGAAAAAAATACCTCCTATATAAATAGGTGATTTTACAATAATCTATGTTCAAATAATGAGTAAGCTGTAAAGTCACTCAAAATAAGCCTTTTCAATGAGAACTATTATTGATGAAAACAATACATACATTAGCACATCTAAATAAATTATGTTTATTTAATTAATTAAATATAGCAAGAACTTCCAAGGTATTTCCTGCTCTTCTCAACCTCCAACCTCCCCCCCCCAAACAACAAAGGTAAACAGTAACTACCCAAAAAGCTTAGTAGAAGAAAAAAGCTTCAGCTGGAAAATCCTGTGGGAATGCACAACTATTTCTGCTCTCTTTGTTAATTCAGTTCAATATACATTTACTCAACCCTTGCCAGGTAGAAAAGGTTTGAGGTTAACTAAGTGTTATTGGAGAATGAAGGGAGAAGGAGGAAGGCATGAGCAAAGTTCAAATTAAATGTTCAATTACTAACAACCTAAGCAAGAGGAGAATGTTTGAATACAGACTGTGTGTAAATAGTTATGCTGCTTTCAGAGAATAGGTACAACTGTGGTATAATAAACCTGCCCTTAGTGGAAGGATTCTTCCTACTCAAAAATCTACAATGTCATTTGCAGGGGTATTTTCCTCTCACTAATGAAGACAGATTCCAATCCCTTTACAATAAATAGCAATAGCCAAAAAAGCTTATCAGCTGGTGATTCAAGGCTGAGTTAAGTCTTTCAGAAGCCTGGGGCTAAGAAAATTAGGTTACCGCTAGGTCAGGCAAGATGCCTTGCAGTTGCTACCCTGAACATAATATTCAATAGGGGTTTATTAAATAAATTATACTGAGGAAAAAATAATTGTTTTATGTGAGCCTGTCTTATCAAGTTTGAAATTCTGCTAAATACACTATATTCCTATGTTTTTAAGGAGTCTTATAACATCTTAATTATAAAGATATTTTTAATCTTATAAAAAAGCATTTCCTTAGGACTATCAACACCCATTCCCTGAGACTCTTTGCAGGAATTATCTCACTGAGCATAAAGCTTCCAAAATTTTTTAATTATTTAAAAAAAAAATACTTTAAAAATTATTCCTAAGTAAAATGAAGCCAGTATGGACAAACCTTGCTAATTTGAAAAAAACAATTTGTTACTAAGTAACTTAAAGACGATGCACTGATGATTTTATAATTCGTGTTTACATAAGACAAAAAAATTAAAGAATAGCAGCAAATATATTAATATCTAATACACCTGTCCTCCCTTGTACATCACATCTAAGACCCTCTGGGATCTGATCTGTCTTTACCCTTGACATCTGAAGTCCTTTGTTGACCTTTTAAATATAAGTCGTATAAGGAAAACTAAAAATTCATAATCTAAATTTGCTTTTATTTATTCTTAATGTTTCCTCAGCAGAGATTCTGCTTGGTTTGGACACCACAAAAATCATGCCTAACCCAGGATAAAGTCAACACCTGAAATCTAATCATCATGGCAAGTGATTCAGCTTTGATTTTCAACACTCTGAAGAGGCCAGCTCCTCTCTGATTGGAGGGAAGAGTAAAACTCCCAAAGCCCCCCTTTACTGAAGCTCAGAATTTACCAGGGAGCTGCTCACTTAGTCTTGACTCTACTACTCCAACCCCATCCCTTTCCCCCCTTCCAGTTTTCTTTTATATAATGTATTTCCGCCCCCTCCCCCCCTCCACTGGATTAAAAGCTCCTTGAGGCCAGGGGATTTTTCTTATTTGTAGTCCCAGAGTTTTAGCACAGTGCTTGGCACATAATGGGTGCTTAATAAACGTTTACTGATGATTGACTACTGTTAAATATGTCTTAAATAAATGTGACTAATTACCCAAATTCAGTTGTTGGAAAATTCTTAGAACTCAGAGAATTTAAAGGTTTTATTTTTTTTTTAAGTATAAATGAAATAAGTCCCTAGGTAAAGGAGTTTTCTTTCTTTTGGTTCTTTTCAATGTAGAGACTTCTGGGTTGGTATTTTTGAGTAAGGCACAATATCCATAATATTAATTTGGGTAATGTCAAGTGCTTTTGAGACATTTATTAATAAAGTTTTAAATATGTATCCCCAAATTTCTCATTGATGTTTGGAGAAACTTTATTACTCCATTTCAAATATCATTAATAAGCAAGACTGTTATTTCAAAACAATACAAAAAAAGTATAGCAACAAAAATGAACATATTTCAGACCTTTTTTGATGAAATGGATGATTAAAGGACTCTGGATATTGAAGACTAGTTTTTATGAGACTTGATAGCTGTTCTACTGTAGGTCTTGTGGGAACCATAGTGTTTTCTGGCCGAGTAAATTTTAAGAGTCCCATCTCTGGTGGTTCCTAGGGAAGGAAAACAAAACAAAGCCTTAGCTAATTAAAAATACCAGGAGTAGGGCAAATGTTTTGGAAATAACATTAAAATACTGAAAAAAAAATTCTTGCTCTCAAGCTGAATATTCTACTGGGGGAATGTATGTACACAGATTAAGTAAAAAGAAGATATAGTTTGAGGAAAAAGACAGCAGTGGGATTTCAGAAGTAGGACCTAAGCTACTAAACACATTAGTGAGAGATGGAGTGTTTGGTCTGGGGAACAGTTAGCATGGCAATTTGGCTAGGATTTAAGAGTGCATGAAAGAGTAATATTGAAATAAGTCTGGAAGGTAGATGAGAGCCAGATTATAATGGGCTTCAAATATCAGAAAGGTTAAGTGACTTGGCACCAGTTACACAACATGAAGTGTCAGAGGTAAGATTTAAATGGCGGTCTTACTGCCTCCAAGTCTAGCCCTCTATCTACTCTAGCACCTATCTCAACTCACTGCCCTCAAGGGGAAGGGAAAGTTAGGCAGCACCAAAAGCTGCAAAGAGGATAGGGAGTGAGGAATTAAAATGGCCAACAGTTTAAAGATTAATTGATCACAGGCAACCTTGAGAACACAGTTTAAGTGGTGTGGCAAGGTCAGAGACCAGACTGCAATTGGTAGAACAGTGAAAAATGGGTAAGGAAACAAAGGTAATAACTACAGATAAATTTTTTCTAGGAGTTTGTCTATGAAAGTGAGAATTGTAGAACTGGAGAATGAGTTGGAAGGGACCTCAGAAACAGAGCAGAGATATAAGAGTTTGCAGGGATGGCACAGGTAAGGGAAAACTTGAAAGAGCAAAACTCAGACTTATGCTGAGCCTCATCTCCACAATAACAAAATACCTACTGAAGTTTTCAAACTGGATATTCCAGAGGCGTCTCAAGCTAAGTGGCCAGAAGAGAGCTCATCAAACTGACCCCTCTTCCAAACTTCTCTGTATCTGTCAAAGAAACTACCATTTCTTTTCTTCAGATTTCTATGTTCATAACCCTTGTAATAAGACAGGTAGGTAGAGTGCCCAGGCGTGAAGTCAGGAAAACTCATCTTCTCAAGTTCAAATCTGGCCTCAGACACTTGCTAGCTGTGTGACCCTGGGCAAGTCACTTAACCCTGTTTACCTCATTTCCTTATCTGTAAAATGAACTACAGAAGGAAATACCAAACCACTCTAGTGCCTTTGCCAAGAAAACCCCAAATGGGGTCACAAAGACATGAATGAAAAGACAATAACAACACTCTCAAGTTCTCCTCACCCCACATATCCAATAAGTTGCCATTTTTCCTTCCACATATCTTACATCTGACTCCTCTATACTCACACAATCACAACGTTGGGTCAAACCTTCATCACCTCTTACCTGTATGATTACAATGACCTTCCCTACCACAAGTATAGCCTATACACAGTTGCCAGTATGACTCTTTTAAGTGTAATATCAGATTTTGTCAATCCCCTACTCAGTCAATTCCAAAAGCTCACTATTGCCTCTAAGATAAAATATGAAATTCATTAAGTGGCCTTTGAAACCCTTCACAACCTGGCCCCAACCTATCTTTCATTGTACATTATTCCCTTTCCTGTATTCTACGATTCAGCTAAATTGATCTCTCTGTTCCTCAGAAAAAACTCCCACCTCCATCTCCATGACTTTGCACTGACTGTGCCCCATGTCTGGAATGCAATCCCTCCTCACCTCTGGTTCACAGGATTCCTCTTTTCCTTGAAAATGAAGTTCAAGCATTACTTCCTACATGAAGCCCTTCTTCAAAGCCCTTCTTGACTGTTCCCATCCCTAATTCTCTCCCTCCCTAAACTATCTTGTATTTAATTACTTTGAATTTAACTCTTTATATTTGTCCTCCTTTTATTTATTCTGTATATACTTATATATGTACTTTTTTCCGCAGAGAGAATACAAGTTTGATGAGAGTAAAAACTGTTTCATTCTTTGTATGTAATTGTAAATACAGTGTGTAACACAGTTCTTGGAATACAGTAGGTGCTTAATAAATGCTTTTTAACTGACGAAGGAAATTTTATCTGGAGGCTGAGAAAAGAATGTGAGACTCAACTAAGGAAGAGTAAACAGAATGCCATGCAACAATACAAGTAGTTGAAATTAACACAAATCTACACTGGACAAAGTTAGCATATGTCCAAGATTTTCCTTAGTAACGATCAGTAGTCAAGTAGGCCCACAACACTGGATGGTGGTGGTAAACCCATTTTGACATACTGTAGCTCACGACATCTTATGAATCTGTGATCTTTAATGGATCTGAATGCCATTTGGCTCAGGCCCTCTAGTGTCTCTGGTTCTGTGAGGTTCAAGATCTTTCCTGGATGGGAATTATTGGCTTCTACTGCTCAAGTTAAATTGGTCTCATATACGCTTGTATGTTTAAAACATTAACAAAATGTTTAAAACATTAAAAACATAATGTAAGAGGGACCTACAAGAAATTTAATACAAAAGGTTACCATGGGTTTTGATATTCTTGTTGAAATAAAACAGAATTTAGTAGTGAACCAACAATAGGTGAATTAAGAGCATTTTGCTGGCAAAAAAAAAAAAAATTTTCCCACTTAGCTTGTTGCCAAACAAAAAAATTAAATATTGCTAGACAAAGATGAAGTAAGCATTAATTAGTGAGCCTGTGTGATGAACACAAGTTTGGCTAATGTTAGCTTTCTTTTTTTTTTTTTTTTTTTTGGAAGCAATTGGGGCTAAGTAACTTGCCCAGGGTCACACAGCTAGTAAGTGTTAAGTGGCTGAGGCCGGATTTAAACTCAGGTCCTTCTGAATCCAGGGCTGGTGCTCTATCCACTGCGCCACCTAACTGCCCTTAACTTTCATTTTTAACCTATTGGTAAGATACTTAATTCAATATGCTCATGTATCATAGAAATGGACATTTAGTCATTTTATAATATGTGTGTGCTTAAGACAAAATATAACAAATGCTGATTATGTGTTTTTAAATAGAAGAAAAGTATGGTGTGGAACAGCCAGAAATTCTTATGTCAAGTCAGTCTAGTCAGTTCACTTCAAAAATTGTTACCTGCGGGGCAGCTAGGTGGCGCAGTGGATAGAGTACCAGCCCTAGAGTCAGGAGTACCTGAGTTCAAATCCGGCCTCAGACACTTAACACTTACTAGCTGTGTGACCCTGGGCAAATCACTTAACCCCAACTGCCTCACTTAAAAAAAAAAAATTGTTACCTGCTTTTGAGAAAATGAAAAAGCCTCCCTTCCAATAGTTCGAAGAATAACATGATGCTGGCCTTCCAAAATAAGTTGTTTATTGTCTTCCACAACATAGGCCTATAAGATACAAGACACAAAAGGTTTACCTAAATTTATTCACAATGTCAAGAATGGCATATCATCAGAAAATTAGGAAAAGGTGCCTGTGTTAGCATTTCTATTCTCAAAATAATTTTTTTAATAAAGTATTTAATTTTTTTCCCCCATTACATGTAAAGATAGTTCTCAACTTTTGTCTATACAAGCTTTCCAATTTCAAATTTTTCTCCCTCCCCTCCCTAGACAGCAGGTAATCTGATATAGGGTTTATATATGTATATGTATCTGTATATATATATATATATATATATGTATATGTATACACACACACACACACAATAACATTAAACATATTTCTGCATTAGTCATGTTATAAGAGAAAAGTCAGAGCAATGACGAAAAACCTCAAAATAGAAAAACAACAGCATCAAAAACAAAAGAAATAGTATGGTTCATTCAGCTTCTATACTCCACAGTTTTGTTTTTCCCCCCCTGGATTTGGAGATCCTCTTCTATCATGAATTCCCTGGAACTCTTCTGTACCATTGCATTGGTGAGAAGAATATAGTCCATCACAGTAGATCAACACACAATGTTGAGGATACTGTGTACAATGTTCTTCTGGTTCTGCTCATCTCACTCATCATCAGCCCACGCAAGACCCTCCAGGTTTCTTTAAACTCCTCCTGCTCATCGTTTCTTACAGCACAATAGTATTCCATTGCATTCATATACCACAACTTGTCCAGCCACTCCCCAACTGATTGGCATCCCCTCAACTTCCAATTCCTTGCCACCACATAAAGAGCAGCTATAAATTTTTTTGTACATGTGGGTCCCTCTCCCCTTTCCATGATCTCTTTGGGAAGAAGACCCAAAAGTGGTATTGCTGGGCCAAATTGTATGCACAGCTTTATAGCCCTTTGGGCATAATTCCAAATTGCTCTCCAGAATGGTTGGATCAGTTCACAGCTCCACCAACAATGCATTAGTGTTCCAATTGTTCCACAGCTTCTCCAACATTTATTATTTTCCTTTTTTTAAATTTTAGCCAATCTGATAGGTGTCAGGTGGTACCTCAGAGTTGTTTTAATTTACATCTCTCTAATCATTAGAGATTTAGAGCATTTTTTCATATGGAAATAGATAGCTTTGGTTTCTTCATCAGAAAACTTCCTGTTCATATCCTTTGACCATTTCTCAATTATTCTCAAAATAATTTAACTGATAGACTACTATTCTCCTTAAGAGTAAAAAGATCAAAACATTTTTGCTGAAATTTGCAAAGGAATTGTTTAGAGGTGTTGTGAAGCTCAAAGAAGACAACAAATGTAAAGCACTTTGAAAACCTAAAAGCGTTATATAAATGCCAGTTATTATTATTAGCCTCCAGTTTGGTGATGACTTCATTCCCCAAGCCTTCCTTCTACTGCATTTCTGCTCAGTTCAAAGCAGTGTTTATAGAGCAATTATAGGGCTATGTTTCTCTCTATATTTTAAAGACTCTGTTCTCTCTTGGTTCTACTCCTATCTGTCTGATTTTCCCCTCTCAGTCTCCTTTCCTGTATCTTCATTCAGGTCAAGTCTACTAACCATGGGTGTCCCCAAAACTCTGTCCAGTCCCTCTTTTTTTTTCTGTGCTATTTTGATTAGTGATCTCATCAACCACCACAGATCCAACTATCAGCTTTATGTAAATGATTCTCAGATCTATTTCTACAGTTCTCTTGACCTGTCATTCCCAACTCCCTACTAGACATCTTGAACTGGATGTCTCATAGACATCTTATAGTACATCCTTCACTTGTCAAATTAATCTTCCTAAAGTGTAGGACCAATCATATTACTCCTTTCAATGGACTCCAGTGGCTTCCTATTACCTCCAAGATTAAATATAAAATCCTCTGGCTTTTAAAGCCTTTCATAACCTGTCCCCCTTTTCTACCTTTCCAGTCTTAATTCTCCTCAAAAATCTACAACCAAGTGACAATGGCTTCCGTGGACATTTTCACTGGCTATCCTCCGTGTCTGGAACCCGTTCCCTCCTCATCTCTGTCCCTTGGCTTCCTTCAGGTTTCAGCTAAAGTCTTACCTTCTGCAAGTAGCCTTTCATAATCCTCCTTAACTTTAGTGCTTTCCCTCTGAAATTATTTTCCATTTTTCCAATATATATTTTGTTTGAAATGTTGTCCCTCTCGTGAGACCATGAGCTCTTACAGAACAGGGACTGTTTCGATTTTTGCATTTTGGGGGGGTAGTTTCCCCAGTGCTTAGAACACAGGTACTATGGACATGGCAACAAGGAAGAGCTTCTGCCTTTCTTTCCTTCTTTGAGGTTGTGCAGGCCAGCCATCTCTTCATTTCTCAGCCAGATCAAATCAGACTCTTCCATCATGCTCATTCACTTGGTACCTTCCTCCCCACAATCCCTTTTCAGCTGATTCTTCTGTATTGCCTTCCCTTAGAATTAATAAGCTCCTCAAGAGTAAGAACGCTCTCTTCTGTTGCTTGTTTTTGCATTTCCGGTGCTTAGCACATTGCCTGGCACCTAAGCACTTAATAAATACCTCTTATACCTGCTCTCTGTTGTTGACTAACTGATCTTTTATACTGGTAGATGGTAAATCTTGTGTGACTCTGACTGCTTTTTCAGTATATGAATTCTTTATTTTTGGCTACTTGCAGTATTTTTACTTTGACCCAGAATCTCTGGATTTTGGCTATGAAGTTTACGGGAGTTTCCTTTTAGAGCTGTTCTACCCCCCCCCCCCACCCCCTCCACTACCATCATTCCCCACCCCCAGGCAGTAAGCCGTGGATTCTATTTCTACTTTGTCCTCTGGTTCTTTTTTTTTTTTTTTTTTTGCTTTCTCCAATAGTTGTTTATTTTAGATGAAGAAATCATAGGAGGAGAAGAATCATTTAAATAAGAGAATCATGAATGTTAAAATAGAAGACACTTATAGAGGTCATTTAGTCTAAATCCCTCTTTTCACAAATGTGGAAACTGAGGCCCTGAGAAGGGGATTTGATTATGGTGCTAGAACCCTATTAAAAAATGTCCTATGGGGGCAGCTAGGTAGTACAGTAGATAAAACACCAGCCCCAGATTCAGGAGGACCTGAGTTCAAATCTGGCCTTAGACACTTGACACTTTCTAGCTGTGTGACGCTGGGCAAGTCACTTAACCCCAATTGCCCCACCAAAAAAAAAAATGTCCTCTGGTTCTAAAAGATATGGGCAGTTTTCTTGAAATAAGATGTCTAGCCTCTTTCTTTAATTTTGGTTTTCATGTGACTCTTTCAATGACTTAAATTATCTCCCCTCAATCTTCCCAGGTTAGTTGTTTTTGATGAGATACTTTCATTTTTCCTCTATTTTTTTAGAGCTTTGACCTTTGTTTTAATGTTCCTTCTTGTCTTGTGTTGTCATTAACTTCTGTGATCTAATTTTCAGTCTGTTACTTGTTTTGTACCTCTTATTATTCTAAGTTGTTTATCCTCTTTCCAAGTCTCTCTTCCATACTTCTCATCTCTTTTCTTATTCTTTCCTCAATCATTCTCATTCCATATCATTTTTAAACTTCTAACTCTTACATGATTTCTTAAAGAATTCTAATTTATGTTGTAGGCAAACTGGGTTGTTCTTTGAGACTTTTCTTTTCTTTTCTTTTTTGGAGTTATTTTCCTCTTCTGCTTTTGAGTCTTGAGCATCTCCAGAATCACAATAGCTCTTAATACTTTTTGTTTATTCATTCTTCCAGAAACCTGCTCAGGGCAACCTGCTGTTGTTGGCCAAGCTGAGCTCTGAGGGCCGAGCCTGTGATCCAAGGCCATCTGGCAGACCCCCTAGTTGTTGGTATGAGCCAGGGGCTGAGTCCAAGATCAACCCTGCTTGTCCTGAAACTGTTGCAGTAAAAGTCCATGATCACATGTTCCACATTTTCTAGCCTAGATGCTTGCTTGTAGGTTGTATTTGTGATATTGGGCTGGAAAGGTGACCCACTAGCTAATTTCTCTCTATTTCCCAATCACTAATTGATCTGAAATTCTTAGATTATTGTTGGACTAGGTGGCGCAGTGGATAAGGCACTGGCCCTAGATTCAGGAGTACCTGAGTTTAAATCTGGCCTCAGACACATAACACTTACTAGCTGTGTGACCCTGGGCAAGTCACTTAATCCCAGTTGCCTCACCCCCCCCCCAAAATATATATATATATATATATATATATATATATATATATATATATATATATATATATATATATAAATAATTGTTGGAGCAGTTATTGGGGAAGCTGACCTGTGTTGCTTCCTCTTATCTATCATATTGGCTCAGGCTCCTATCCACTTTGTTTTTCCCATAAATAGCTTCAAAATGGGTGTTTCTTCTTGATGTCCTTAGCAATTATGTACAGACACTCTTAAAACTATAGCTACAGAACCATGACAACCTTTTGTATTCAACCTCTATTCCATGCCCTTCCTTTTATTTTCTACCATGTCTTTAAAAACCTAAGTTGCTTTTTTTTGTTTGTTTTTTGTTTTAGTAACGAACTGGAAGGAAAGTTAGTGTATAGTAATTTGGAAATGACTGAACAAACTGAGATATATGATTATAATGGACTATTATTACCTTATAATAAAAGCCAAATCTAAAGAATGTGGAGAAATTGGATGAGACTTGCATAAACTGAAGTAAAATGAGATAAACAAAATCAGAAGACTAACTTATACTGCCTTTGATTGGCAGTAGTGATCAAATAAGACCTTAGTTCTTTCTTTAGGTCTTCAGGTTTCCCCCTCCCTCTCAACTCTGAAAATCCTAGCAATGAATACAGGACCGTTTTTGGAAGTTTATTTCTCCCCATGTAGAAATCAGTAGAGGATCATCAATAGTCATTAGGTTTCACAATTCCTGGAAGGCTTTTAGGCAGGTCCTGGATATATGGCTCAGGACAACAATAGTCATCTTTATTGTTAATGTTAGCTATTTTGGGATACCTCAGCAGGAAAGATTGATTACCAAGCCACTACTTGGTCTTATCTTTTGATTCTCACTAGATGATCTCTCTCCTGAGCTACCTGAAGATTGATATCATCAATCTTTGTAGCACAGAAGCTGTTTTCTCTCTCTCTCTTTTTTAAAGAAATTGTATGTCCTTTATAATCTCCTCAACGCTAACTCAGTGATTTTTAAAGGCATAGCATAAAGCTCCTTTCTTTTAATAAAATCTAGGTTCCCATCACCAGTTGCTTCCAGTATTGTGTTCTTCTTTTTTTTCCTGTGAAATATTCTAGCACCTGACATAGGCCAAATTCCCTTATGACTCTTCAGTCTTTTTTTGTCTTTTAAGTAAAACTTCATTCTTGAAAATGACCTCAGAAGTCTTTCTTCTAGGAGGGAAACTGACCAACTATTTTCTGAACCAAATGAAAATACCTGGTTGTGGCAGAAAGACTGGCACATAAGTCAATGGAAAATTCCTGTTGACCTTAATTGATGATAGCAAGATCCTTAGTCCTCTGTCATTCTTGATGGTATTATTTGTGATCAACTCATGGGGTGAACTGCTGTGGCAAAATCTCTTTGCCTTTTCTGTTTACCTCCAATTACTAAGGAAGTGGGGGAAAAAATCCACATTTAAAAGAAGCAACATGGGTTACTGGTCTTGGAAAAAAGCAAACTAGTCATACCAAGGGGCATTATATCAGAGAACAAATGTTAAAATTGGAACTTCAGAAAATTAAATATAGAAAAATCAATATTTGTTATTCACTCAGATAGTCAGTACTTCAAAAATAAACATTTTGTTTTTTAAAAAGACATTCTTATTCAAGAAAAGTAATGACACATACCTTCCACAATACAACAATATTCAAATCCACCTCACTGCACTTTTTAATTAATCTCACTGCATCATCAGATGGCTGTTTTTCTGTTGCCAGAGAATTATACATGGATGACTGGGCATGTATTTTTTTCAATTCAGATGATAAACTTCGAAAAAAGAAGTCAGCACATGGACTTGCGGAGCTTATTATCTGTTTTTAAAAAACCCAACAAAACACAATTTAATAAATGTTATTAAAATACTTATTAAAATCTAAATGGGATAAAAATGTATATTTCTTAGACTTTATATTTACACAGGAAAAATATTCACAAATAACTTCATGAAAACAATGTGATAAGCAGTTGATTGCTTGTAGATAATCAGAGCCTGGAAGTCTCTGTAGAGTTATCTTTCTAGAAGTCATATTCTATATAGTTGGTAGGTAAGTAGTCATCATAGGCCTAAGAAACTAGCAACATGGAATTCTTCCATGTACACTTGAAACCAATTACTTTGAATCCCCAAACTTCCCTTTTCCCATCTACCTTATTCTATTTCTATGTATCCAAGGAGGGGAAATATGTATTTCTAAAACAATTAATAAAAAGAATGTATAGAATAGTTTTGTGTTGCTTAATATCATATATGGGGCAAATAATGTTCAATTATAATTACAACATCAAGCAATATTTAATGGAATAGCATACAAATAGAACACAGGCAATTTCATTTATCTTATCTTTCTATATAACCATAGGTCTATTGCTGGAAGAAGACACAGGTCATTTATTTTAGACATGAAAGCACAAACTCCTGAGTAATAACTATAGTTTTAAAATGTTCTGTTTCGGGGCAGCTAGGTGGCACAGTGGATAGAGCACTGGCCCTGGAGTCAGGAGGACCTGAGTTCAAATCCAGCCTCATACACTTGACACGTACTAGCTATGTGACCTTGGGCAAGTCACAACTGCCTCACCCAAAAAAAAAAAAAAGATAATAATAAAATGTTCTGTTTCTCTTGTTACCTTTCTAGAAGTCTTATTTTGTATATAAAAAATTTAGGTAATATTCTAAAATCTGCCAAATTTCCTATTTTTGAACTATATGAGCTTATGGTTGTGTTATTAAGCACTTATCATGTACACAGAACTGTATTAGAGATGGAAAAAATTTAGATAAGGGGCAGTCAGTGCCTTTTGAGGGTTCACAGTATGAGAATGAGACACACAAAGGTAACTATGATATACAAAAAAACATGATAAGTACCCCTGAGGTGCAAAGCTAAGTGTGTATGAGGTTTAAGTTTCAGTTAGTTAATAAGATTTATTAAGCATCTTTGATGTGCCAAGCAATGTGCTAAGAATGGGGGATTCAAAGATAGGCCTTGCTCTCAAGGAGCTCAGTCTAACGGAGGAGACAATATGAAAACAAGTATATACAAACAAGATATGTACAAAGTAAAGATAAACAACAGAGGGAAGGAACTAGCATGGAGGACAAAGGGATGATATGGAAGGGCTTCTCGTGGTAGACAGGATTTTAGCTGGGAAAGGAAGCTAGGAAAGACAGGATGTAGAGATGAGGAGGGAGAATATTCTAGGTATGGCAAACACCCAGTGAAAATGCCCAGAGACTGGAGATGGGATTTCTAGTGTGAGGAAAAGCACAGCAAAGATACTAGTGTCACTGGAGTGCCATAAGGTTAGTAAAAACTGTAAGAATTAGAGAAGGATTAACAGAGGCAGCAGCATGTGCACAGGTCCTTAAAAGACAGGCTGAAATTTATCAATTGAGGTAGAAAGGACAGAAGAAGGGAAGTGCAGGGTTTATTCAAGGGGCAAAGAGTAGTACAGGTAGGTTGGAATGGAGAATGTATGTTAATATGTGAAATAAAATGGAAAAAGTATAATATCACCATCAGGAAAAGGAATTTGAATTTTTACTCAAGAGACCATGGGGAACCCCTGAAAAGTTTGAGAAGAGAAGCAACATAATCAGATTAACACATAAGTAACTTTATTGTAAAAACAGTATGAAGGACAGGGTAGAGGAAAAATGAGGAGAAAGTAGAGACAACCTACCAAGGCACACTACTGGGACTTGTATAAATACAGCAATAAAACACTTTCCACAGGATACTCATTTTCATGATTGGAGAACACGTACCCCTACACACTCCTACCTAAATTAATTTGCAAAGTAATACCAGGCCAAAGAACCAGTAATAATAACAACAACAACAACAATATTCATTTGGAAGAACAAAAGGTAATAGAATCTCAAGAAAAATAGTAAGAATGAAGAGGTATAGCATTAACAGTTCTCAAACCATATTGCAAAGCAATAATCATCAAAACTATTTGGAACTAGTTACAAGGCAAAAAGTAGATCAGACTAAGTATTTAGAAGCAATCAAACACAGCAGCCTAATGTTTGATAAACCTCAGGACACAAACTACAAGGGAAAGAAGTTCCTATTCAACAAGAATGACTAGGAAAACTAGTTTTACAAAAAAAAAATGATTTTTAAAAACATTAGAGGAGAATAGAGATTTGTTAGAGTAAGATTTCTTACCAAGCAAGGAATAAAAGGGATCATAAAAGTTAAAAGAGACAATTTAAATGACATGAAACACAAAAGCTTTCCTAGAAGCAAAATCAATGGTTAGAAGAGAAAGTGGTAGGAAACAGCTTTGTATCAAACATGAATAAAGATCTAGTAGTCAAGCTAGAAATATATAACAAGGGCCAATATGCAAGAGATGTGTGTTCAAGAACCACATAAAAATGCTCCAAATCACTAGTAAAAAGAGAAATGTAAATAATACTACCCTGAGGCTTAACTTCATACCCTGAAAATTAGCAAGGATGACAGAAAATGGAAATTAACGTTGGAGGAGGAAATTAATAGGAGAAGACAAGCACAATAAAACACTGGTAGCAAAGCTATCGATTGGTTAAACCATTCTGGAAAGCAATTTGAAACTGAGAAAGAAGAACTCACTGAACTATTTAAACTCTTTGAATTAATTATCGTGGTACTAGAAATATGTATCAAAGAGATCAAAGATAGAAAGTACTCACATAAACCAAACCATTTAGCATGATGGAGTAACAGAAGCAATATGACAATGTAACAAGATGGATAGAGTCAGCCTCCAAACAGGAGGATTTTGATTTAAGTCCCACTTCTATCACTTACTTGCCCCTGGGGCAAGTCACTTAACTTCTCAAATGTTCTAGACAACTCTCTAAGACTAAATTGCAGAGAAGGTGCTGACCCACATTATCAGAATGAGTTTTCTCAGTTGGAAGGTCCCTAAATCCATGAAATCACAGATTTAGTTCCTATCCCCTATTCACAGAAGCACTCTTTATAGTAGCAAAAAACTGGAAACAAGCTGTCACTGACTGACAAAAGGCTGAACAAACTATCCATAAGAAATTACAAACATGAGAAATTCAGAGAAACATAGCAATACTCTTCTGAACTGATGGAGTAATATAAGCAAAAACAGAATGATAGGAGTGACTACAAAAATATCAACAAAAACACTAAAAGGGAGCCAAATTCAGAATTTTAATGACCTCCAACCTGAAGAACATGAATCTCTATAGTGAGGTACAACGGGAGCAGAATGGTAGTACCACTGACATATATAGGGAAGTCAAAGAGGAAGCATATTTATAGAGAATGATAATAAGCTCAAGTTTGGCTTTGTTAAATTAGTGACGCTGATGGTACATCCTAGTAGATTTGGAACTCAAGAGGCCAGGGCTGGAAATAAGTTTCAAAAGTCATCAGCAGAGGCCAAGGCAATGCCAACTCACCAAGAAAGGAAGTCATCTAAAGGAGGAAGGTGGCCATAGACAGAATGTTAGAGACTATGTATCTTAAAGGGTGAGGAGGAAGATTAGTATTCAGCAAAGGTGACAGAGAAGTTGAGAGTTGGGAGGAAAACTGGAGAAATGTGGTATCTCTAAAGCCAAGAAAGAAAAAAATTTCCAGTAGGAAAAGGTGGCCAAATATCAAATGCTGCAGAGAGGACAAGGAGGATAGATAAGGACTAGAAAAGAGAAAGTTATATTCTGCAATTACATAATCTTTGGTACCTTATAAGTGAATGAACTAACTTAATTTTGTGACTGTATCTAGGAATAATTAGAGACCCTAGCAAAGATGCTAGGGGTGATCCTAAAACAAGAATTAACAGGACTGACAAGGAGGGAATTCAGAAGGAAGAAAGACTTCAGAGGAAAATTAAAGAGATTGCCCATACTCTAACATAAATTTAAAATTATAGCAGAACTTCATACACACATATTTATTGTGATTAATACTAATCATCTAAATAGGTCAAAGCTAGTGCCTGGGATGACTCAGACTATTCTCTTTTGTTTTACTTCTATTCCCAGATCAGGACTGTGTACTATTACCAACCTATTCTCCTATTCTTACTTCCAGTTTGAAGCAATATAACAGAAAAAATGCTTACTACTCGAGTGCATACTCCATTTTACATGTATGTTAAAATTTTCCCTTTTTTTGTTAATTCCACAAAGAAATTTTTTAGATTATGAGGACACAATCCTCGCCAGACTTAGCAATTAAATTCTTCTCACTTAAGGATAATAATATAAATAGTCAATATAACTGACTCCTAATGACAAACTAATGGAATAGTTTAGCAATGCTATTCGATTTAATTATATCATTGCATGATTTTCATAAAATTAAAATTTCTAAAAGCATTTTACTATTTTAAAACCATTTTATAAGCAATTTTAATATCTTACATATTAAAAAGTGAAATGATGTTATACTTGCATTTAAACAAGAACAAAAGGTATATTCTCCTCTGATTATACTTTGTTTTTGTTAGTAAGTCACAGTGATTTAAAATTACAAAGATTCTATCAATGCCTTCCTGTTTGAAGACCAACAAAGTTAAATATTATTGTTTTAAACACCAAGGCATATGAACTATAAAATAAATGTTCTTTAATAGTTTCCATTAAATATCTCCAACAGTCCTCCAAAACTCATAGAAACCTCATCTACATTTTGCATGGTTGTTTTCTTTGTTTTTCAGGCTGATTAGAAAGTAGAGAAGCATATGATGTTAATCTCTAATGATCCCATTAGTTCTCTTTTCCATTCCTCTTATTTTGCATACAGAGTGTACCAAAAGACAGTGTACTTTTACGCTATTAAAGATTTAAAAGCCACTAAGGGGGGCAGCTAGGTGGCACAGTGGATAGAGCACTGGCCCTGGAGTCAGGAGTACCTGAGTTCAAATCCAGCCTCAGACACTTAACACTTACTAGCTGTGTGACCTTGAGCAAGTCACTTAAACCCCAATTGCCTCACTAAAAAAAAAAAAAAGCCACTAAGGCTTTCATGACACCCTATATAAGGAAAGCCAGGCTTAAGTATTCCTGTGCTGCCCTCTTGTTTAGCTATTTTGTTGCATCATAACAGGGAATGTAATTATGGTCCTAAATCTTCTGAATTGGAAACTTCAGACCAAAGTTCTCCTCAATCTTCCAGATCAGAAGCATTTCACCATTTCCACTTTTCTTGTGGTCATAAACCCATTAATACACCTAAGCTGGTTAACACTAGGTGGATGAGACATTATTTTTTGTCATCCATCCATTCACAATTGCTCCTAGGGAAAGGAATTTGGGAGAGGAGAAGGTATAAGGAAGTTTGTAGGTAATAGAAGTTTCTGAGAAATCAAATAATGAATAGGGTATTTGAACTCCAAACAACAAAGAAATTAATGCACTAAACAGTTGCCTAGGCCAGAATAAGAAAGGTACATTTTGACAATGACCATTTTTAAGTCAAATAATTCTATATTGCTCATTTACATACCTGTTCATTGCCAAAGATGATGTCTGCAAATGTGTATTTTTCTGATGATTGTGCAGCAGCTAAAGAATAGGGGAAGACAAATATCATCTCAGGGCCATGAATATAAAGCCTCATTTGAAAAATGTGTCACTAAGTAAAATTAACTTACCTTCAAAATTTTTACATCTTACTGCCTTAAAGCACAACTTTCCCCTCTCTCTACTAGCAAGTTTCGAATCTAGGAAGACAAGAAGAAATTTTTTTCAAAGATATATTCGGCAGCTGGACTAAAAGAGGAATACAACAATATCTATTTGGTAAAAGTCTATTTCAGTAACCAGATGTCTTTGACCAAACTGGAACAAGTCATTTTAAAAAATATTTAATTCTTAGGGGCAGCTAGGTGGCACAGTGGATAAAGCACTGGCCCTGGATTCAGGAGAACCTGAGTTCAAATCCGGTCTCAGACACTTGACACTTACTAGCTGTGTGACCCTGGACAAGTCATTTAACCCCCATTGCCCCCCCCCCCACACACACACAAAAAAAAAATCAAAAAAAAAAATTTAATTCTTAAAACAGGCCAGGCCAATGTCAAATCACTTAAGGAAGGAATTTAATATTGAAGAATTAAAAGTCTAACAACCAAACTTTTGAAATAAGTTAGTAGTTACAGTAGAGGGACATACAGAATAAGGGTTACAGGAAAAGAATCCTTTTATAGGAACAATAAACTCTGAGATGAAAGGGTGACAAAATAATCTATTTCAATTTTTCATATTAGGCAATAAAGGTTATTTACACAGATAATGTGGGAATTCAGACACCATTCTTCTCTAAGCAATCTTGCCTGTTCAATGTAATTCAACAAACATTCATTAATTACTCATTGCATGCACAGTACTATAAGCAAGGTGATAATGGGACAAAATTAAGACACTATCCATATGAGTCTCACAAAACTGACAAGTCTATTAGGAGACAGATAAGCAGCTATAACAGGAAATACTACATAAGTGCTTAACAGCAAAAAACCAAAATGCTATGTAAAGTTACATTAGGAGACAGGTCATTATTATGGTTTGGAGAGGTTAACAAAGTAAAAAAATAATGGGTAGAAATCCAAGATATTACAAAGAATTGTAAACTATGAGCAAAGGCAGAGGCAGGAAAACACAGGATGTGTTCAGCATATAAAAAATAGTTCATACATTCTGACTAGTGACTAAGTACCTGGAAGGGAATAGCATGAAATAAATAAGGTGGGTGGCACCAGACTGTGGAAAAGTTTGAAGGCTAGGTAAAAGAACCTGTAACGATTGGAATGACGCCACCTGCTGGAGACTTACTGTAGAAGAGTTCCGCCCATGAAGTGAAGGTCTTTGAGGGCAAGACCAGGAGTCTTTTCTTTGGCATCAGGAAGTGACGCGGGCTAGTGGGAGGAGGAAGGAAGAGACTGGCACTCGGTCTCACTCTCTTTCCTGGGGACTATGGCAGAGAAGGGAGCTAGAAACCTGCTCTCCCTTTAATAGATAGATGAATCTAGGCCTTTTTCTCTCTCTTTACCAAATTCTTATTCTCCTTAATAAATGCTTAAAAGTCTAACTCTTGCTAAAGCTTATAATTTATTGGCAACCACTCATTAGATATTTTAGACGGTTTAGCTAGAATTTTAGCCCTTAACAAACCTAAACTTTATTCAGCAAGTAACATGGCACTAATAAAGATTTTTAAGCAGAGGAATAATATGAAAAGATCTGGTCATAAAGAAGAATGTTTCATATTGCATATACTATTCCAATAATCCAGGTAGGTATAATAAGGACCTATACTAGAGTATTAGCAGTGGAAAGAGAAGGGAATGGATGGAAGACCTATTATGGAGGTGAAACTGATGCCTTAGTAACTGATAGATTTGAGAAGTGAGGGAGAAATACAAGTCAAAGGAAACGTCAAGGCTTTGAGAATGGAACGCCAGGTGAATAGTGGAACTCCTGACAAAGCTGATGAGGTAAGAGACAGGCTTTGGGTAAAAGATAAATAAGTTCAATTTTATACTTATTTTAAGTTAAGTTTCTAGTAAAACACCAAGGCAGTGACAGTCTATGATGAGCTGGAAATGCAAGTATAGAATTCAGAAGAGAGAGCCAGATTAGAGAGAAAGATTGTGTACTCTCTTGCTGATTAATTAGCTGAGAATGAAATTAAATGAGACATTATAAGGGGGGAGGGGGGGAAAGAGTCCATGCATGGCTAAACCACTGAAGATGTAGAAGTCATCTTAAAGTGTCAGAAAGAGAATGAGGAATTAATGAAAAAAAAAAGAAAGAAAGGGTTAGGGAGATTGGAAGAGATTCAGAAACACTATTATTTCAAAAGCCAAAGGAGAAAAGTGTATTAGTAGGCAACAGAACACATTCTCAAACGATTGAATGTGTACTCAAAAGTTCCAACTTGAATACTTCACCTTCTCTACTTTAACCCTGAACTTTCTTCCTAACTTGAGTGGAAGGCAGTGTCCTCCCAGGCACCTGGGTTCAAACCTAACATTTTTGACTTTTTTTTCCTCCTCCACTTTTCCCTCAAACTAAAGGCTAAGTACTATCATTTCCATCTCTATCTTTTATACTTATTCCATTTTCTTGACTCACATAGTCACCAGTCTAGTTCAGACTCTTTTCACTGCTGAGCTGAACTACTGTTATAGTCTCCTAATTGGTCCCCTAACCACCAGTCTTCATTTCGACTTACCTATCCTTCAAACAGCTGCCAAAATGATCCAATTTTTTTTTTCCTGTCATTCTCCACTTTGTAAAACTCCATTAGTTTTCTATTGCCTGTAGGATAAACTATTAACTCAGCCAGGCACTTAAGGTTCTCCACAATTTTTTTGTGTGCGGGTTTTTTGGTGGGGCAATGATGGTTAAGTGACTTGCCCAAGGTCACACAGCTAGTAAGTGTCAAGTGTCTGAAGCTATATTTGAACTCAGGTCCTCCTGAACCCAGGGTCAGTGCTCTATCCACTGCACCACCTAGCTGCCCCAAGGCTCTCCACAATTTAGCTGTAACCTACCAAATGTAGGCTCATTTCTTACTACCTCACCTCACAAATTCTACATTCCAATCTAAATAGTTGTACCCTCACATCCACAGATTTGTATAAATCCTGAAAATCTTCCTCATTCCTGAATTATATTCCAATCTCATCTCTAGGAGTCAAAATTTTCTTCCTGCAAGGCTCAGCTCAAATTCCACCCTCATTAGGAAGCATTCCCCTGATTTTTGTGGACACCCCACTCTCACAGCTAAAATATTCTCTCCCTTAATTTTTCCTAGTACACTTTGCCTGATGACTTTTCCTTTGTCCCAATCACATGCTATCTGTATTTCACTTACTTGTACATATATTATGCATACTTCCCCACCCCCCAGGCCACAGTCCTAGAGAATGGGGACCAGGCCATTTTTCATCTTCCAATGCCCAGCACGTAGCCATGATAAGCATTGCATATAACAGGCATTTAATGAATGGTTGCTGAATTTGTTACACTAAAGAACATAGGACTAAAAAAAGAGGGTCTGGTGTTTGAACTCTGGCACCAAGTAACTTTGTCTGAGGCTCCTTGCATCCATTGCTAACAAAGAGAATACAATAGCTGATTTGTGTTATATTTCTTGGTAGTAGTTAGCCTGTCCTGTATTCCTGGAAAGAGACATGCATTACAGAAAAAAAACTTGTCTCTAACCACTTCCCACCCCAACCCCACTCGGGCCTCAGGCTCAGAGGAAAGGGTTTACCCCATTTTCCACAGTCAAAATCAATATCAAGCTCCAGTTAGAGCAGTATACGAAGGAATCAGGAAGGCAATGAGAAGGTAGGACATAAAGTAAAAGGAAAGCTAGAAGTTAGAGAAATGAGGAAAATAGAAAAAATATGTGGAAAGTAAGAGAGAATCTAGACAAAGGGCTAGGGGATAGGGGCATTTGCAGTCATATATTTCCCATAAGAATATGATTTAATCCTTTATTAAATGATTGATTCTTATGATTCTAGAAAAAAAAAGAATCAGGCAATATAAATGATATATCATAAAGGAAAAAAAAAATCACAAACCTTTGTTTTCAGAGAGATTGACAGATTTCTGTAACTTCCAATGCTTGCTATTACTTGAAACTTGCACTATATGAAATTCCTTAACACCTGCTTCACTCTGTCAAAAAAAGAGAGAAAGAGAGAGAGAGAGAGGGGAAGATGCAGTCATTCAAAATCAGGGTATCAAATTGTAGTATTTTGTTCTGAACAAAAATATTGAGATACTGGTTGATGACTAGATGACGCTTCTTGCCAAGACCAATCAACAGTACTTTTACACTTAAGTCTATCCATTTTGGTAGATTGATGCTGTAATAATAACTTCCTCTTTCTAATATTCACTCTCTCCCTATCTACTGGCTCCATTCCAGCTACCTACAAACCTACCTATATCACCCCCTCCTTAAAACAAATTAATTTGATCTTATCATCCCTTCCAGCTATAATCATTTCTCATCTCCCTTTCATAGCCAAATTCCTAGAAAAGCTGTTTATATTCCCTGTCCCCACTTCTCCAACACTTATTTCTGAGCTCCTTACAATATGGCTTCCTACCTTATCACTCAACTGAAACTGCATTCTTCAAAGTTACCAATGACCTCTTGATTACCAAATCCAATAGCTTTTTCTCAGTCCTCATCCTTCTCAATCTCTCTAACATTTAACACTATTAACAGCCTTCTCCTCTTCCTAGATATTCTTAACATTCTGGGTTTCCATGAACCACCCTCTGCTGGTTATCCTACCTTTCTAGGTTCACCGGATTAAATTATCAGCTCTAATGCACAGGACTCCTATATAAATATATCCAGCCAAGGTTCTTTTCCTGAGCATCTGTCCAACATCATCAACTCTGTGTTGAATATTTTAAACTGAATGTCCAATAGGTATCTTCAACTCAACGTGTCCAAAACACATTCCTGAAAACTACCCTTCTTCCCTATTTCTGGTAAGGAGACTAGTACCTTTCTAATCACCCAGGTTCAAAACTCTGAAGCCATCCTGGGCTCTTTATTCTTCTTCATCCCCCATATTAAATGAGTAGTCACATGCTTTCTTCTGCCCTGCATTCTATCAAGGAGTATAATATATATGCAGATAAGTAGACACAAAGTAACTTTTCTGTCTGGGAGGATCAGAAAAAAACATGTGTAGGAAGGAGCCATGGAACTGGTCTTTGAAGGAAACTAGAGATTCTAAGAGGCAAAGATGAAGTGGGGATGTGGGAAACCAGTCTATGCAAAGGCAGGGAGGTGGGAGATATAATGTCGTATATGTGGGTCAGGGAAGGGAATAAGCACGAATTGTTTCCTATGGATCAAACACATGTGCTAAATACTTTACAAAAACCCTTTCCAACAACTAAAAATAGGTGCTATTATTGTCACTATTTTAGAGGTGAGGAAATTGAGGCAGATAGAAATTAAGGCACTTGCTATGGGTAACACAGCTATTAAGTGCTTTGAGGCCGGATGTGAACTCAGATCTTCCTGACTCCAGGCCCAAGGCTCTATTCCATGTACTTCCTAGCTTCCTATGTGGAACAGGTAGTAGGCCACTTTGATCTGAATGTAGAGTGCATAAAGTGAAGTAACATGAAACAAAACTAGAAAGGTAGAGGGCTTTAAACACCAGGCTAAAGATTTTCTATTTTATCCCAGAGGCAGTGGGGTACTACTACTAAAGAGAGATGAATGAAAAAGTGACATGTTTAGAGCTATCTTTCAGGAATATCAATATGGCAAATGTGTGACACCTGGTTTGGCTATAGGGGAGAAAATAGTAACAGGGAAACCAATTACAAGTCTATTAAACTAGTCCAGGCAAAAGGTAAATAGGACTATACTGTGTAAATGGAGAAGGGGATCTATTTAAGAGATATTGCAGAAGTAGAATAAGACTTGACAACCAACTGGATAAGAAGGAGAGATGGTCAAAGAACTAAGAATTACACTAAGGTGAACTTAGATGAATGGGAAAAAAGAATAGCCATGCCCTCAATAAAGCTCATAGCCTGGAGGAAGTGGCTTTTCAGGGAATATAATGAATTCCATTTTGGCCATACAATGTTTAGATGCTAAAAATACATCCCAGTGGAGATGTTCAGCATTCAGCAGTTGGTGATGTAAGTAAGAATGGAGAGCTCATGAGAAAAATTAGGCTGGACTTCTACCAGAGATATCAACTGAGCCCATGGGAGATGATGAGATCAACAAAAGATAAGAGAGAAGAGAACCATTATTGTTACCAAATGAGATAATACTTGTAGAGCACTTAACAGTTCCTGGTACACAACAGGCACTATATAAATTATTTCCTTATTCTCTTCCCTCACCCTTCCCCCCAATAACAGAAGTGCCTAATCCAAGCTTAGATAAGAGACGGATGATGTTCTGCCAAAGTTAACTGAGATGTGGCCAAACAAGTAAGAAGGGGGACAAAGTGAGAACAGTGTCAGGGAAGCCAAGGGATAGGAGATCATTCGGTAGAAAGAGATGGTCCATGATGTCAAAAGCTCTTGAAGATAAAAGAAAAAGGAAGACTGAGAAAAGACCATTGCATTTAGTTAAGAGCACACTACTGTTGAAAAACAAAGGCTCACACACACACACACACACACACACACACACACAATTTATTAACTTTATATTTATGCTGTATGCATTTTAATTGCCTTTCTCCTCCACTAGAATATAAGCTCTCTGAGAGTAAGGATTTTTTCAGTCAGTCAATTTTGATTTATTAAGCATTTACTATGTGAGGAATACAAAGAAAGGCAGAAAACAAACCATCCCTTCCCTCAAGAAGCTCTCAGGTTTTTCCCAGTGGCTGGTGCTTTCTACTCTGAGATTATTTCTCATCTACTCTTTTATAAAGCACTTTTATGTATTTCATTATTTATATGTTGTCTTCCTTATCAGAACAAGAACTTCTTGCAGATTTGCCTTTCTTCATATCCCTAGTGTTTACACAAAGTATGTGTTTTAAAAATCCTAATTTAATCAACTTCACTTGAGAGAAGAAAAGGTCTGGAATAGTGTTATAAAGAATGTGATGAGAAAGCCTTTGATATTTGGTGCCTTCACTTCCTCTCTTTTCACTCTCTTCTAAACACCCTTCAACCTAGCTTCTAACTATTTTGTTCATTTATTTATTGGAGTATCCCTTATATAACTTCTAAATATGTGTGAAGTATTGCCTCACTTATTCTTTCCTTGGCAGCTATACTTAATTAGCTTTCTTGTGTTTGGGGAAAATTAACAAATTAGACAGTCTACTCACACCTAGGATTTTAATCGTATCTTTTTCTTCATAAATATCTCAAATACATTGAACTAGTTGAGTATTCTTTTTTTCACTGATGATTAAACTCAGGTTTGCCAGGTTCATCAGCTGTGGTTGCAACTTGATTTCCTTTGATCTTAAGAATATCATATCATTTCCCTTCTATGATTTCTCATCTATACTTCTCATTTTATAGTCAAGGAAAAATCTTGTGTTATTCAAATGTATTTTTCTTTATAATTGAATATCTTGGTGCCAACCATTTGTAGAATATATTATTTGACATTATGTTATTAAATTTAGCCATCATGTATCTTGGTGTTTAAAATATAAGCTTTCATTTTTTTATTATTGTTAATTATTAATTTTTATTATATTATATGTGTGTACTCTCCTGTGTTTTGTTGTTGTCTTGTATTGAGAAGTTCCAGGCAATTTTATTATTTCCTGCATTATTATTCTCAGGTTTTTTTATTGTCACATTCTTCTGGGAAACTTATGATGGTTACAATATGTGAGTATTGTATCCAATTATTGAATATATATTACTTACAAATACATGATTACATTGAATTATAAAGTAAAAATTCCAGATGCTAAATCTATAAAAGCTTTCATTTAAATGAAGCATGCTATATGAGATAATTCATATTGATGAGGATTTCTATAAATGTAATTAATGTATTTTATTCCTCATCAGAGACTTCATGTTGGAGATTAACTGTGAAGATGTAATAATAAAGGAAAATTCACAAAACTTTTCTTTTTAAAATTTTTTTTGGAGTTGATATTCTTTATGTACCTAATTCTTATCTTATTAGCTGCATTTAGGTGGCATTCAAATTGTACTATTCTAAGTAATGGGAGAAATTAAATTAAAGTTATCCTTGACCTAATATATCTTAGAAGTAGGGTCTGGGCAAGTCCATGCATATATGGAGGATAAGGGAGGAAAGTAGATGTGAAACATTCATCAAAAACTAATACATGAAATTTTTTTTTGGTTTATTTTTCTTGAGGTTTTTTTTGTCTGTTTGCTTTAACAACCTAATATGGGATGTTCTGCATGACTACACATGTATAACTTATATTGAATAGCTTGCCTTCCTAAAGGGAGTGGGGGGTGGGGGGGGGGGAGGAAGAGAATTTGGAGCACAAAGTTTTAAAAATGGATGTTAAAAATTGTTTTTACATGTAATTGGGGAAAAATAAAATTCTAAATAAATGAAAAAAAAATTAAAAACACCCAAAGCCTCAGATTTTATTTAGAACCAAATTTTCTAGTCACATTTTGTTTTCATGCAACTACAAGAACAATTTCTTAGGCCAAATAGTCCCAAGAACTTTTGAAAAACCAACTAAATGAAGCAGCTTTAACACACTCTCGAGATTAACAGAGACATTTATTTCTGGTTAAATTGTAGCATAAATTGCTACAGACCAAGACAGAACTGTTATCTCAAGGATGTTTTGTAGTATCAATAGAACAGGACACAGCACATAATTTCATGAATCTTCTGATGTGTGACATTAGCAATTTCAAACTTTAAACAAATGGTCTTATTCTCCTTGCTACAACTTTAAGAATAAACAGTTTTAGCTTCTATTCAATTTCTTCCCATCTCTAAATCCATATAAACAATGAAGTCTAACTAAAGTCTGAGGCTTACTCCATGTGCTTCCACACTGCAATCTTAGATAAGTTTTGGAGGAGTGGAAGAAATAAATTGCAAATTGCAAAAGGCTTAAAAATGAGTGGCAAATAAGGATGTAGATGATGCTGTGATACTGGCTATGAAAGGAAGAAATGTAATAAAATAGAACTTAATGGATGACAGGGTCAAGGAAAAGTTTTTTAAGATTGTTTGCATGAGATGGGGAAGAAGTGGTCAGTCAAGACGCTTGCCCTCAGACTTCACCAAAAAATACTGACGCCACTCACCATGACTCCTCCTTAGCCTCTTCTCCTTATCTGACAACACACAGAAATCTGGAGAGGAAATCCTCCTCTCCAGGCTCATATGAAAAGGTGGCACTTCTTGCCAGGGCCAACTTCTCCACGTGCATTCCTCAGCAGATTGTCTCTAGTATCATACCCACTCTTTGGCTCTAAGCTCTCCTAACCTACTGGCACCTTACCTACTGCCTATAAACATGTCCATGACTATCTGATCCTTTAAAAATCCTCACTGGTCCTATCATTCCTGATGGCAGTTATCCCATGTTTCTCCTCTCCGTCATGGCTAAACTCCCTGAGAAAGCCTTTGATATTTGGTGCCTTCACTTCCTCTCTTTTCACTCTCTTCTAAACACCCTTCAACCTAGCTTCTAACTTCATCATTCAACTAAAACTGTTCCATCCAAAGTTATGAATGAGCCAAACATAATGGCCTCTTCTCAGTCTTCATTCTTTCTTGACTTCTCTGCCACCTTTGACCCTGCTAACCCCTTCCTCCTGCTCTGTTTTCAGATTATTCCTCTTTTCTGGTTCTCTTCCAATTCTGACTGTTCTTAATGAGTCTCTTTTGCTCATCTTTTATCCAGTCACAACTGTGTGTGTGTGTGTGTGTGTGTGTGTGTGTGTGTGTCTGTCTGTCTGTCTGTCAGTCTGTCTGTCTGTCTGTCTGTCTCTCTCTCTCTCTCTCACACACACACACACACACACACCAGCCCCCAAGGCTCTGTCCTGGACCTTCTCTTTTCTCTCTGTATTATCTCACTTGATTTCAGCAATTTCCATATGTTCAATTATTACCTCTATGTAGATGATTTCCAGTTCTTATACATCCAGTCCTAGTCTTTCTTCTGAGCTACAGTCCTGTATCACCAACTGTAGTTGGGATATCTTGAAATAAATGTCTCATAATCAGCTCAAACTTGAAATGTCCAAAACAGCACTCATTATCTCTTCTCATTCCCCAAACCTCTCCTCCCATGGATTTCTTCTCACTGTAGAGGACACCCACCAAACTCCCAACTCTGGTGTCATCTTCAACCTTATCCACTCTGCACATCCAAATCAGTTGCCAAATCTTGTTTCAATCTTCACAACATCTCATATATTTTTCCTTTTTCATCACTTCTGTAGCCACCAGTCCAGTTCAGGTCCTCACCACCTTCTCATCTGGACTATTATAAAACCCTTGTTCCTGCCTTGTCTCTTCTCACTCCAATCCATTGTCCACTCAGTTACCAATGTGATTTTTCTAAAGCTTAGGTCTGACCATGTCACTCAATCAGTTCCAATGGTTCACTGTTGCCTCCAGAATCAAATATAAAGTCCTTGGTTTGGCATTTAAAGCCCTTTATATCCTGGCTCCTTCCTACATTTCCAATCTTCCATTTTATTCCTCTCCTTTCACTCCAGTACAAAGCAACAATGGTCTAACTGCTTTTCCTCAAACACAGTATTTCATATGCTTCCTCATGGTCCTCTACATTGGCTAAGAACAATAACAACAACAATAACAAAGCTAACATTTACATATTACCTACTATGTGCCAGGTACTATGCTATAAACTTTATAGATATCAATCTACTTGATCCTCACAACAACCCTGTGAAGTAGATGCTATTAGTATCTCCATTTTGCAGATAAGGAAACTGACCCAGGAACACACCACTAAAAAGTGGGTAGGATTTGAACTCAGGTCTTTGTGATTCTGTGTCTACTATTCTATTGTAACGATTGGAATGACGCCACCTGCTGGAGACTTACTGTAGAAGAGTTCCGCCCATGAAGTGAAGGTCTTTGAGGGCAAGACCAGGAGTCTTTTCTTTGGCATCAGGAAGTGACGCTGGCTAGTGGGAGGAGGAAGGAAGAGACTAGCACTCGGTCTCACTCGCTTTCCTGAGGACGCTGGTGGAGAGGGGAGCTAGAAATGTGCTCTCCCTTTAATAGATAGATGAATGTAGGCCTTTCTCTCTCTTCACCAAATTCTTATTCTCCTTAATAAATGCTTAAAAGTCTAACTCTTGCTAAAGCTTATAATTTATTGGCGACCACTCATTAGATATTTTAGACAGACTAGCTAGAATTTTAGCCCTTAACACTATCAACTGTGCCACTGAGGTCTTCTCCACCAAATGCCAGTTATGCTCACTCTTATAATCTCTACTTCTTAGTATCTATCTTCTTTCAAGGCTCAAATCTCAACTTCTTCAGGTTTTTCCCAGTGGCTGGTGCTTTCTGCTCTGAGATTACTTCTCATCTACTCTTTTATAAAGCACTTTTATGTATTTCATTATTTATATGTTGTCTTCCTTATCAGAACAAGAACTTCTTGCAGATTTGCCTTTCTTCATATCCCTAGTGTTTACACAAAGTATGTGTTTTAAAAATCCTAATTTAATCAACTTCACTTGAGAGAAGAAAAGGTCTGGAATAGTGTTATAAAGAATGTGATGATCAATCAGGGAGAAATAAAAGGAGCTCTGTGCAGAATTGGGGACCCAGATGAGAATTTATAATCAATGTGTTGTGAGTCTTGTCAATATGATTTAGTTACTTTCTCCAGGACAAAAGTAGAAGTGGAGGAGGATGACTGAGACAAACTAGAATTCATATTTTGATAAAGCATGAGTGAGAATGGGAGAAGTGGGCAAATAACTAAAACAAATTGTTCAATATGTGATTAAGACTGGGGGGGGGCAGCTAGGTGGTGTAGTGGATAGAGCACTGGCCCTGGAGTCAGGAGTACCTGAGTTCAAATCTGGCCTCAGACACTTGACACTTACTAGCTGTGTGACCCTGGGCAAGTCACTTAACCCCAATTGCCTCACCAAAAAAAAAAAAAAAAAAAAAAAGACTGTGAGGGTAGAAAAGCAAAACCAGAGAAGAGTAGGAAGAACAGGAAAAGGTAATGGAACTAGCAATCATGGGGAGGCATGAACAGGTTTAAAAAGGCATCAGCATAGGTGTTCATCAATTGGAGAATGACTGAACAAACTGTGGCACATGAATGTAACAGAATATTACTGGACCATAAGAAATGATGACCAACAGCTTCAGAAAACTATAGAAAGATTTATATGAATTGATGCAGAGTTAAATGAGCAGAACTAGGAGAAAAATTTATATTACAACAACAGTAAGCAGAAGAAAAACAATCTTGAAAGACCTTAGAACTCTGATGAAGTCAGCAGACAATAATAACTCTTTTAAAAATGGGAAGGCAGCTAGGTGGTGCAGTGGATAAAGCACTGACCTTGGATTCAAGAGAATCTGAGTTCAAATCTGACCTCAGACACTTGACACTTATTAGCTGTGTGACCCTGGGCAAGTCACTTAACCCTCATTGCCCCACAAAAAAAGAAATCCATTATTATTAAAAAATAAAGGGAAGACTTGAATAATTGAAAAAATATTAATACTTCATGACTGAGCTATGATGATACTACTTAATACCAATGATTTATTTTATAGAATTATGCAAAATAACAAAATTCATCTGAAGGAAAAAAAGGTCAAAAATCTTAAAGGAACTAATAGTGAAAAAAAGGTAAATATGAAAAGGACAAAAAGCCATTCTTGAAGAGATAGGTGCTCAAAAGAGAAGAAAAATAGTTCTTGAATTACAAACTATTAAGAATCATTATATAAAATAATGCTCCAAAACAGTAATAATGAGAGAAATGCAAATCAAAACAACTCTTGAGGATTAACTTCATACATAGCAGATTAGCAAAGATGACAAAAGACAGGCATAGTCAATGTTGGAGAGACTGTTTAAGGGCACGCTAACATGCTCTTGATAGAGATGTAAATTGGTTTGACCATTCTGGAATGATTCAAATAAAGTGACTCAAATGTCCTGACATTTTGATCCAGAGATCGTACTGCTAGACATATATCACAGGGAGGTCAATGACAGAAACAAAGACCCCTTATATAACCAAAATATTTATAACAGCATTTGTTGTTTTTTTTTTTTTGGTAGCATCAGAGAACTGGAAACAAGTTGCTGTCAACTGAGGAATGGCTCAATAAGTTGTGGTATATGAATTTAATGGAATATTATTATGCTGTAAGAAATAATAACATAATGAAAACAGATGAGCATGGAACATTCAGAACTAATGACAGGCTCAAAAGGAAGACAAGGGAGAAAGAGATATGCAAAAGCACCTCCCCCCTTCCTTCTTTGCAAAGCAGAAGACTCTACATGTGGAACACTGCAAATAATGTCAGACTTTTTCAATGCAGACCTATTAGTTTTGCTGAATTGGTTTTTTTTCTTCTTTGCTATAAGGGAGAGCTCTTTAGAAAGGGTGAGAAGATGAGATACATTGAGAAATGTAGGTGCTATCAACAAAATTATTTTTTAAAAAGAAGCCAATCCTTATCCCACCTAGAAGGCTCTCCACAAAACAAGTGATCTACAGACCACCCTTTATAAATTACTGACCTAGTTATACTTAGTTCTATTCATGTCTGAGGTTTGTTTCTATCACTACAAAATTAGTGACTCACCAATCCATGGAATTAAACTGAACATGAAGATGACTGCTCATTTTCATTCCATGAAGTTATCAAAAATTTCAACAGCAGGTTCAAAAGGAGGACAAGGGAGAAAATTTCTGTCGAGCTACAGACTGGAAAGCAGGCTAGGAGGGGGCATGAAAACTGGGATAACTGAGAAGACACTTAGATGCTGGTGGTCTATTCTGAGCAACAAGGATCATATTTCTCATAAATGCTGGGATATTATTATTCTATAGCATAAACAAAAAATTAAAACTGAAATGAGTAATATTTAAAAGGGGGAGGGGGTGGGATGAGAAGGGGTATACACTTAAAAATACCAGATCTCAAAGTATGCTACAAAGTAGGTATTATAAAAATGATCTGATACTATTTAAAAACAGAAAACATAAGGTGCATTTGTAATTAGGAAACCCAACAATATAACAGACTGTATATAACAACAAGAACAAAAGTAATATATCAATAAACAAAAATTTTTATTTCTGTTTTTAAAAAATTAAGCACACAGTGCTTTAAAATTTGCAAAGCACTTTGCACATATTATTTCATTTGATCCTTATAACAACCCTGTGACGTAGGAACTCTCATTATCCCCATTTTACAGTTTACATTTTACACTTAGTCTGAGAGAGGTTAACTGATTTGTCCAGGGTCAAAGAGCTAACCAGGCCCCTGAGGTAGGATTTGAACAAGAGTCTTCTAGACTCCATGTAGAGTGAACTAGCCATTGCTCTACTCAATTATTTTCTTAAAAGGATAAGTAGCAAACATCTAAAAGAAAGAGTCGTCATTATATGTTCTGGAATTGCAATCTGGATTCACAATCTATTATTTAACACAGGGCTAGAAATGTTACCTATAGCAAGAAAACAAGAAAAAGAAAGTGAATAAGCAGAGGAAAAGAAGAAAAAAACTGTCACTTTCTGCAGGTGATATGATGACTTACCTAGAGAACCCTAAAGAGTTAACTAAAAATAAAAAGGTAATAACTTCAATAAAGTTGCAGTAGATAAATAAATCCATATAAATCACTAGCATTACACAATCTAGCAGAAAGAAAAATTTCATTTAAAATAGCTACAGAATAGGGGCAGCTAGGTGGCGCAGTAGATAAAGCACCTGCCCTAGATTCAGGAGGACCTGAGTTCAAATCTAATCTCAGACACTTGACACTTACTAGCTGTGTGACCCTGGGAAAGTCACTTAACCTTCATTGCCCCCACAAAAATGAATGAATGAGTAAATAAATAAATAAATAGAATAGCTACAGAATGTATAAAATACTTGGGAGTCTAACTACCAAGACACACAAAAAGAAATTATATAAATAGAACTACAAAACACCCTTTATAGAAATAGATAGTTCTAACTCATCAAAAAATATTACCTGCTCATTGGTAAGTCTAGCCAATATAATAATGCTACTATCTAATTTGCTTATTCAGTGCCAAGTGAATCAAACTACCAAAGAATTACTTTATAGAGCTAGAAAAAACTAATGAGAATAATTTATCTTGAAAATCAAAATTTCAAGATTTCAAGTAATAAAAAAAAGTGGAAGGAAGGTAAGCTAACTGTACCAGATACCAAACTATATTAGAAAGCAGTGATCATCAGAAAGATCTGGTTCCTACCAGTTAAAAAAAGGTATATAACACAGAAGAAAACAAACATTGTATGTAGCACAGTGTTTTAAAAGCCCAAAGACCCCAGCAACTTGGGGTAAGAATTCACTCTTTAGACAAAACTGCTAGAAAAACTGAAACATAATATGGGAAAAACAAGATATAGACCAACATTCTGTACCACATATAAAGATGAGCTCCAAAGAGATACATGGCTTACACATAAAGGGTGAGATATCATAAACAAATCAAAGGAGCAAGGAAGAAATTACCTTTCAGCTCACTCCACAGAAAGAGGTACAGTTCATGACTGAACAAGGGATAGGGAGGATCAAAACAGATAACTAGATTCCATAAAGTTTAAAAGTTTTAGTACAAACAAAACTAATTCAATATATACAGCAAGTTTCTCTGATAAAGGTTTGATTTCCAAGAAACACATTTCCAAGGAACTGATTCAAATTTATAAGACCCATTCCCCAACTGATAATGGTCAAAGAAATAAACAGAACATTTTCTAAGGAAGAAATATAAGTTATAATTAGCCATATTTTTAAAAAATGCTTCAAATCACAAATAGAGAAATACACATTAAAACAACTATAAAGGGGGCAGCTAGGTGGCACGGTGGATAGAGCACCGGCCCTGGAGTCAGAAGGACCTGAGTTCAAATCTGGCATCAGACACTTGACACTAGCTGTGTGACCCTGGGCAAGTCACTTAACCCTCACTCCACCTCCTGACCTTAGGCATTTCACAGGTTGTCTCCAATCCCTAGAATCTTCTCTCTCCTCACAACCATCTCCTAGTTTCCTTCAAATCACAGCTAAAAACCCACCTTCTTCAAGAAGTCTTTCATAATCCCCCTTAATGCCAGTACTTTTGAAATAAATGTGTGTGTGTATATATACATATGTGTATGTATATGTATATATACATATACACACAAACACATACATATCTTTGTTACATGGTTGTTTGCATGTTTTATTTCCCATTAAAGTGAGAGTGATAGCAGGGATATTTTTTTTTGGTCTTTCTTTGTGTCCTCACTGCCCCCTAGAGTGCGTGGTACAGAGTAGACAATTAATAACCGCTTGCTGAATGAGCAACCACAATTTTTAAGGATTTGTAATGAAACATGTTCTCCACCGTCAGATAAAGAGCTGACAGACTCTGAATGAAAAATAAAGTATATTTTCTCTTCTCTCTATGTGGCTACTGTAAGCATTCATTTTGCACAACTATATATTTATAATGGATTTTATTTTCCTTGACTTGGGTGGGGGGAAAAAACTCTGCTAAGAGTATCCCCTCTAGGGGCAGCTAGGTGGTGTAGTGGATAAAATACCAGCCTTGGATTCAGGAGGACCTAAGTTCAAATCTGATCTCAGACACTTGACACTTACTAGCTGTGTGACCCTGGGCAAGTCACTTAACCCCAATTGTCTCACCCCCCCCAAAAAAATAACATTAAATAATATCCCTTCTACCCCCAAAAACCTGCAAAAAGCAAGAAACACTGACTTGGACCAGACAGATAAAGAATGTAGGAAACTGAAGGAAGGTACTAGAATGTAGTACTACATCCAGTTAAGAACAGTACTGTCCTTCCAGAAGTCACCTGGAGAAAGGTCAGTAAAAGCAAAGTACCCAAAGTAGAAGGAAGCTAAGACAACTTTGAGGTCCAGCCCTGGAGGTAAACCCACATACAAAAAGGAATAGTGTCAAAAAGTAAATACAAGGGAAATTAAAGGAAAAAAGAACAAAACCACTAAAACTTTGGGAATATGGAAACTATTCAAAACCATGAGCAAAAGCAAATAAATCAATAGGGAAGATATTAAAATCAAAATGGGAAATAAGTATCAAGACTTCATACAAATTGGAAATGTCTCTAAGTATTTTAAGACACATGAAAGTGAAAGAAGTGCTAATGAAACAATCTTATGGATTCCCAAGAAAGCATAGAACTATCACAGGATATTCCAGAATGGTGTTAGAGACAAAACAATTCTGAGAAAGAATTTAAAACAGAACAAATGGTAAAATTTATGGCTTGTAAAAAAGAAATAATTAGCAGAATAGAAAAACTTAAACTTGAGTTGGTGAGTTTTTCTAGAACAGCAAATTGAGGATACAAATATTTTAAAGGACAATCTGGAAGAAGAGAAGAAGCAAAAAGCAATAATGCTAAAGCAATAATGTTAAAAGAACAAATGATCTCTGTATAAGCAAAACAAGGCTGATCATAAAAACAGGTTGTGTAGAAAGAAGTTACAGATCATAGGCATCTCAGAAGAATACAAGTTAAAACCTCTGAATGTTAAAATGCAAGAAATAATACAAGAAAAACTACCTAGAATTTCTGAATACAGAAAACACACCACCAACCATTCACATATCAGTTCTAGCAAAAAAAAAATCAATGCCTCAAATTCCAAGATAGTGGGTAAGTTATGCTATTGCAATAAAAAACAATAAAAGGCCTTCAAATATAAAGGGAAATTTAAAATAATAGAGGACTATTCTTCACCCAAACCACAGAAAGGAAGAGAGTAATATATCCCCAAAAGCTAGGGAACTGAAGATGCAATTTTAAATTACATACCCCACCAACCTGAGCCTGATCATGTGGATTGGGGGTTGGCAAAGTATGATCTGAGACCTACTGCCTTTTTGTTTTGTTTTGTTTTGATATGGTCAAGAGCTAAGAATACTTTTTACATTTTTAAATATAAAAAACTTTACCAAAAATGTAAAAAGCTGTTCTTACCTCACTGGCCATATAAAAAGAGGCAGTAGCTGGTTTTGGCCCATGGGTTAGAGTATGCTGACCCCTAATATGGATTATGATGGTAGAATAAGTTACACATCATGCTGAGATCAAGTGTGGATCCACCCGTGGTGGATTCTGTAAAGGTCACTATTTGTCATATGAAAATATGAAAATACCCCTATATCAGCTATAACAAAAAAGATATTCAATGGGCAGAGCCAAGATGGAGAAGCAGCAAGAACAAGCTGAGAAGCAAATAGTAGCTGTGTACTCTGACCCCAGGACTGGAATAGGGTCTCCATTCCAGTTTCTAGCCCAGTCTGAAGCCTGCAAAGGCCAAAGGTCTAAGAAAAGCCCACAATTCTGTCACTGAGAAACAATACAATTTACATATCCTTAGTCTGTGCCATCCTGAGATCCTGGCATAACTCGGTATTTCCAATAAAGAGCCCACAAGCACTACTCAGATAACCCCTCTATAAGTGCACAGTCTGGTCCTAAGATTAAGAAGTCCAAAGTTAGGGTGTGGAAAGTTGAGCAAACAAAAAAGTTATAATGGTAACAATATGCTGTGGAGGAAGTAGACAAAATCATACTCCCAGATGAAGCCCAGAGTTTGCCTTGAGCAAATTTCCAAAAGTTGGCAGCTTCCATTGAGCCTCCTTCTTCTCCCTTGTCTTACTTATATCCCTTACCAAACCTCCTGTTATTGCACCATGAACTACCCTGACATGTTTGTGTGCTACACAGACCCTTCTCTCCTTGGAAATAGTCCTACCTCAAGACATGCTAACTCCATCTTGTTCTGCAGCAGTCATTTTGTTGTAAAGGACCCCTAGTGAACTGCAGTACCAGCTGTAACAGCTGGTGCCCCTCAGTGTCTCCTTTTCACCTCATACTGGGTTCAAAAAGACTTTGCTGTAGGTGGAGGATTCCAGAGTCCTGGTAACATTTTCCTTCCTGTATTGTCCAACTAGCAGATTTTTTTGGATTTAGAGAAATGAGTTATACTGAGAGGATAACTCCCTTGTCCATCTTCTTTTACTAATAATTTAAATTTTTCTTCAACTAGTATACTATTCTTTTTGTGTGTAATCATCTGTGCTTAATGAATAGCTATCTTTCTTTTTTCTTTCATGCATCATTACTTAGAATAATATTTAGCTTATGAATGCTGCCCCAAAAGTTTATATATAAGGAATTTCTCATCTCAGACTCATTGTAGATGTCATTTACCTTGCTATCAACCACACTGAATAAAATGGCTACTTGCTTCGCTCTTAACTGACTCCTTACTGATATCATCTGACTTCAACCTCAAGAACCCAGATTGATGAGTAATGAATTCTCAAGCCCCCTCAAAGTTTCATAACACAAATCTAAAAGAAGTAAAAGAATCTAAAACATCTACAAGCAAAGCCTCAAAGCAAAATACTCGAGCATAAGTTCAACTTGAATTATTTGAAGAAATTATCTTTTTAAAAGTTAAAAGTTTTTTTAAAAATGAAATTAAGTGAGAGCACTAGAGAAAAAAATTGGAAAAGAAGTCAGTTATGGAAGAAAGAATTGGAAAGGGAGTGAAGTTTGACACAAGAGGTTCTAAACCTTGTCAAATGAAAAAACTCCTTGAAAATTAAAATGGACTAAATAGAAGGTAATGACATGATTTTATCGGGAAAAAAACACAAGAAATATTAATACAAACTCAAAAGACTGAAAATATAGAGTAAAATATAAGGGAAAATAAATAGAAAATAGGAAAATGGAGAAGCAGAAGGGAATAAGCATTTATTAAGCACTTACTATGTGCCAAGCACTGACCTAAGAAATTTACTAATATTATTTCATTTGATCCCGACAAAAACCCTGTGAAGTGGGTACTATTATTTTCCCCATTTTGCAGTAGAGGAAACTGAGACAGATAGAGGTGAAGTGACTTGTCTATGGTCACAAAACTAATATCTGAGGCCACATTTCAACTAAGGTCTCCCTGACTCCAAGCCCAGCATTCTATGCAGTAAACAACAACAACAACAACAACAACATCTACTACTGCTGCTGCTGCTGCTGCTTCTTCTTCTACTACTACTACTACTACCACCACCACCACTACTTGTAATAATGATGATGACAACTTACAATTTATATAGTACTTACTATGTACCAGGAATTATGCTAAGCACTTAACAATTATTACTTCATTTGATCCTCAGAACAACCTTAGGAGATAGGTTATTATGCCCATTTACACATGAGGGAATGGAGGCAAACAAAGGTAAAGTGACTTGTCACAAAGCTAGTAAGAGTCTGAGGACGAAACTGAAGTCAGATATTCCTGAGGCCTAGTGCTCTATCCACTGTGCCACCTCGAAACAGATTAAAGAGAACAGATTAAAACAGATTAAAGAGAAATAATTTAAGAATCATTGGACAAACCAGGAATTATGACCAAATAAAAAAGCCTCAATACTAAAATTTAATAAATCACAAAAGAAAAATTACCACATCTCTTGGAATCAGAGAATAATGTGGATACAGAAAGAATCTACTGATAATGTGCTGGAAAAAAGAAAAAAAAATACCCTAACAGGAAAACTACCAAGAATATTGTACCCAAAAGCCAGAGCTTCTACGTCAAAGAAAAATATACTGCAAGCAACCAGAAAGAAAGAATTCAAATACTGAAGAGCCACAGTTATGATCAAATATGATTTAGTAGCCACCACTATAAAGGAGCAGAGAGCTTGGAAAATGGAATTCCAGAAGGCAAAAGACATAGACTTACAATAAAGAATAATTTGCTCAGCAAAACTGAGTGTAATCATACATGGCAGAAAGAGCCTTTACTGAAATAGAAGACTTCCCAGCATTTATGACAAAAAGAACAGAGGTATGTAGAAAGTGTAAAGCACAAAGAAGTCAAAAGAAACATAAAAAGATAATTCCTTGAACTCTAATGGTACATGGAGCCCCCTGAGAAACCCTATCACCATCAGGGGTAAAATAAGGGAGTCTAAACAGAAAGCCCGGGAGTGGTACTGTTATGCTTTTGTGATCTTAAAAGAATGGAAAGGGAGAAGAGGAGGAATTAACCAGAAGGAACAAAAGAGTGGAAGGATGAGGAAAATTAACTCACGTAATTGGGGTACACAAGTTTATACAGACAAAGAAAAAAGGATGAGGGAAACAAGTGATGCTACAACCTCCATCTCATGTGAACTGGTCAAAGGAGAGAACAAATACAAGCATCCGAGCACATGCGTGCACACGCACACATGGACTTACGTACAGAAATACATTTCACTTAACAGGAAGCAAAGCAGAAGGGGGTTATAAAAGTAAGGGTAGTTTAAGGAAAGGATTAGTCATAAGCAAAACAAATTTTAAGGCTGCAGAAAAATATTTAAGTAATTCCTCTTATAGTGGCAAAGAACTGGAAACTGATGGGGTGTCCACCAACTGGGGAATGTTAGAACAAGTTATTGTATATGAATGTGATAGAATACTATTGTACTCTAGGAAATGATGAAGGGCATGTTTTGGAGAGAGGCTTTAAGAGGACTTCTGTGAACTAATGCAGAGTCATAGGAACTCTAAACAATATAATAACCAAACACAATTCCAGATGATAAAGCAGACTAGCTAGCTACATTCTAACAGAGAAGTGATAGACTCAGTACAAACCAAGATATATTTTGTTTGGACATGGCCAACGTGGGAATTTGTTTTGCCTGACTGTACACGTTTTCAACAGGTATTTTGTTTTTCTTTCTTTCTCAATTGGTGAGGATTAGGAGGTTGGGGGGTAGAGAGGGAGAGAAGGATAATTATTTTTAATTAAAAAATAAAGTTATTTTATGTTTTAGAATCTTAAAAAAAAAAACAACCAGTGCATCAATCCTCAGGACATACTACAAAGTGGAGTGCTCTAATGCTACAGCCAGTTACATTACAAATGAATGATTAAACTAAGAATAAATCCCTTAAAAACCGTATCTATGTCTTACTAATAAGATCACAATCTGCCTACAGAGAATTTTCTCTATATTAAGGGGCTGAAGTATCTAGAATCCTAAAGTGTTCTAAAAATGGTAACTGAAACTATTACAAATCTGGTAAGACTACATCCTCAGAAATCATGGAGGTCTGTTGAAAGGAACAATATTGCAACACTGAGAGTGACTGAAAACCTGAGAATTCTATTAAATTTAACTTTATTAACTTGCCCTTAATGACCATATTATAATAAATTTTTTATGCTGTTTCCCATTTCAAGATTTATTGATGTTTCTTTTTGTTTAGATTAACAGTTTATATGACACATGAATTTGCCATATATTTATCCAAAAAAGTAAGAAAGAATGTTCGAGGTTGAATTTATGTAGCGAAATGAGGCATTAACACTTAATTAACATTAAGAGGTTAAAAGAAGGGGCAGCTAGGTGGCGCAGTGGATAAGAGCACCGGCCCTGGAGTCAGGAGTACCTGAGTTCAGATCCGACCTCAGACACTTAACACTTACTAGCTGTGTGACCCTGGGCAAGTCACTTAACCCCAATTGCCTCACTTAAAAAAAAAAAAAAGAGGCTAAAAGAACTTGGAAGTCCAGACCTGAGTGTAAACTCAGGAGTCAGAAAGTGATTCCTGTATCCTACATTCCATTGGATAGTTAATATAATAAGTTATTAATTATTTCTAAAATTATACCAGCAGATTATAAAATCTACAAAAGAAAAAAATCTACTCAACCTCTTCAGTTAAGTGCATAGTTAAAATAAAATACTAATTTTACAAGAGAAAACTAAAACTTACAGTATTGATATTTTCCACATCCACAAAGACAAGCATATTGCCTCCTCTGCCTTCTTCACCTTCAAGAGTATTACTTCTGCAGACTGTAGCTCGTACATTCAAAGATCGGCTAGTACAAATAACTGCTGTATGTCTTAATACCCTGTGACTGAAGAAAAATAAATGTAAACTCTAAAGCATGAGAACACATGAACTGATGCAAAGTGAAGTAAGCAGAAGCAAGAAAAAAAATATGCAATGACTATAACAATGTAAATGCAAGGAATAAAAAAAAAACTGAAATTGAATGCTATATAATTATAATGAACAAGTTGGGCCCAAATTTAGAGAAGTCAAGTCCCTCCACTAGAAAATGATGGATGTGAAACATTACATATACTGTGATGTGGCTAATATGTTGAGTTTTTTCCTCGTTCTTTTGTTCTTTGTTACAAAAGATTGCTTTCTGGGCAGGAAAGGAGGAGGGATATCTTTGGAAATTAATCGTATGTAAAAACAAAAGATAGTAATAAATTTCCAAAAATGAAAACTATGAAGTTGTAATACTGGTTATTATTGGCTACCACACATTTGATAGTAATCAACATCAGAATATCACCAAAAAATATTTCCAATACTTCAGCTTGGCACTCAAAATTAATAGTTTTTATTCAATTATTTCACATTTAATTAGACTAGTGAGGCTTAACACCCAAAGAAACAAAAGAATTCTATTAGTTTAATTCAATTTTGATTGATAGTTTGAAAGACCTAATATTGTTCCAGTCACTAAAAGCTACAAGTATTCCACATAAACAGGAAAATCAAAAGCAGCACCCTTTCAGGCTAATAGCCAGCATTCAGCACCAAGGTTCAGGCCCTCATCAGCTTTTGACTAGATTATTGCTACTGCCTCCTAACTGATGTCTCTGCTTCAAGACTTATACCAACTCCAGTCCATCCTAAACCCTTCCGAGAAAGTGATTCTCCTCATGCACATAACTAACAATCACTTCCTTAATCAATCATGTCTGTGGCTCCCTAGGATCAAACACGAAATAGAAAATCAAATACAATGAAACTTTTCTGTCTAGTTTTTAAAGCTTTACAAACTGGCCTTAATCTTTTCTCTCATTCTATAGGAACAAGATTTAACTGAAAAAAATCTAATTTCTCTCTCCCTCACTGTCAATGACCTCATTCATTCCCAAAGTTTCAGTCATCATCACTCCCAAGAATGACTCCCCAATCTCCTTACCACCACCACCACCACCACCTCAGTTCTGAATTTACTTCTACCTACTAAAAATGTTCACAAGGATTTACGAGTGCTTCTAAATGGACATGTAAGACTCAGTCTCCTCTTTTGTCCCTTTTTAAAGGAGCACCTCCTGATTTTTCTTTTTTGTTACTGGTATTCACCCCCACCTCACTCCTTAGTCATTCTGGAGTAAAACTTCAGGGGTTTGACCGGCTGTTCTTTTTCCATACCACCCACATCTAGTTATATGTTCTATGCTTGTTCCTTCAGAGTCTCTCTCAAACTGGTTCCTTTGGTTTTTCCCCCCACAGTCAATATGCACTTATTAAGCACCTACCATGAACCAGGAACCACTGGGGGATACAAAGAAAAGTGAAAGATAGTCACCACTCTCAAGGAAGTTACAGTCTAAGGGAGGAGACAACAGGCAAACAACTGCATACAAACAAGCTATATACAGGATAAATTGAAGATAATCAATAGAGGAAAAGCACTGGATTATAGGGAAGCAGAAAAGGCATCATGCAGAAGATGAGATTTTAGCACAGAACTGAAGGAAGCCAGGAAATAGAGATGAGGAAGAAGCCCTGGAGGACAACAATGAAAATGTCCCCAATTGGCAGGTGGAATGTCTTGCCCAAGGAACAGCAAGGCCAGTGTTAATGCATCACTGAGTTGTGGGAGGTGGGGTGGACATACAAGGCATAGGAAGACTGGAAAGGTGCAGAGGGTGGGGTGGGGAGAAAGGTTATTAAGGCCTTAAATGTCAAAAGTTCAGACCCTTATTATTAGAAGCAGGTAGGTGGCATTGTGGAGTAAGAAAGAAATGTCTGAATCCTGCTTCAGACAATGTTTGACCCTGTCAAGTCACTTGACTGTTTCCTCATCTATAAAATAGAAATAACAGCACCTTCCTCAAAGTCATACATACACACACATAAATGTATGTATTATGTAAAGCATTTTATACACCTTAAAGTAACACAAGTGCTAGTTATTAATTACCTTGCATCTAGAATATAATGATGCTCTAACAGTCTAACTAATCTCCTAGTCACCTGTTTTTCTCACTTCTGATCAATTTTGACTTCAGTAAGATACATTTAAGATCATTTCCCACAGCACTGCTTGGATCA